>NC_056438.1:24454067-24769781 GCF_018296145.1 Oncorhynchus tshawytscha
GTTGAATCTTCACAAAAAAATACAGTTTTATATCTTTATGTTTGAAGCCTGAAATGTGGCAAAAGTTCGCAAAGTTCAAGGGGGCCGAATACTTTCGCAAGGCACTGTATATATAGTGACTGGGTGTCTTGATACCCCATCCATAGTGTAATTAATAACGTAATCTGGCTGAAGTGGTGATGCTCTGGTGGTGCGTAGGGGCTGTGGGGTGACCTGGGTCTGGTGGGGCATCTAAAGAACGTTTCACTTGGTAGACAAACACCACATGCCGCACTGGACAGAGGACCATCCAGAGACCCCTACCAGACCACTGCACCACCAAGGACCCCCTTTTCCCCTCAACGCCAGACCCAGCGCACCCCACAGGCCCCACCCACCACCAAAGAATCATCATTTCCATCAGCTTAGCCAGACTGGACCGGGCCCAGCCTACTACCCCATACCAGACCACCACCTCTACCAGACCAGATAGGAATCCCCCGGCCCAGACCTGGCCCCCCTCCACTCCACAGGGCCCAACAGCAGGACCAGCGCAGCTACGCTGAGGTCGTCAGAGGACAGGAGAACCCTGTAGGATTGAGTGAGATTAAACAGCTCCGTGCCTGGACTGGGAACTGGCGCAGAGGAAGGCTCCTGCCTAGGAGCGGGACTGGGGAGGCGCACTGGAGGCCGGGTGCGGGGAGCTGGCACCGGAAGTACCGGACTGGGGAGAGGCACTGGAGGCCTGGTGCGTGGAGCCGGCACAGGTGGCACCGGACTGGTGACACGCTCTTCAGGGCGAGTGTGGGGAAATGGCACAGGAAGTAACAGACTGGGGAGGCGCACTGGTGGCCTGATGCGTGGAGCCGGCACAGGTTGCACCGGACTGGTGACACGCTTTACAGGGCGAGTGCGAGGAGGCATAGGACGTACCGGACTGGGGAGGCGCACTGGAGGCCTGAAGTGTGAAACTGGCACAAGTGGCACTTGACTGGTGACACGCTCTTCAGGGCGAGTGCAGGGAGCAGGCACAGGACGTACCGGACTGGGGAGAGGCACTGGCGGCCTGGTGCGTGGAGCCAGCACAGGTGGCACCGGACTGGTGACACGCACATCAGGGAGCGTGCGGAGAGCTGGCACAGGACGTACCGGACTGGGGAGGCACACTAGAGACCTGGTGCGTTTACCCGGCACAGGTTTAACTGGACTGGTGACACTCTCTACAGGGCGAGTGCGAGGAGGCATTGGACGTTCCAGACTGGGGAGGCGCACTGGAGGCCTGATGCGTGAAGCCGGCAGAGGAGGCAACGGACTGGTGACACGCTCTTCAGGGCGAGTGCAGGGAGCAGGCACAGGTCGTACCGGACTGGGAAGGCGCACTGGCGGCCTGGTGCATGGAGCCGGCACAGATGGCACCGGACTGATAATCCGCTCTTCAGCCCGCCCGCCTGCGCTGCACCCCCCCCACCCCCAAAAACACTCACACAAACAATATCCCACAACCCAGGTGGGAACAATGGAGAACTTAAGTATGATCCCAAATTAGAGACAACAATAATCAGCTGCCTCTAATTGGGAACCATACAAAGCACACCAACATAGAAATAGGAAGACTAGAACACCCCCCTAGTCAGGCCCTGACCATATAGAACCCAGGGCTCTCTATGGTCAGGGCATGACATGCACTAAACGCACACACACACATACACACACACACAGTACTAAAGTTTTACTTGTTCAATGAATCTACATAACTCAGCAAAAAAAGGAAGATCCTCTCACTCTTAACTGCGTTTATTTTCAGCAAACTTAACATGTGTAAATATTTGTATGAACATAACAAGATTCAACAACTGAGACATAAACTGAAGAAGTTCAACAGACATGTGACTAACAGAAATGGAATAATGTGTCCCTGAACAAAGGGGGGGAGGTCAAAATCAAAAGTAACAGTCAGTATCTGGTGTGGTCACCACAGTGCATCTCCTCCTAATGGACTGCACCAGACTTGCCAGTTCTTGCTGTGAGATGTTACCCCACTCTTCCACCAAGGCACCTGCAAGTTCCCGGACATTTCTCCTATCCAACAGGTCCAGACGTGCTCAATGGGATTGAGATCCGGGCTCTTCGCTGGCCATGGCAGAACACTGACATTCCTGTCTTGCAGGAAATCACGCACAGAATGATCAGTATGGCTGGTGGCGTTGTCATGCTGGAGGGTCATGTCAGGATGAGCCTGCAGGAAGGGTACCACATGAGGGAGGAGGATGTCTTCCCTGTAATGCAGTGTTGAGATTGCCTGCAATCTGGGATTCTGGCCTTCTAGTCAGAGATTCTCTGTCCAGTGTCTGTGTTCTTTTGCCCATCTTAAAATGTCCTTTTTATTGGCCAGTCTGAGATATGGCTTTTTCTTTGCAACTCTGCCTACAAGGCCAGCATCCCGGAGTCGCCCCTTCACTATTGACGTTGAGACTGGTATTTTGCAGGTACTATTTAATGAAGCTGCCATTTGAGGACTTGTGAGTCGTCTGTTTCTCTAACTAGACACTAAATGTACTTGTCCTCTTTCCCAGTTGTTCACCGGTGCCTCCCACTCCTCTTTCTATTCTGGTTAGTGCCAGTTTGCGCTGTTCTGTGAAGGGAGTAGTACACAGCGTTGTACAAGATCTTAATTTTCTTGGCAATTTCTCGCATGGCATAGCCTTCATTTCTCAGAACAATAATAGACTGACGAGTTTCAGAAGAAAGTTCTTTGTTTCTGGCCATTTTGAGCCTGTAATCGAACCCACAAATGCTGATGCTCCAGATACTCAACTATTCTAAAGAAAGACAGTTGTATTGCTTCTATAATCAGAACAACGGTTTTCAGCTGTGCTAACATAATTGCAAAAGGGTTTTCTAATGATCAATTAGCCTTTTAAAATGATAAACTTGGATTAGGTAACACAACATGCCATTGGAACACAGGAGTGATGGTTGCTGATAATGGGCCTCTGTACATCTATGTAGATATTCCATAAAAGAATCAACCATTTCCAGCTACAAGTCATTTACAACATTAACAATGTCTACACTATATTTCTGATCAATTTGATGTTATTTCAAAAATGTACAAAAATAATTGTTTTTCCTTCAAAAACAAGGACATTTAAGTGTTATCCTGTTTATCTCACTCTTAACAACTTAATAGTTAGTAGTTTCTGTATTTCTGACTGTGCTATCATTTCTTTTTGCAACATGAAATCAGTTAGCATGTGGAACATTCAGGGCCTAAACTCATCAACCTTTGTACTCAAGAGTGGCACTGGAGTTCAACAAAAATCTTAAAGGTGTTGACGTCATCATTCTGCACGAAACACGGTGTAAGGCAGACATTGTCACTCACTGCCCCCCCACACACCACACACACACACACACACACACACACACACACACACACACACACACAGAATCCCGTTATTACTCAGAGGAGATCTTCCCAACCTTTGATGAAGATGAAGCCATTTCCAGGTACAGGAAAATGTACTCATCTGTGGGGACATAAATGCGCGCACAGGAACACTACCTGATCTAATGACCCCAAGAGGGGACAGCTTTATTACAGGCCATACTGTTTCTAACTGTCTTAATCTTCCGCATAGAAACAACAGTGACAGCACCATCAACACGGGAGGGATCTGAACAGAAGGGATCTGTTGCAGCTCTGTCGAAGCATTACGGGGTTTAAGGGGGAGATTCACCTATTGCTCACCTCTTGGCCACAGCACAGTAGACTGACTATATGATTACAGACATTGACCCTTTCTCACTCAGCTCATTCATTGTCAAGCCACTAACACCTCTGTCTGATCACAGCCAAATTACATTGTTTCTCAAAATAACAGACATGGAAACAACCACACATTCACAGCCAAGTAAGCTGTTCAACATCAGAAATTCACACAGATGGGCCCAAAACAGCACAGAAGAATACCAGAAAGCAACCAGTAACCAATATATTCAAACACTCTGGATACCACATTCACTCACAGTAAAGAAGGCATCAATCTAGCAGTAAAAAAAAAACAAATTATATATTCAGGCAAACGGCAAAAGAAGCGCAACAAAATCGATAAAAACAAAACAAAAAAGACCACAAATGACAACTGGTTTGATGCAGATATTAAAATTCTAAGAAAAAAAAACTTAGAACACTATCCAACCAAAAGCATAGAGACCCAAATAATGGTGAATTACACCTTCATTACTGTGAGACTTTAAAACTCTATAAACGTACACTCAGAACCAAAAAAGCACAGTACAACAGCAAGCAGCTGACACTAATTGAGGAGTCCATAAACAAACAGCTTCTGGCAAAATTGGGAAAATGGGAAAATAGCAATACAAAATGGTGACATGTGGACAACCCATTTTAAAACACTCTACAATACCATTCAAATTGACACAAACGCAGAATAATGCCACATTTATGAGAAGTTGAATGGATTAGAAATATTTATAAAGGACACTCAAAATCCATTGGACTCTCCAATTACTGACCAGTAGCTCTATAAGAAACTTCAGGCCCTCAAATTTTAAAAAGCATGCGGACCTGATTGTATCCTAAATGAGATGCTCAAACTCACTAGTGCAAAATTGAAACTTTAATTTGATCCTGAGTGTAGGTTATTTCCCTGACATCAAGGACTCATAACCCCAATCTTTAAGAACAGAGACAAATTTGACCCTAACAATTACAGAGGCATTTGCGTGAACAGTAACCTGGGTGGCACTTGAAGGTTTTCTGTAATATTAGAGTCCTAAACTTCCTTAATAAACACGTCTTGAGTAAAAGCTAAATTGGATTTATACCAAAACATTGCACGACCGATTATATTTACACCCTATACACACTGATAGACATATCCACCAAAATAATACCAAAATGTACGCTTGCTTTATCGACTTCCAAAATGCATTTGATTCTATTCGGCATACAGGACTGTTCTAAAGTTATTGAAAGTGGTGTAGGGGGTAAAACAAATGACATAATTCAATTAATGTATACTGGCAATACGTGCAGCATCAAACTTAGCAAGAAAGTCAAAACAAAATTAACCAGGGGAGGGGCCTTTGCCAGGGTTGGAATCTGAGCACTGCACTCTTCAATATTTACATCAATATTACACCACTATTCTAGAAAAATCCTCAGCCCCTGGTGTTAGTCACCACAATTCAGAGGTTAAATGTCTACTCTTCACAGATGACCTGTGCCTGCACATGCACATGGCCTACAGCCGAGCATGGACCTGTTAGAGCAGTACTGCCAGACCTGAACACTGGCAGTAAACCCCAAAAATACTGAAATAATGATTTTCCAGAGAAGATCCAGATTTCAGGGAATTAGACCAAAATTCTCAATTTTTACAACAGAGTACTGCACACACTACAATTACTTAGGTTTAAAAATAAGCTCAATTGGACACAATGATGTAGTGAATAAACTGAGAGAGAAAGCACACAGGGCATTCTATGCCATTAAAAAACGAATTCAAATTGAAATACCTAAAATTTGGTTAAAACTATTTGAATGTGTCATTGAACCAATTGCGAGGTGTGGGGTCCACATGCAAAACAAGATTTCACCAAATGGGACAAACACCCCATTGAAATCCTGCATGCATGGCAGAATTAGGCCAATATCCAATAACAATAAAAACTTTTAAAAAAAGAGCAATTAAGTTTTTGAAACATCTAAAATGCAGTGACCCCCTCTCATATCATTACCAAGCCCTGCAATGCCAAGAGCTGAGCAAAGAAAAGTCCCCTTTACAGCTGGTCCTGGGGCTGAGTTCACA
The DNA here is from genome assembly GCF_018296145.1 of Oncorhynchus tshawytscha. NCBI lineage: Eukaryota > Metazoa > Chordata > Actinopteri > Salmoniformes > Salmonidae > Oncorhynchus > Oncorhynchus tshawytscha. Next base: position 24,459,884 of record NC_056438.1, read on the forward strand.
AACCTGTTCTACTAAACACACTGCCTTCTAATTACAGTTGCTGTACTCATAATATACAGGAGAAAGATCGCCTTACGGCGAAGATAGCTGTGTTGCAAGCCCAGCTTCAGACACAATCGTTAGGCAAGGGTAATTTCACTGTAGGAAAGGATGAAACTGCGTCTGTGCCACCAGTAAGTTCAGATAGTAATGTTAGTATAAATCCCCTCGCACAGTTCCCGCAGCCGGACAAGTTTCTCATGGTTTCTGGAGGGAAATGCTGTAGGAATGCTCAGCCGGTGTCGCTCATTCAGCCGACAGAAACTTTCAACCGGTTTTCCCCATTAAGCAGCAAGTCGGAGTCTGAGGCCGAGCCTTCTCTTGTCTCTACTCCTCCCATTACGGGGTCTGAGACGCCGAAGCTTCCCACCGTTAACTCTGACAAATTAAAAACCCTAGTCATTGGCGACTCCATTACCCGCAGTATTAGACTTAAAACTAATCACCCAGCGAGCATACACTGTTTACCAGGGGGCAGGGCTACCGACGTTAAGGCTAATCTGAAGATGGTGCTGGCTAAAGCTAAAACTGTCGAGTGTAGAGAGTATAGAGATATTGTTATCGTTATTGTTATTCTTTTGACATCATGCCTTGGTATTTGCTCTGACATGCACTGTCAACTGTAGGACCTTATATAGACAGGTGTGTGCTTTTCCAAATCACGTCCAATCAATTGAATTGAGTGGACACCAATCAAGTTGTAGAAACATCTCAAGGATGATCCATGGAAAAAGGATGCACCTGAGCTCAATTTCAAGTCTCATAGCAAAGGGTCTGAATACTTATGTAAATAAAGGTATTTCTGTTTTGTATTTGTAATATTTTTTTAACTATCATTAATGTGATGATTGTTTTATCAAATCGATTAACTGTTTAATTATTACGATGATTAAATTAATCCTGTAATAATTAACTCATTAGCATTCTTGGGGCACCACGGAAAAGGTTTATTTAACGAGTTACTGTTTTCCCGAATTAACTCTTAAAGATCTTACATTTCAGTCAGTCATTAATTAATTGTTGTCTTCTATCAGTCTCATTCTGAATGTCTCAAAATCCTTGGATATCTGCACGAACCCTAGCATAAATGAGGAATCGGCGATATACAAATTGGTTTAATTATTTATTTACTAACTAAATCACACAGAAATACAGAAACAGAATAGCTTACACATTGATTACTACATAATGCAATGAAAAGTCCCTAGCAGACTAAACCGATATGATGGCTTGCTTCACAAAATGAAAAGGGAGGGGCATGTAAGAAAGAGCGGGAGAAAAGACAAAGGACTTCACTATCGTACATGCAGCTGATAACTATGCTCATGGAAAGGCTAATACTTTGCACATGAACGGCCACTCATTCGAAAATAATTGCAATGTACATACGAGTGTATGCCTTTGTCTCTGTTCACATTGCCAGTCCATTTTCTGCAGTCAGTCGACAAAGTCTCTGGTTGTGTGAGTCTGTGGTTGTCCACCAGAGGTCACTATGTCCTTTGTAGTCGTAGCTTGTTCAGTGGCTCTGTTCCTTAGAATAGAGTGTTGAGAAGGAATCGTTCTTTGTCTCTCGTCTTCGGTCGAGATTTCCAAGACTATTTTACATATATAGCTACAGACTGTGAATGTGTAGTCTTTAGTTTTGTAGATTTCTTAACCATTTGTAACATATTCAGCGGGCGCTGAACATAGCTGCTCTAGAGAGTCTAACTATTCATGAAGTCCGGTTCACACCGTACGCCTGCTCGGTCTTGATTTTCTTCTCTGTTGAATATTTCAGAGTTTCTAGCCATTCCGTACCTTTCAGCTCACGCTGCCGGTCTCATTTGCCTATAGAGTGGTAGCCATTGCAACGTGGGGACTCCCGTCCTTCCGTTTTCTGGACTAATGTTAATGTAGTCAGAAGTGGCTTTTATGCACGATGGGAAAAGGGGGCGTTCCATGACGCTTACATGTCTGTGCTCACTGAATGGTTAAGACCATATGAAAAACAATTCACTCATTTATAACGCTAACATCACATTTCATCTTCTCATAAATAGTTAATCATATAAGTCCCACTGTGGAGAGAGAGCAAGGAGGGGGGGGGATCTGGTGCCTATGATCCTCACCCAACAGGGCTAGTCGTGACAAGGGCTTGTAAGTAAGCATTTCACTGGAAGGAATACAGCTGTTGTATTCTGTGCATTTTATTTACACGTCCGTAACACATCTGGACAAAAGCAACACCTATGTGAGAATGCTATTCATTGACTACAGCTCAGCATTCAACAATATTCTTCCTTCCAAGCTCGACACCAAGCTCAGAGCCCTGGGTCTGGACACCACCCTCTGCAACTGGATCCTGAACCTCCTGACAGGCAGACCACAGGCTGTGAGGATTGGCAACAACACCTCCCCCACACTGACTTATAACACAGGGGCCCCCCAGGGGTGTGTCCTCAGCCCTCTGCTGTACTCCCTGTTCACCCACAACTGCGTGTCTTTGAACGACACCAACTCCATAATCAAGGTTGCTGACGACACCACGGTTGTAGGTCTGATAACCAACAACAACGAGTCAGGCTATAGGGAGGAGGTAAGTGAACTGGCATTGTGGTTTCAGGAAAACAATCTCTCCCTCAATGTCAGCAAAATAAAGGAGTTGATTTTTGACTTCAGGAAGCAGAGAAGAAATTTGGCATGCCACTCCGGTCCTATCCAAATACAACCACTGCATCATCGAGAGCGGCCTGACCAGTTGCATCAATGCCTGGTTCAGGAATTGCTCTGTCCACGACCGCAAGACCCTCCAGCGGGTGGTGAAAATGGCTCTCCCCCAAAGAGGACATCTATTCGAGGAAGACCCACGGTCATTAAGGACCCCACACACCCAAGCCACGAGCTGTTGACTTCCTTACCGTCAGGCAGACTGTATCAGAGCATGAGATCTGATACCAACAGACACAGAGACAGTTTCAATCTACAAGCCATCAGACTGCTGAACACTTGAACTGGACTGACCACCTGCTCTTCTTCTCCACACCTTAGCACACCTAGCATCACACTGCTGCTACCAGACTCTTATTATGATTGCTAAATACTGCACAATTTAAACACTTCCTTTTTCTCCAAAACATGTAAATATTGGACAATACATTTTGCCTTCCTGTATTATAATTATTGTTGTTGCATTGTCGAGAAGGAACCTGCAAGCAAGTATTTAATTGGACGGTGTGTACCATGTGTATCCCGTACATACGTGAATTTTTTAAAAACATTTTTGTGATGGAAGTTGCCATTTTCGGACTTTATCAAGGGTGTATGTACATACACCCTTGATAAAGTTGAGCAAAAATTACTGTATAAAATAATTCAAACAGATGGGTAAATTATATTATACTAATAAAATTGCTCAGATAAAGAGACTGTTTATCAAAAACTATTGTTTTTAATCAAAAAGGTAGGGGTCCTTGAGAGGATTTTCTCAAATTATTAGTTATTTATGAGGGCCACTGGACCAGTGAAAGAAAAATAGCCTCTGATTTGTTGAACTGACTAAACACAAATACGGCATTTGTAAATTATTTGAGGGTTGGAGTGTCCATAAATAAATAAAAACGAGAATATTGTGCAGCCTGGTTTGTGTAATTTAATGTATAGCATTTACTTTACTTTTACTCAAGTATGACAATCGAGAATATTTTCCAACACTGTACTAAAGTACATTTAAACCAGATCATTTTAGACTTCTACTCAAGTAGAATTTTACTGGGTGACTTTCACTTTAGTCATTTTCTGTTAAGGTATCTTTACTTTAACTCCAGTATATTATTTTACCCCTTAAAGGACCACTGTAATCAAAAACTTGATGTCCTGTGTTTTATATTGATATATTTTCACATTGAGGTTGGAATAATACTGTGAACTTGTGAAAATGTTAATGCCCTTTTAGTGTAAGAGCTGCCTGAAATGTCAGCCTGTTTTGGTGGGACAGAGTTTTGGCCTGTCTGGTGAAATAACCAGGTGATAAATTAGTTAATAGACCAATAAGAAAGAGTTCCTAACCTTTCTGCCAATAACAGCTAGTTTTCAGTTTTCCCCTCCCCACTCTGAACACTGAGTCTAAACTAAAGTCTTGCTTCAGAAATTGCTCTTGTGAAGAAGCTATTTTTGTTTATTTTTAACCATTTGAATTGAAACAAACACAGAGGGTCTACATCATCAGACAATGTTCCTGGGTGGCGTTACAGACCACAACTGCAGCTGAAAATGTACTATTAATACATCCATTTCATAGTGTAAGTGTTTATGTTTGATAATACACTATTTCCATTATGCCGATTTTCACCAGATTTGACCTTTGACCCCTTGAAAATGGCCTTCAAAATCTAAATTGAAAAATTATGTGTAGTTCCAGCCCAATATGGCGACCTGAGTATGGGCAAGTGGGTGTGTCGAAAGGAGTGGGTGTATGGAAAGCGAATCAACTAATTGGGCAGATTTGTTGCCACTCAAGACCATTTTGCGTGGCTGATTGGGGTGCAGGACGAGTCGATAAGCCAGCAACCAGTGCACAAGTGTTGTATCGACGTGCCTGCCGCCATGAGGTACTTCCTATTTGGTATCACAGTCGTGTTGTTGGTGATAACTAATGTGGCCATTTTATTTAAAGTAAGATAGCAGCCTACACAATAAATAACTCATTGATAACATCTACACTGAGTGTACAAAACATTGGGAACACCTTCCTAATATTGAGTTGCACCCCTTTTGCCCTCAGAACAGCCTCATTTATTCGGGCCATGGACTCCACAAGGTGTCAAGTTTTCCACAGGGATGCTGGCCCATGTTAACTCCAATGTTGTCCAATTGACTGGGTGGTTGACCATTCTTGAAACACACGTTGAGCATGAAAAATCCAGCAGCGTTGCAGTTCTTGACAAATCGGTGCGCCTGGCACCTACTACCATTCCCCATTCACAGGCACTTAACTATTTTGTCTTTTCACCATCTGAATGGCACACATACACAAGCCATGTCGAAATGGTCTCAAGGCTTAAAAATCCTTCTTTAACCCATCTTCTCCCCTTCATCTACACTGATTAAAGTGGATTTAACAAGTGACATCTATACGGGATCATAGCTTTCACCTGGACTCACCTGGTCAGTCTGTCATGGAAAGAGCAGGTGTTCCTAATGTTTCATATTGTTGTTCTGAAGCCATTCCAGCATTGCTTTGGCTGTATGCTTAGGGTCATTGTCCTGTTGGAACGCGAATCTTCGCCCCAGTCTAAGGTCTGAAGCAGTTTCTCACCTAGGATTTGCCTATATATTTGGCTCCATGCATTGTTCCCTCTATCCTTACCAGTCTCAGAGTCCCTGCCGAAGAAAAGCATCCCCATAGTATGATGCTGCCACCACCATGCTTCACAGTAAGGATGGTGTTAGATGGGTGATGAGCTGTGGCTGGTATTCTCCAGACATAGCACTTTGCATTCAGAGGAAAAAATTGTCTCATCAGACCACAGAATCTTTTGCTTTGTGCTCGGTCTTTCACATGCTCCAGATATGCTGTCATGTGCCTTTTTCTCAGGAGCGGCTTCCATCTATCCTCTCTCCCATAAAGCCCAGATTGGTGAAGTGCTGTAGAGACTGTTGTCCTTCTGGCAGGATCTCCCATCTCAGCCAAGGAACTATGTTTTTCTGTCAGAGTGGTCATTGGGTTTTTGGTCACCTCCCTGACCAAGGCCCTTCTTGCCCGGTTGTTCAGTTTGCTTAGTTCCATATTTGTTCAATTTCCCAATGATGGAGACCACTGTGCTCTTGGAAACTTTCAACACTTTAGAAATTGTTTTATGCCCTTCCCCAGATATATGCCTCATCGCCATTATATCTGGGAGATCTACAGACATATGCCTCATCACCATTATATCTAGGAGATCTACAGACATATGCCTCATCACCATTATATCTGGGAGATCTACAGACAGTTCCTTGGACTTTATGGTATAGTTTCTGCTCTGACATGCACTGTCAACTGTGATATGAAGGTAGTGTGCACCAGTGCTCCAACTGACTCAGACAGTTGAACTTGAGGTGAGGAAGAATTTCAGGCCAACCAGAGTTACTCCTATAATGTAACAATATAAATCTGCATCAAAATCCAACCCTGATGTTACCTGAGCCTGATGAGCCATACATTAGAAATGTTTTATGAGCCCTAGCCCAGAAAGACCAAACGATTACGCCGTTATCCAATATGCCTATGATATAGGCTACCGCACCTTACGCACAACAGAAAAACATTTTTAAAACTCACAGATGTAGCTATGTTAATACATAAAATCATGAAATTAAATGTGTTTCTAGTCTTCTCTTTCTGTCAAACGTTAGTTTTTGTTGTGAGCTTGTGATATCATATTAATGAAATAAACAAATACAAATATTACATTTCAAAGGTAACTAACCTACAGTAGCAAGGACGTTGGTGTGGTACAAATGTCCGATACACATTTTGATTTGACTGTTTTCTGTGCTATATGACACTTAGCAGAAGTATTTATCCAAAATAACTTACAGTACAGTATACCCATGGTATACAGAATGCAGTGAGGATTTCAAGAAGACTGTAGAATTCATAAATACTGAAAATGAGAGGTAGTGGAAATGTGGTCATAATGTGTGCTCAAGGGTAGTCCTACAGATTCCCATCTTTCAATGAGAAGTTCATTTGAATTAGATCAGTAAGGCGTCTTGTAACTGTTGCCAAATAATGACATGAACATATACAGTATTTCTAAGAATGTGAGAGTAGTGTGACTCTCCCACCTGGTCTCGAACCCAGGTCACCAGCACCAATGATGAACACCCTAATCATTGTCCCAATAAGGGATATCCTTAGGACATGTGCTTATTGGGCCAGTATAGTTACGCCCGGTCCAGAAGCAAACCTTAAGGGACAGATCACAATTTACTGGGGGGAATGGTGGTCCAAAATAGGGGAGGGGTTTCAAACTTTTTGCTTACTTTTGTGAGGGTTGTTAGATTTTTTTATTGGGCACAGTGGAGATTCGTGAATTTTTTTCTCCCCTGGATTACATTTGCTCTTTTTACTAAGTAATTTCTTCCATCCTAGCATGCGCCTGACCTACTGTATATTGAAGGTGTTTTGGTACTTCCCTTATGCACTACACTTCTCTGTGTGCTAATATTTACTTTTGTTTAATACTCTTGAGATATCTTCATTGGCTACATTTAAATCTGATCTGTCTTTTTAATTGGGGGCTCCATATTTAAAGGTCTTTTGTAAAATAAATAACATTAAAACCTAGTGTCATTTGTTGGGTATGGTAGGCATATGGTATTACCCTAAAAAAGTTTAGAAACGTTTGTGAAGGTTTGATATGGCTATTATTAAACTTTAGCTACTGAAAGCATATGATATGAAGGTAGTGTGCACCGGTGCTCCAACTGACTCAGACAGTTGAACTTGAAGTGAGGAAGAATTTCAGGCCGACCAGAGTTACTCCTATAATGTAACAATATAAATCTGCATCAAAATCCAACCCTGATGCTACCTGAGCCCGATGAGCCCTAGCCCAGAAAGACCAAACGATTACGCCGTTATCCAATATGCCTATGATATAGTTTACCGCACCGTACGCACAACATTTAAAAAAGTCACAGATGTAGCTATGTTAAATAAGGTGACCCCCCGAAAGCCAGACGATGTGTAAATTAGCTGTGTATTCAGTCCTTATACTGTAGTAAATGATACATAAAATGTAAGTGCCACAATGGAAATAACTCACTGACTGTGTAAGCCCAGTCAGTTTTTCAAATATAATTTTTTTAACTGACAAATAAAAATGAATCCAAAGTGCAGAGGCAATTTGATGAATGGAAAGAGACGTTACACAACATTAAAAAGTTCAATAGCATTGAGATTGTCAGGGTAAGCCTACAAGGTATGGCGATGTGTTTTATTTATTCGAGATTGACATAGTTATTGTGTTGAAAACGCAAACCATGATGTTATGTTTTGTTTATTGGTTGTGTGGTTCATTGGCACAGAAACCCTCAACCTTCTCGTCCGTAGCACTGCATGCCATCGACTGCCACAAAAGGTCACTACAGTTATTTGTGGTCATAAACCTTGAGTTAATTCTGAGGGAGGAAGGTGTTCAATTTATTTTACAGTAAAAGAGTCATGTGAAAATATGTTTTATGTTGGGGACCAGAGTATTGACACCATGAGTTGGAACAGATGTGTGATATAACCATTGAAAATTAATATCTTATATTCTGAGAACATGGCAACCATGTTCTTGTTACGCTCACCTCTAGGAAGAGGGAAAGCAACACCATGCAACAACTCAACGTAGTGTGAAAGAGGTATGGGACTCTAGGTGCGAGTAAGGATGACAAAAGGCAGAGAATTTACCATTTACTATGAATTTATTTCATACGGTAATATGGGGACAAGGGGCTGGACGGAACCAAAGCAAAGAAAGAAAATGTCCAAATCCACTCTCCCATCTTACCTGCCTACCCACTACTGATCTAACTTAGCACCACCTGGTGCACTAACCAAAATACAGGGGGTGGTCCACCAGGTCTTACCTAGTGTGCCTAGACAGTGAATACTACAGGTTATGTATGCGCGCAGGCCTCTTGCCTAAGCACTCCCTAGGTGCCTTCCCCTTCCCCCCTGCGAACAAATGAAACAGAATATTATAAACAATTTCACAAACAAACTGAGAAACATAGGACAGCAAATAAGCTCTCTGACTGAGCAACAACTCACACAGACCATACCAAAGCTGCTCCTAGCAACAACTGACATAGTACATACCAAAACTGCCTGTCTCACTCTCAGCAACAACCAAAATATGATATAGCCATCAGCCTCCTCCCTAAGCAATCATCTCCCTTCAGCTGCATTCTCTGACGAGAGGGCGGGGTCAGCTCTCCAATCATCAATGGGGCTGACCAATCAGCTGCTTGGGGAGATTTTCAGGAAGCCATTTTCTGAACTACACACATGCAAATACCCAAACCACAACACAGAAACTGGGGAACGTGACAGTTCTTTATATGTTAGGAGAGATGTTGGATGACTTGCTTGTTTGAAAATGAACACAATTTTCAGCATTAAAGCTACAATTCTCGATTCTTTAAAAAAAATTGCCATACGGCAACCCCTCCACATGACTTTTGTCTGTCTGCCTTATTAGTGTTACCAAAATATGTCATGTTTTATCATCTCACGCCACTCCATTGTCAGTGCTCAGTGAGGAGGGCATACATAGAATATTGCACTGCAAATAGCCAAATGGAGAGATGATCCAAATGGAAAAAAGACTGATGTATTTGTTATGAGATTTTCCATTTCTGTTTTTTTGTCTTTCTCACATTGCCTTGAGGCGTGTCAGAAGATGAATTGCCACTAAGTACCATCTCAAACATATTAGAATCCATAGATTATAGCCATTATAGGTAAAGCTCCTGGCTAAAAGATTAGTCGTCTAATTATAACTTTGCTCATCTTTGGTTGTACATTATTTGTGATGCATTGCCTCTTTGATGCTTGAGTAGCAAGCGGAATGCCACTTTAATAGTGTTTTCCATCTCCCAATCTGTTTACTCTCATTGCCATAATGGTTGCTGAAATGCTCAAATGGCTCTTGCCACACGTTATGAATGATGTCCTCCTGCTAAATATTTGTTTTGCACCCAAATGAGAATGGTATAGGCGACGGAACATTGAAGAAAGAAGTCAAGCTCACATGCTGACATTGACACCCTCAACTTTGAGGACATCTTCCATCACTCACTTCGAGTTTTTCCCCCCAAAGATTGATTCCATGCTTCCCATCTCTCACTGCTAAAATAAGCCTAGACGGATGCATGACAAATGTTTCGATATATATCGGAGGCCCATTACCTAGCCTTGTTTTTTGTCTGTGAATCCGCTGCCGATCCATCAGCGCGTTTAATCCCAACTGTCCCCACTGTCTGCTAAATGTCACATAAGTTTCCAGACAGCCTGGCTGTCACAGTGGAGTGTGTGTGTGTGAGTGTGCATGTGTGTTTGTGTCTGTGTGTCAGAGTAAAGAGGGAGCCTTATCCAGAGCAGGGTAAATCCAATCGGTTACCTGGCGAGGCTCAGAGCAGCTCGATCGATGACATTTTCCGTTGTTGCTGATGAACTTCCCTCTCTGAAAAGGTGTATCAATCAGACCTGTCGTCAACCAGGACTCTGTCCTGCATTTAAAATAAATATCCAGCATATGGGACCAGACAGTGTCTTTTCCAATCCCGGTCCTATGGAGTAGGGACGTACAGAATGTTCAGGGTTTTGTTCCAGCCTAGTACCAACACACATGACAGCTCACTTAATGTACATAATCAAGTGCTTGATGATTAGCTGACATGTGTCAGTACTGGACTGGAGCATCCACAGGGATGAAGAACACTACACTCGTAGAAAAAAAAGGTGCTCTCTAGAACTGAAAAGGGTTCATCAGCTGTCCCCATAGGATAGCCCTTTGAAGCACACTTTTGGTTCCAGGTAGAACTCTTTTGGGTTCTACCTGGAACCACAAAGGGTTCTCCTATAGACGGTTTGGTTGTTTAGCAACAAAACCAACGTGTGCGTAACTATGGGGCAAAACAGACTGGGTTGGCTTAGATCAGGGTTTCCCAAACTCGGTCCTGGGGCCCCGGGTGCACATTTTGGTTGTTGCCCTAGCACTACACAGCTGATTCAAATAATCAAAGCTTGATGATGAGTTGGTTACTTGAATCAGCTATGTAGTGCTAGGGCAAAAACCAAAATGTGCACACAGGGGGGCCCCAGGACCGAGTTTGGGAAACCCTGGCTTAGATTGTTGACAACATGTAAACTATATTTCATCTCCAAATGTTTATTGAAAACATAAATACATTTGCACAATGACCACTTTTCTCTCATACATCGTTACAGTTGTTGGTTAGCTAGCAAGCCATTTTTTTGCCATAGTAACATAGACACGACATGAGTCAAATCACCTCGAAACATGACATGGTATCAATAAAAAGATACAACAAGCTGGTGAGCCACGTACAATGAGCCACCTACGAATCCCCACATGGCAGCTTCTTGTCATTGTTGCTAGCCAGTGTTGGGGAGTAGTGAACTACATGTACTGTAAAACTTAACTGGTCAAGGACACACATTTCAGCAAATAAATAAATGATTCAAATAAACGGTGTGTCTAAATTAATTGTTTACGAGGTTACCATGAATTACAATGAATTGTTTGAAGTTTAATGTTTGATTTGTTACATTAAATAATTTGGGTTATGAATTTTAAAAAATGATGGCAATCATCCGTTTTTATTGGCAGTAAGAAACTGCTAGCTATTGACTGCTAACAGCTGAGAGCTGCTAGCTAACTGACATGCACAAAAATGGTCAACAACATTGGGAGTACAGACTAAAAGGTCTTCACGGGTAAACCTGTACCTGAATACCCGATCTGGGATCCGAGTGTGTCTGGATCCAGAATTCTAAATTATGTCATGGGTCTAGGTCGGATCTGATAAGATTGTCACAGGTTTCGGGTATGTGTAATTTTAACTGACTTGTCCATAAGGGCCTGTAGAGATCTGAATGTGACTGCTGCTCTTGCTTTTCACAAGAGTAGAGAGTGTAGCTTGTTGTTGTTGGCCAATCAGAAGTCATCAAAGTAGCAATAGGCTACAGTCATAGAGCCTCTGTTTGTGGCAAAAGATAGAAGCTATGTAATCAACGGAAGATGGAATTAAAATGGCGGAATTCAAAGTTAAAGGAGAAGGACTGGCTACAACAACGAAGAGCCACCAGGTAGGCTGCTACATAATATTCTGAATGGAGTTGCTGTTATTTTTAACTGTAGGATAAGACGCCTACACACTCCAAAAAGCAAGGTCTGCAGCCTCTAGTTTTGTCTAATCTTGATTATTGTCCAGTCGTGTGCTCCAGTGCTGCAAGGAAAGACCAAGTTAAGCTGCAGCTGGCCCAGAACAGAGCGGCACATTTTGCTCTTAATTGTAATCGGAGGGCTGATATAAATACTATGAATGCCAGTCTCTCTTGACTAAGAGTTGAGGAGAGACTGACTGCATCACTTCTTCTTTTTATAAGAAAAAATAATGTGTTAAATCCCAAATTGTTTGCATAGTCAACTTACACACAGCTCTGACAAACACATTCCCACCAGACATGCCACCAGAGGTCTTTTCACAGTCTCCAAATCCAGAACAAATTCAAGAAAGCTTACAGTATTATATAGAGACCTTATTGCATGGAACTTCATTCCATCTCGTATTGCTCAAATAAACAGCAAACCTGGTTTCAAAAAACAGAAAGCAACACCTCACGACACAATGCCTCTCCCCTATTTGACCTAGATAGTTTGTGTATGCATTGATATGTAGGCTACGTGTGCCTTTTTAAAAATGTTTGTAGTTCTTTCCTTGAGCTGTTCTTGTCTATTGATGTTCTATATTGTGTCATTCTGTATTATGTTTCATGTTTTGTGTGGACCACAGGAAGAGTAGCTGCTGCTTTGGCAACAGTTAATGGGGATCCTAATAAAATACCAAAATACCACTGCAGCCTCAATTAGCCTAGCTAGCTAACGTTAGCTAGCTTAACTAGTTTCTCCCAGTTTGATGCAGTCAAGACAGGTACTACGTAATCATATTTGATTTTATATATCTAGGTACGATAGCTAAGTCTACTATAGCGCGAGTCGCCTTGGTTGGTTTCTGTCTCTCGTCTCTCCCTCCCTCCTTCCTGTGTCACTCAGTACGGCACCTTCCCCACTTGCTAGAGCGGCACCGCTCACTCCCTCCTCTAACTCGAGCTTTATCAGCTCTGGTTAATATAGTAGCTTAAAAAAATACTTTTCTGGATGCCTACACCTCCAATGTTACTAAAGTAGGTGGCAGCATAGGCCTCTCCAACCCAGCTCCTCTTTAAATGTTACATTTCTCTTTTTTTTATGTAACTCTGACAAGAAAACCACATCTGCTGACAACCTCTTTAAGTGTTAGAGAACCATATGCTTTTATTACCCATCATGGAGACTGTGCACAATCCATGTGATAAGTTGGATTTTGTTGGTCTTTACTTGTATAGAATCAAAGTTAACCTTATTTGTTCCGCCTATAATTGAAGAACCAAGTAAAACACTTTAGGAGACAGGACATATGATGGCGTTGGGACCTCATACAATGCTATGTACTACTCCCTTCACAGAACAGCACAAACTAGCTCTAACCAGAATAGAAAGACGAGTGGGAGGCCCTGGTGCACAACTGAGCAAGAGGACAAGTACATTAGTGTCTAGTTTGAGAAACAGACACCTCACAAGTCCTCAACTGGCAGCTTCATTAAATAGTACCCGTAAACCACCAGTATCAACGTCAACAGTGAAGAGGCGACTCCGGGATGCTGGCCTTCTAGGCAGAGTTGCAAAGAAAAATACATCTCAGACTGGCCAATAAAAAGAAAAGATTAAGATGGGCAAAATAACACAGACATTGGACAGAGGAACTCTGCCTAGAAGGCCAGCATCCCGGAGTCACCTCTTCACTGTTGACGTTGCGATCCACTCCTCTTTCTATTCTGGTTAGGGCCAGTTTGCGCTGTTCTGCGAAGGGAGTAGTACATAGCATTGTACGAGATCTTCAGTTTCTTGACAACTTCTCGCATGGAATAGCCTTCATTTCTCAGAACAAGAATAGACTGACGAGTTTCAGAACAAAAATGTATTTATGCATATCTGGCCAGGTGTGAAAGCCCCAGGTCAAATTCAGAACAGGTCCAACTTTTTGGACCCGTGAATACGTCTAGTACAGACTCCCAGAAATTGGCCGATCACCCTCTAGTGGCGAATGTAAGAACAGTCAAAGAGGAGAATAATTATTCTGTCAAGGAAGTGTTTTTTCCCCCCCAAAATAGACATACTAAGACAAAAGAAGCATGACACGGTGTGTAAAGGATAACACATTCGAGCAGGAAATTAATAAATGTATTTATATGCTGTAAATGAAGGCTGGAATTAAACATTTAACTATGCAAATGAGTGTGCATGAAGGAAATAGACACATGGCTCAAATAGAAACCTGTTTCTAATAAGCATCTCGTGTTCAGTGAATTTAGCAAATAAATGCCAAGGCTATTAATTGAAGTTTTACAGCAGTTCAACTAATAATTAATCTAAATTCAGTGTTTTCAGTAGTTAATGACTTTGTTTGCCATGTAGTGGTGTAGCTAACAACGAATGACAAAACTCTTTTTCTTTTCTTTTTTTATAAAAAAAATGGGTGAAGTAGGCAATAATTTCTTTTTCGGCATAGTTCTCACTTGAAACATTGTTTTTGTGTTTAATAGGCTAAATTACACATTCTATTAACGTGTATGACGCCAAAATGATCTGTTTTTTCAATTTGTTGTCTTATGGCATTTCAGAGGATAATTTTTCACTAAGTAGTTTGGATGAAGTGAAGTATTTTTTTCAAAGTAACTTTAGTTCAGTAAACTATACTTTTCTTAAGGGTGGCCTTACTGTAGCTGAACTTCTTTCAGTGTGAAGTTATTGGTAGCTTGGTAACCTCGTAGATTCCCTAATACTGTTGCTTGCTGGCTATCTGACCGTTCAGAATCATAACACCACACTGTCTTCTGCCTAATCGATGATCGCACATCATTTTCATGACGTTGTTAGCCAACCAGTCTATGGGGACAGCTAAAGACCCCTTTAGGAACACTTTTTTTTAGAGTGTAGGTGGAGAGGTTTTTGGTGATGTCTGTAAGTTGGTGATGCCACATGCACATATTGTCCTCGTAATACCCTAAAGCGAGCACCGGTAACAAATGTGTTGCCATTATTCTTTTGCATAGAACAAAAGTGAGGGAAGAAGGGTTATTGAAGCTTATTGTTATTGGGTTATTGTTATTGATGATTTTCAGTGTAGCGGACACACTGCAACATGTTCACGTTATTTCTTATAAACAGATTACTCATTGACTTTGTACAATCAGTTAATGCATGTATTAATCACAATAACTTGTTAGAGCAGCAAATGTATGTGCTGGTCAAAACATGTTAGCTGCCATTTCAACTCAAAGAGAGATAAGAAGATAGGATCGGATGGAGAGTCAGCCTGTGTGAAGGAAGAGATCAGGCGTCGGAGCAGTTATGATATGGGTGTCTGATGCCTTTTCAGACGCGCTGTTTTGGCCGCTGCACCAGTCAATCACAATTACAATGGCGATGGGAGACGAGAGCAGCGACGCAGAAGGAGCAGGAGCGATAATTACAATGCAAGAGACAAGATAATGGGAACGCGTCTTGCTCTCCCAACCATTTCCTGTATTAACTGCTGACTGACATCCGACAACCGGCAATCACAGGTAATATTTGTGAAGACCAAAATGAATGAATATGACAGTGGTGTGTGTGTGTGTGTGTGTGTGTGTGTGAGAACATGTGTCCACACAAGCTTATGTGTATTATGTACAGTGCGTTCAGAAAGTATTCAGACCCCTTGACTTTTTTCACATTTTGTTATGTTACATTCTTATTCTAAAATTGGTTAAATAAAACATTTTCCTAATCAAGCGACACAATACCCCATCATAACAAAGCAAAAACAAGTTTTTAGAAATTGTTGTAAATGTCAAAAAAATAAATTCAAAACATATTTACATAAGTATTCAGAGCCTTTTGATATGAGACTCGAAATTGAGCTCAGGCACATCGTGTTTCCATTGATCATCCTTCAGATGTTTCTACAACTTGATGATAGTCCACCTGTGGTAAATTCAATATATTGGACCTGATTTAGAAAGGTACACACCTGTCTATATAAAGTCCCACAGTTGACAGTGTATGTTAGAGAAAAATCTTAGCCATGAGTTGAAGGAATTGTCCGTTGAGCTCTGAGACAGGATTGTGTCGAGGCACAGATCTGGGGAAGGGTACCAAAAACAAATGTGCAGCATTGAAGGTCCTTAAGAACACAGTGGCCTCCATCATTCTAAAGTGGAATAAGTTTGAACCACATCTTCCTAGAGCTCATCACCCGGCAAAATGGACAAATCAAGGGAGAAGGGCCTTGGTCAGGGAGGTAACCAAGAACCCGATGGTCACTCTGACAGAACTCCAGCATTTCTCTATGGTGATGGGAGAACCTTCCAGAAGGACAACCATCTCTGCAGCACTCCACCAATCAGGCCTTTATGGTAGAGTGGCCAGAGAGAAGCGACTCCTCAGTTAAAGGTCCGACAGCCCTCTTGGAGTTTGCCAAAGGGAACATTAAGAACTCTCAGATTATGAGAAACAAGATTCTCTGGTCTGATGAAAACAAGATTGTACTCTATGACCTGAATGCCAAGCGTCACATCTAGAGGAAACCTGGCACCAACCCTACGGTGAAGCATAGTGGTGGCAGCATCATGCTGTGGGGATGTTTGTCAGGGACAGGGACTGGGAGACTAGTCCGGATTGAGGGAAAGACGAACGGAGCAAAGTACAAAGATATCCTTGATGAAAACCTGCTCCAGAGCGCTCTGGACCTCAAACTGGGGTGAATGTTCACCTTCCAACAGGACAACGACCCTAAGCACTTAGCCAAGACAACACAGGAGTGGCTTCAGGACATTACATTATCTGGCAGCAGCTCTGGTGGACATTCCTGCAGTCAGCAGGCCTATTGCACGCTCCCTCAAAACTTCTGTGGCATTGTGTTGTGTGACATTTTTGAGTAGCCTTTTATTGTCCCCAGCACAAGGTGCACCTGTTTAATGATCATGCTGTTTAATCAGCTTCTTGATATGCCACTCCTGTCAGGTGGATGGATTATTTTAGCAAAGGAGAAATGCTCATGAACAGGGATGTAAACAAATTTGTGCACAACAGTTGAGAAAAATAAGCTGTTTGTGCGCATGGAACATTTCTGGGATCTTTTATTTCAGCTCATGAAACATGGGACCAACACTTTACATGTTGTGTTTATATTTTTGTTCAGTATAGTAGACATTAAACATCTATAACCAAACTGGCTAATACTCTGTTGTTGACCGATGGTAGCTATAGCATGCCAGATGCTAATCTGAGTGCTACTACTAGCAGAAGTAAATCCAAACAATGGCTAACACAAACATTGGCCACCATGATTACCACCACCACCAAGCCGTTCCTCTCTTGGCGTCAATGCTGCAATGTATTGTTGGTATAGGAGTTTTTGATGAATGTAATTCCAATTGCGAAAGTACAAGTGTATATTTGTTTGTTTACACTTTTGCATACAGACTGTTTAGATGGATTATCAGCAATCTACGTTGTTAAAGTTGTGGAAATATAAAGTGCAACCTGTCCTTTTTAATAATAAGAAAAACCATTATCCCCAGCATCCCTCTCAAGTGTAGCAAGCTGCGGGCATTTATCTGTGTAGTCTAATGAAAATGTGTCGTTATTGGGCTTAATGAAAATGAAGTTGTTTATGAAGTGCTTGATTACGAGGGTTTAATGTTTAATGTACATACTTGAGATGAACAATGGGGTACACACATAATCGTACACACCGCAGATGCCCAAACAGCACTTAAGCAATATTATGCATATTGATTTTGAGCAGGATGAATCATATTCCCCGATGATAAATAGATACAGTATATACACTACCGTTCAAAAGATTGGGGTCACTAAGAAATGTCCTTCTTTTTGTCCATTAAAATAACATCAAATTGATCAGAAATAGTGTAGACATTGTTAATGTTGTAAATGACTATTGTAGCTGGAAACGGAATATGCACATAGGCGTATTGATCATTAGAAAACCCTTTTGCAATTATGTTAGCACGGCTGAAAACTGTTGTCCTGATTAAATAAGCAATAAAACTGGCCTTCTTTAGACTAGTTGAGTATCTGGAGCATCAGCATTTGTGGGTTTGATTACAGACTCAAAATGGCCAGAAACAAATAACTTTCTTCTGAATCTCGTCAGTCTATTCTTATTCTGAGAAATGAAGGCTATTCCATGCGAGAAATTGCCAAGAAACTGAAGATCTCGTAGAACACAGTGTACTACTCCCTTCACAGAGCAGTGCAAACTGGCTCAAACCAGAAAAGAAAGAGGAGTGGGTGGCACCGGTGCACAACTGACACTGGACAGAGGAACTCTGCCTAGAAGGCCAGCATCTCAGAGTCGCCTCTTCACTAAAGACATTGAGACTGGTGGTTTGCAGGTACTATTTAATGAAGCTGCCAGTTGAAGACTTGTGAGGCGTCTGTTTCTCAAACTGGACATTAATGTATTGTCCTCTTGCTCAGTTGTGCACCGGGGCCTCCCACTCCTCTTTCTATTCTGGTTAGAGACAGTTTGTGCTGTTCTGTGAAGGGAGACTCTTCTATGCTGTAATGTTAAGATTTCACTTCACTGGAACTAAGGAGCTCGGACCATGAAAAACAGCCCCAGTCCATTATTCCTCCTCCACCAAACTTTACAGTTGGCACAGTCCAATGGCGGCAAGCTTTACACCACTCCAGCCGACGCTTTGCATTGCACATGGTGATCTTTGGCATGTGTGCAGCTGCTTGGCCATGGAAACCCATTTCACGCTAACCAAGGTTGCCAGCTCGTGGTTTTAGTGCCAGCATCGGTCTGTGGTGGTATGTTGACAGCTACAAAAATACAGATAAACTCTCTAGGTAGATAGTGTGGTCTACAGCTTATCATGAGATACTCTACCTCAGGCGAGCAAAACCTTGAGACTTCCTTAGATATTGTGCATCAGCTGTTGTTCACATACATGCATAGGCCCCCACCCCATGTCTTACCAGAGCCTGCTGTTCTGTCCTGCCGATGGAGTGTATATCCCGCCAGCTGTAGGTTCTTAATGTTGTTGTTCAGCAACGACTCGGTGAAACATAAGATATTGTTTTTATATATTGCTTTTAATGTCCCGTTGGTAGGATATACGTGCTTTCAGCTAGTCCCATTTATTTTCCAGAGATTGAACATTAGCTAGCAGGACGGAAAGCAAGGTCAGATTAGCCACTCGTCGCCTGATCCTCGCAAAAATCCTTGCAGTTCTAGCTGGGCAGAAATTTGACGAACTGACTTGTTGAAAAGGTGTCATTGTCACGGTTGTTGAAAAGGTCGGACCAAGGCTTTTATTTAAGTGAAACTTTCAAACAAAAACAATAAACAAGCAACAAAACGTGACTTACGTGGTACAAACAATATCCCACAACCCAGGTGGGAACAATGAAGAACTTAAGTATGATCCCCAATTAGAGACAACGATAATCAGCTGCCTCTAATTGAGAACCATACCAAGTACACCAACATAGAAATAGGAAAACTAGAACACCCCCCTTGTCACGCCCTGACCTACAACACCATAGAGAACCAAGGGCGTGACAGTCCCCCCCAAAGGTGTGGACTCCAGCCGCAAAACCTGAAACCAAATGGGGAGGGCAGGGGGGTGACTAGTGTCGGTGGCAGCTCCTGTGCTGGTCGTAGCCCCCGCCCAGACCCCTCATAAATAAAAGTAGTGATGAATTCAATATCTCCTCCACTTTCAGCCAGGAGAGATTGACATGCATATTATTAATATTACTATTAATATTAGCTCTCCGTGCCGCCCTGTTCTGAGCCAATTGCAATTGTTTTGCAAGTCCTTTTTTGTGGCACCTGACCACACGACTGAACAGTAGTCAAAGTGCGACAAAACTAGGGCCTGTAGGACCTGCCTTGTTGATAGTGTTGTTAAGGCGGCAGAGCGTCGATTTATTATAGCATCGATTTATTTATTCTCCCCATCTTAGCTACTACTGCATGGATATGTTTTAACCATGACAGTACAATCTAGGGTTACTCGAAGTAGTTTAGTCATCTCAACTTGCACAATTTCTATAAGGGCACAAGGCGAGACCCAAATGCACACAGGAGGCAGATGGTTGAGCTCCGATATTTATTATACCAAAAGGGGTAGGCAAAAGGCAGGTCGGGGACAGACGAGAGTTCATAAACCAGGTCAGAGTCCAAACAGTACAAGGGGATAGGCAGGCTTGAGGTCAGACCAGGTAGAGTGGTCAGGCAGGCGAATTCGGTGTCAGGACAGGCAAGGGTCAAAACCAGGAGGTCTAGGAAAAAACAGAGACTGGGAAAAATAGGAGCAAGTAGAAACGCTAGTTGACTTGGCAAAACAAGATGAACTGGCACAGAGAGACAGGAAACACAGGGATAAATACACCGGAGACTAATGGAGAAAACAGGAGACACCTGGAGGGGGTGGAGACAATCACAAAGAAACAGATCAGGGCGTGACAGTATCCCCCCTCCTCTAGGGATGCCTACATGGGCGCATACCTGGCTGACCGGGATGTCGGCGGTGAAAGTGGGGTCCAGGATGTCTCGAGCGGGAAACCAGCACCTCTCCTCCGGGCCGTAACTCTCCCAGTCAACCAGATACTGGAAACCCCTGCCCCGTGGTCAAACACCCAGGATGCATTTCACAGTGTATGCCGGATGGCCATCGATGACACCGGGGGGGATGGGCCTGGAGACAGAAGACAAAGGGCTGTGAGACACGGGCTTAATCCTAGACACATGGAAAGTCGGGTGAATACGGATGGTAAGGGGTAACACAAGATGGACAGCAGTGGAACTAAGGACCCTAGAGATGGAAAAATGACCAATGAAACAGGGGAACAGTTTGCGGGACTCCACCCAAAGGGCAGGTCCCGAGTGGAAAGCTATACCCTCTGCCCAATGCGGTAGCAAGGAGCTGGAGTCCGGTGGCGGTCCTCTTGTCGATGATACTTAGAGTTGGTCTTGAGAAGTGCTGCCCGAGCTTTTCTCCAGGTACATCGACAGCGGCGGACAAACATCTGAGCCGAGGGTACGTTGACCTCCTGCTCTTGTTCTGGGAGGAGTGGAGGTTGATACCCCATAGAGCACTCAAAAGGGGAGAATCTCGTGGCTGAACAGGGAAGGGTGTTCCGGGCATGCTTCACCCAGACTACTTGTCGGCTCCAGGTAGTAGGGTTGGTTGAGACCAGGCATCTTAGGGTGGTCTCTAGGTCCTGATTGGGGATGGAATCCAGAGGACAGACTGGCCAATTACCCAATAAGGGTGCAGAATGCCTTCCAGGACTGAGACGAGAACTGAAGACCCCGGTGGGAGACCATGTTCACCGGGAGTCCATGCTGATGTGCTGGACCATAAGCTGGGCCGTCTCCTTGGCAGAGGGTAGTTTGGGGAGAGGGATGAAATAGGCGGCCTTGGAGAACTGGTCCACTACCATCAGAATGACAGTGTTGCCATCAGACGCAGGTAGCCCAGTGACAAAGTCCAGAGAGATATGGGACCAGGGACGATGAGGGACAGGTAGTGGCTGAAGGAGGCCAGAAGGAGCTTGCCGTGGAGTCTTGTTCTGAGCACACACTGTGCACGTGACGACGAAGGCAGAGATGTCAGAAACCATTGTGGGCCACCAGAAACGTTGTCGGAGGAAGGCTAGGGTATGATGGGAACCTGGATAGACAGGACAGCCTGGAGGAATGAGCCTATTCCAGGACGTGGGACCGAACTGAGTTAGGGACTAAAAAAACAGTTAGCTGGGCCCCCTTCAGGTTCAGGCTGGAAATGTTGTGCCTTGCGGATCAATGTTTCAATACCCCAATCCACATGAGGTAGGGAGAATGATTTCTGAGACCAAAGGTGTGGCAGAGGAACTGTATAGGCGGGAGAGGGCAACAGGCTTCACATTTTTGGACCCTGGGCGGTAGGTAAATGGTGAAGTTGCATCTTGTAAACAATAAAGTCCATAGGGCCTGCCTGGAGTTAAGGCGCTTGGCTGTATGGAGATATTCCAAATGTTTATGGTCAGTCCAAACCAAGACTGGCTGTTCTGCTCCCTCCAGCCAGTGCCTCCACTCTTCCAGCGCCATCTTGACCGCCAGGAGTTCTTGGTTGCCTATGTCGTAGTTCCTCTCTGCAGGATTGAGACGATGGAACAGGAAGGCACAGAGATGGAGCTTCTGATCCTGGGCAGATCGCTGGGACAGGATGGCCCCCACTCCAACATCAGAAGCATCAACCTCAACCACAAATTGACGGGACGGATCTGGATGTACGAGGATAGGTGCTGTGGTGAACCGATGCTTCAGGTCCGCGAAGGTTCTGTCGGCCGCTGGAGACCATCTGAACGATACCTTGGGAGAGGTGAGAGAGGGGGGGGCCGACAGGGTGCTGTAGCCCCTCACTTCTGCCATGAATTCCTCCAGGCTATGGCACACAGCAGACTGCTGCTCCCACACAGCTGTTGCCCAGGAGAGCGCACTTCCGGACATTAGCGTGATTAAATACTCTATCTTCGATTGGTCTGATGGAATGAAGAGGGCTGGAGTTCAAAAATGAGGGAGCACTGGGTAAGGAACGCCCAGCAGGTACCAGGATTGCCTGCATAACGCTCCGGAGGAGGTAAGCGGTGTTCTCGAGGAGCTGGTTGAACAAATCCACTAGTAGTAGAAAGGTTACTGGCTGGTTGGGAGGTCTCAGAGGTGCTGGGCTGTCTATGAGCTAACTCACTGATTTTCTCAATTATAGCTTTGAACCCTTGGTTGTGGTGTTCCGTCAGAGAACGAAACCCTTCCAAAAGGTCCAGCAGTAGCTCCTCATGCCTCCCAATGGTGGCTCCCTGCAGGGAGACAGCGTGACGGAGCTGGTCCCGGTCTGCTGGGTCTGTCATGGCCAGTTCGTACTATAAGGGCACAAGGCGAGACCCAAATGCAAGACACACGAGGCTCCTGCGTGTCTCCTTGCTCCTATACAACCAGTGTTTCTCCTTGCTCCTATTTTTCCCAGTCTCTGTTTTTTCCTAGCCCTCCTGGTTTTGACCCTTGCCTATCTTGACGCCGAAACCGCCTGCCTGACCACTCTGTTTGTTCTGACCTCGAGCCTGCCTATCTCCTTGTACTGTTTGGAGTCGGACCTGTTCACTGAACCCCTGCCTTTCGTGACCTCGAACCTGCCTATCCCCTGGTACTGTTTGGACTCTGACCTGGTTTATGAACTCTCGTCTGTCCCCGACCTGCCTTTTGCCTACCCCTTTTGGTATAATAAATATCGGAGCTCAATCTTCTAGGCAGAGTTCCTCTGTCCAGTGTCTGTGTTCTTTTGTCCATCTAAATCTTTTCTTTTTATTGGTCAGTCTGAGATATGGCTTTTTCTTTGCAACTCTGGCTAGAAGGTCAGCATCCCGGAGTTGCTTCTTCACTGTTGACGTTGATACTGGTGGTTTGCGGGTACTATTTAATGAAGCTGCCAGTTGAGGATTTGTGAGGCGTCTGTTTCTCAAACTAGACACTCTTGCTCATTTGTGCACCAGGTCCTCCCACTCCTCTTTCTATTCTGGTTAGAGCCGGTCCGCGCTACTCTGTGAAGGGAATAGTACACAGTGTTGTATGAGATCTTCAGTTTCTTAGCAATTTCTCGTGTGGAATAGCCTTCATTCCTCAGAACAAGAATAGACTGACAAGTTTCAGAAGAAAGGTCTTTGTGTACGGCCATTTTGAGCCTGTAATCGAACCCACAAATGCTGATGCTCCAGATACACAACTAGTCTAAAGAAGGCCAGTTTAATCAGAACAGAGGTTTTCAGCTGTGCTAACATATTTGCAAAAGGGTTTTCTAATGATTAATTCGCCTTTTAAAATGATAAACTTGGATTAGCGAAAACAACGTGCCATTGGAACACAGGAGTGATGGTTGCTGATAATGGGCCTCTGCACGCCTATGTAGACATTCCATTAGAAATCAGCCGTTTCCAGCTACAATAGTCATTTACAACATTAACAATGTCTACACTGTATATCTGATCAATTTGATGTTATTTTAATGGACACAAATGTGACCCCAAACTTTTGAACGGTAGTGTAAGGTCCCTCAGTCAAGTATTGAATTTCAAGCACAGATTTAACTACAAAGACCAAGGAGCTTTTCGAAAGGCTCATAAAGGAGGACAGTGATTGGTTGATGGGTAACAATAACAAATCAGACATTGAATATCTCTTTAAGCATGGTCAAGGTAATAATGATGCTGTGGAGTAAATATAAAACCACCCAGACACATCAAAGATTCAGCTGTCCTTCTTAACCACTGGGGATTTTAAAACAGCTAACAGTTCAATGTCTGTGATGGTCGAAATTTTAGGATGAATCAACAACATTGTAGTTACTCCACAATAATAACTTCAATGACAGAGTGAAAAGAAGAATACAAACTAAAAGAACTTGCATCTTGGATGCAACAAGGCACTAAAGTAATACTGCAAACAAAACATAGTAAAGGAATATACTTTTTCGCCTAAATGCAAAGCCTTGTGTTTGGGGCAAATCCAACACAACAAGTCACTGCCTCTCACTGAGTGACTCTCTTTATTTTCAAGCATGGTGGTGGCTGCATCATGGTATGGGTATGCTTGACATTGGCAAATTCTGGGGTTTTCAGGATGAAAAGAAACGGGATGGAGCTAAGAACAGTCAAAATCCTAGAGGAAAACCTGCATCAGTGTGCTTTACACCAGGGACTGTAAGAGGAATTCACCTTTCAGCAGGACAATAACCTACAATAGAAGGCCAAATCTACGCTGGAGTTGCTTACCAAGAAGACAGTGAATGTTCCTGAGTGGCCAAGTTAGTTGGGACTTAAATTAGTTTGAAAATCTATGGCAAGAGCTTGAAGAATTCTGAAAAGATAACTGGGCAAATATTGCACAATCTAGGTGTGTAAACTCTTACAGACAACCCCAAGAAGACGCACAGCAGTAATCGATGCCAAAGGTGTTTTTAACATGTATTGACTCGGGGAGCTGAATATACTTATATTTTAGTTATGCAATTTCTATTAATAAAAAAAAAACATTAAATGTTTTGCATATTGTTCACAAAAAAAATCACAATTAAATCAATTTTAATCCCACTTTGTGGCTAGTATATTAGAAATTTTTTAAAGACTATCACAATGTCTGAAAGACACTGTTTAGAAAGATTAGTGTGATGTAAGCCTGATCAATTGACTAAGAAACAAGTCATGGCTACTCGTAATCAAATGTAAAATAATCACAAAAGTTATTCATTCTTGTTGTTACCATTCCAGAGGAGAATACAATAACCTACATTTTGGAGGGAAACAGTAGAATACTCACAACCGTCCCGTTAAGAACCCTCCTTGCCTCTCTACTGCTCACAACACATCACTCAACAATCATCTAGTGAAAAAATGGAGGAAGCTGCTAAAAGCTGTTTACACGCATGCAGGCAGTGTGTGGGGGGGATTACGACAGCCCCTAACATACAAGCTCACCGCCATGGTCTTTTAATACAAGTGTCAAAGATAAGGTTACATTCTTTGCACGCGTATCAAATGTCGCCGCTGGGAAAAGTTGAGCCCACTCGAGGATGATTGAAGGGTAGATTATTAGAGGGATGATTGTGCATGTTCCAGAATATAACCTCCTTTTGTTGTGGTGCTGCTGCAAATTATGCAAATGAATGTTGACTGAAGTAGGATGCAGAAGGAGAGCTGTGTGTCATTGCGCTTTTCCCTCATAGTCACTTGCTCATGTTTAAAACAAACACACACAAACACACTCACAGACCACACACAAAGCAAAGTTACTTGAGGGGGAAGACTGGAAATGTTCATCCCTGGTTATTAAGTCTTTAAAGCTTGCAGCCTTCAGAGCCATTTGCAAAAACTGATTCTTTATTTTTTCTTTATGTTACTTTTCACTCATGTACCCCTGTGTTTCACCTACAATGTGACAGAGTGGCTGCAAGTGGCAGCAGCCGCAATGCGTTATGCCCCATTTCTACACCGAAGTGTCAGCCACCACTTCTCAGCTCGGCTCTATGTCGACTGCATGATGACAGTGTAACACACTGTAATGATTTAAATGGCATTCTAGCATGGTAATGTAAAGAGTTTGAAAGGATAGTGGTAATTGTTCACCACAAGTTTTACCAAACTGGACCTGCGGACTCATCCAGGAGCGGTTGAGTGGAATACAGCATTTAGCATTATGTCTGGTCACTACGAGTACTTGGTGATGCCAAGTGATGGGGCGGCAGGTAGCCTTGTGTTGGGCCAGTAACCGAAAGGTTGCTAGATCGAACCAAGGCCCCGAGCTGACAAGGTAAAAAATCTGCCGTTCTGCCCCTGAACAAGGCAGTTAACCCCTGTTCCTAGGACGTCATTGTAAATAAGAATTTGTTATTAACTGACTTGCCTAGTTAAATAAATAAAAATTGCCATTTGGCTTAGCCAATGCTCCGTCAGTGTTCCAGGCGTTCGTTAACGAGGTGTTCAGGGACATACTCGGATGCCAGGTGGTCATGTATGTTGATGACATCCTAATCTACTCAGCTACCCTGGAGGATCACATCACTCACGTACGTGCAGTCCTGGAATGCCTCCTGACTAACCACCTGTTTGTCAAAGCTGAGAAGTGTCAATTTCACCAGAGGGCTGTTAGCTTAGGTTACCAAATCTGCCCACAGGGTGTGTGGATGGATGATTAAAAGGTAGATGCAGTCAGGTCATGGCCAGTCCCAACCACCATAAAGGGGTTAAAATGTTTTTGGGGGTTTTGCCAAATTCTACCTCCACTTCATCAGGAACTTCAGCTCTGTCTCCGCTCCTCTCACCTCTCTCCTCAAGGGTGGGCCCCGTAGGTTGGTATGGAGCCCAAAAGCCGATGAGGCCTTCTATCTCCTTAAAACCTCTCTGGGATATTCGGGACTCAAGCGTCCCACCTCAACAACAGCCAGTGAATTTGCAGGGGGCCAAATTCAAAACAATAGAAATCCCAGAATTAAAATTCCTCAAACATACAAGTATTTTACACCATTTTAAAGATAAACTTGTTGTAAATCCAGTCACAGTGTCCAATTTCAAAACGCTTTACGACGAAAGCACACCAAACGATTATGTTAGGTCAGTACCTAGTCACAGAAAAACACAGCCATTTTTCCAGCCAAAGAGAGGAGTCACAAAAAGCACAAATAGAGATAAAATTAATCACTAGCCTTTGATGATCTTCATCAGATGACACTCATAGGACTTCATGTTACACAATACATGTATGTTTTGTTCGATAAAGTTCATATTTATATCCAAAAATCTCAGTTTACATTGGTGCGTTATGTTCAGTAGTTCCAAAACATCCAGTGATTTTGCAGAGAGCCACATCAATTTCTAGAAATACTCATAATAAACATTGCTAAAAGATACAAGTGTTAGGCCTGGAATTTTAGATCCACTTCTCCTTAATGCAACCGCTGTGTCAGATTTCAAAAAAGCTTTACTGAAAAAGCACACCATGCAATAATCTGAGTACAGCGCTCAGAAAACAAAACAAGCCATACAGATACCCACCATGTTGTGGAGTAAACAGAAGTCAGAAATAGCATTATAAATATTCAGTTACCGTTGATCTTCATCGAAATGCACTCCCAGGAATCCCAGTTCCACAATAAATGTTTGATTTGTTCGATAAAGTCCATCATTTATGTCCAAATACCTCCTTTTGTTAGCCTGTTTGGTAAACAAATCCAAACTCACGAAGCGTGGGCAGGTCCAGGCGAAAAGTCATATTACAGCTCGTAGAAACATCTCAAACGAAGTATAGAATCAATCTTTAGGATGTTTTTACATAAATCTTCAATAATGTTTCAGCCGGAGAATTCCTTTGTCTGTAGAAATGGGATGGAACACAGGTTGCTCTCACATGAGCGCGTGTGATCAGTTCATCCCACTCTGGCAGACCTCTGACTCATTCAGCTCCCATTCCCCCCTCCTTCACAGTAGAAGCATCAAACAAGGTTCTAAAGACTGTTGACATCTCGTGGAAGCCTTAGGAAGTGCAATATGACCCCACAGACACTGTATATTCAATAGGCAATGGCTTGAAAAACTACAAACCTCAGATTTCCCACTTCCTGGTTGGATTTTTTCTCAGGTTTTTGCCTGCCATATGAGTTATGTTATACTGACAGACATCATGCAAACAGTTTTAGAAACTTCAGAGTGTTTTCTATCCAAATCTACTAATTATATGCATATTCTAGCTTTTAGAAGCAGGGACGTTTCACCTCCGCCCCATCGCTCAAACATCCAGATCCCACAACATACTTTGTGGTGGAGGTGGACGCTTCAGAGGTAGGCGTGGGGGCAGTTTGGCTCAATGACAGGGTAATCCGCAGAAATAGTACCCCTGTGCTTTTACTCTAAAACTTCAGAGAGGAATTATGACGTCGGGGATTGTAAGCTCCTGGCAGTGCAGCTGGCATTAGAGCAGTGGAGACACTGGCTGGAGGGCGTCAAGGAGCCATTCATCATTCTCACCGACCATCGGAACCTGGAGTACATACGGACAGCGAGGAGGCTAAATCCGCACCAAGCGAGGTGGTCCCTTTTCTTCACAAGGTTTGACTTCACACTGACCTATTGCCCAGGTTCAAAGAACACCAAGGCCGATGTCCCGTCTATAAGATTCGGGAGAAGGTCCTGTCCAGAATGCGCCTATAATCCCATCCTGCTGAGCTGTAGCTCCTGTGGTCTGGAATGTAGATGCGGACATCTGCCAGGCTCTAGAGAGGGAGCCTGCACCCACTGTCCTCCCGAGCGGATTTACGTTCCCACAGGGATAAGGGACCAGCTGCTGACCTGGTTGCACTGGTCGTCGCTGAACATCCAGGTATTTCTCGCACTACCCAATCCATCTCTGGGAAATACTGGTGGCCCACCTTAGCGCAGGATGTCACTCGCTATGTCAACTCCTGTTTTGTATATGCGCAAACTAAATCCCCCCCCAGAATGCTCCAGCAGGGAAGCTCCTCCCCATTCCCGTGCTTCAGCGACCCTAGTCACATCTATCCATTGACTTTGTAACTGATCTCCCCTCTGATGGTTTCACCACCATTTTGGTGGTTGTGGATATATTTTCAAAGTCATGTAGATTAATCCCTCTTTCTGATCTCCTTATCTCAAGGTTTTCAGGCGGCCCTGGCCCTGTGGACTCCAGGCCAGACTGATGCTCCTGCGGTGGATAAGTGGTTCCGGCGCGCAGAAGAGGTGTGGAGCAACGCTCACGTGAGACTCCCGCACGCCATCCACTGGCAAAAGGAGCAGCCAGACCGCCACTGCAGTGCGACCCCCTGTGTTCCACCCGGGGATCGTATCTGGCTTTCTACCAGGAACCTCTCTCTCCGCCTGCCCTGCAAGAAACTGTGCCCCTGTTTGTGGAGCCGTTCAAGGTTCTCTGGAGGGTCAACGAGGTGACGTAGGTTGTGGATTCCTAGTCACTATCGTATCTCACCTTCTTTTCATGTCTCCTTTCTCAGGCCAATGGTTCCTGGTCCCCTAGCTGATGCTGTCCCCTACAACAGCCCCCCTGGATATCGAGGGGAGTCCACCATACGCTATCAGATCCCTACTGGACTCCCGGAATTGTGGTGGTCAGCTCCAGTACCTGGTGGACTGGGAGAGGTATGGCCCAGAGGAGCAGTGTTGGGTTCCGGTGGAGGACATTCTGGATCCCAACATCATCTGTGATTTCCACCTTTGAGGACCGGCCCGCTCCTCGTCCTTGGGGTTGTCCCTTTCGTTGGTGTCATCATGCGGCGGGAGCCGCACGTCAGATGGGGGTTACCTTCAAGTCTACTCCCCTCTGGTGCTCGATGTTGCCAGTATACTAACCACCTGTCCTGGGACTCATCATTACGCACACCTGCAGGGTCATTAGGATACTCACCTGTACTCCATTACCATCCTGATTACCTCCCCTTTACCTGTCACTCCCTTCGGTTCCTTCCTCAGTTGGTATTGTCCATGCTTTATTGCCACCGTAATACTGTCTCGTTTCAGGTTTGTTGTTTATGAAATGTTTCACCTGCACCTGCTTCTCTTTTACAGTCAGATAAGCTAGAGGAAGCAAGTAAATAGAAATTCAAGCCTTGACTACAAGGACAGGGTAGATGGTAAGCACAATTAAAGCTGAAGCCACACCAAATTCGATAGAACCTTGGAATAGCACAACACAGAATGTACTTTAAGGACAACCTGTGGTACAGTGGCAGGAATATAATCCATGCAATATCCAGCGAATCTGACACTTTGCATCTAGAAATATATTTTAAATATGTTCCTCTCTTTCTTTTGTAGATGACTGGTGGATACGGGTGGGGCAGTCAATGTCCCTTCTATTGGGACTCAAAGATACAGAGCTCTGTAGGTTAAAGCGAGAATGTGC
Source organism: Oncorhynchus tshawytscha (assembly GCF_018296145.1). Classification (NCBI taxonomy): domain Eukaryota; kingdom Metazoa; phylum Chordata; class Actinopteri; order Salmoniformes; family Salmonidae; genus Oncorhynchus; species Oncorhynchus tshawytscha. Next base: position 24,490,265 of record NC_056438.1, read on the forward strand.
TGGGCTGAGCAATGTCAACAGAGCTCAGTCGTGAACATTTTTGCAAGTGGTTTGTCAAAAGACTGTCTACCAGGGTCAAAGTGCTAATACGCAAACACTGTCTGACCTCTTTGAGAGAAAAGGGGGGGAAATGATTAACGGTCGAGAGAGAATCAAACATTGCTTCACCAGTCCCAGAGAGAAAAAGTTAAAGGAAAGATTCACCCATTTTGAGTGTTATATTTTTGTTTTTTTGTTTTTTGTGTCTCTGAGTAATGTTCTATCGATTCCCGGGTTTAATGTTGTCTATCTGAGCTATTGTTGTCAAACAGGCAGAAATTCATCCATATGATGCAGCATTGCGATAAAGCCACTCTCTCTACACTAGAAGTTAATAGGAATACAACGTTTCGCATGCATAAATGTCTATCATACATGTCAGATTTGAATACTGTCCGATATCATAAAGTCAGAGGTTGCCTTCTCTCGAATGAACTATTGATCATATTTTTGCAATATTTCTACCTCAAGAAATGTGTAATTTAACAGAAGGTCCAACAAATTTCTCCTATTTGTCTGCCTCTTCAGTCCAGGGTGCATTGCTTGGCCGTTGCGCATGTCAGAGTCCACTCTGTGAGGCACATTGATCTGCAGGTTAAACATGCTGAGATTGAAGACCCCTAAATTGATAGTGTTTAGGCGATTTTAAAGCTAAATAGGTACTTAACATGCTGATATTGAATTTGGTATTATGGTGTGTAGCTTTGTTTGCTTGCTAGCCAGCCAGCCCATAGAGGGAGCATTACATTGGGTTTTGTAGTCGATTTATACTGCAACCGATTTCCATGACTTTCATGTTGTTACCAACCGTACTATAAAGACTAAATAAAACATTGATTCACAAAAAATAACAGTGTAAATTATAGGAATTTGTGGTTTTGGTTGGAATATTCCTTTAAAAGCAAGTTTTGCTTGTTTTGTCTTCTCTCTTGCTTCCTTCCTTTCTCTCTGTAATCTGCGTATTTTCCTTAAAGGTCCGCTAGCGTCTGAGCTTTGAACTTCTTTTGCCCTGCAAAATGTCAATTAACCTGCCAATGGAAATCGGGGTGGCCTGACCGGAGGTTTGCCATCACCTTCAGGAAGCTTCACTGTAAGGCATTAGTGTTTTACTGCAACTAATCTGAAAGTGGACCTGGCAGCTTGGCTTTATGGGAAAAGCCAACATGTTGCCACCATGATTGTAATTTTCTTCTCTCTCCCTCGGAGACACTTTTACTTGCCAATGTGTCTGTGTCACATAGTCATTACATTGGTCTCGTTTCATGCAGCAAGTGGGAGAGGTACTTGTGTCTTCTCTGCCAGATAGCCTTAGGATAGAAGGGACATGTGAAATCTCACTGCCCCCTAGTGTTGAACTACAGCAAGGACTTTGTCTTGACATGCCCTAACATGTCCTATCATAACACAGAGAGCTTCCTCTTTATTTTGAGACTTGAAAGTGATTTCCTAAGGTAAAATAAATACTGATCTTATTACATATCGTAATATGGTACGATATCAGCCAACTCAAATTTCAGAGGGCAAGTAACAAGATAAAGATCTGACCCAAGTCAGATATAAACAACAAATAAAACAAGCATGTATCAGAAACTACAGCATCTCATCATACAACCTGGGGAAGGTTGCTGGAGAGAGCTTCTTCAGTGTGGTATCATATATTTAGCCTAACCTCCAGTCTGCTCTCTCTTGGTACTTCATTAAGCCACCCTGTCAAATCTCAACATTTGGCAAATACCCAGAACGAACTACACCCATACCGTTTTACTTCTCCAGCCAGCTCATATTTAGGTTTCCACACAACTCTCATGCTCCCAATTTTTTATAATCTTCCAAAGCAATCAGATTTCACACTTTCTACTGACCCAAATTAGTGGCTTCTTCCTATAATGTACTAGCCCAAGTTAGAGACTTTTTCTTATAATCCGGTTCCTACAACTCGTCAGGATGAAGGTGAACAGAGGCCTGGGGGCCTGAGTGTGCATGTGTCTCCACACAAGTTCACATGGAGGAGGGTGGTCTAACCAGGGGAGAACGACTTCCCCCTCGCATTGAGGATGTCAAGTTGAAAGCTGTCAACACTACTGCAGATATTGTTTCCAGAAAACAGAATCCCCCATTATAGTGAATGGGGAAATGGCCATCTTCGTGTTCAATATTCTTGGATAACAAAAACATTTCCCAACACAATCATGGTACCAATAATTGCTTTTATTTCACCAGATGAATGTCATTGAACCGATACTTTAAAATCACACACAGGCAAAGTTATCCAGATAATTTAGTTGCTAATGGCAACTTGAGATACTCCATGAGAGTGGGCAGAACTCTGCTAGCCTGCAACTTCACTTCGTAGAATAGCTCAAACTGCGCATGCAATGTTTCCAAAAACTCCTACATGTAAAAAAAAGATGGCAACACCCTGAAATGACACTTTCTGATCATCAAATGCACCACGGAGCATTCTCATAGGAAATAACGGGTTGACGTCAGACGACTTCGTCCATCTTTTTTTTTACAGTCTATGGGTCTAACAGATTAAGAAAAAGACAACAAAATCTGAGAGAAATACAGAAAGGGAGGGAATGGATATAGACAGAAACAGATATGGTTCAGAAAGAGAGTTCTGGAGGGGAAGAGAAATTGAGACACAGAAGGAGGAGGAATAACACCAGGAGAAACAACAAGGTTGGAAAGGAAAGGAAAAAATAAATAAAGATGATCTAGAGGAGGAGGATGTGATGGAAAGATGAGGACAGGAGGGAGTAGGGGGCAGAGTGAGGCAAGGGGTAAATTTAGCAAGGGGAAAGAGATTGAGGGAGGTTGACAGAGTAAAAAATTACATGGAGATGGAGTGTAGCGAGAGAGGGAGAGGGGAAAAGAGAGAGAGAAGTGAGAGAGAGGGGGAAATGAAAAAGCAGAAGCCTGCTTCTGACAGTGTTCTCAGCCTGGCTGATGGCTCCTAATGAAGTAAGTCAGCTGCAGAGGAGGAGCCGCCTGACAGGCAGCGAGTCAGAAGAGGAAACACACACATACACAACTCTCTGAGTCAGCCAAGACTCAAACACCCAAACTCTGTCTTTGACAGACAACCCATGCAATCAGGAGGAGACTTCTACCCAAATGGCAGGAAAGATAGAGATGGACACCTTACTTCCTTTTAGTTTTCTACGTTACGTCTCATCAAAAGGGGTTTTGTGATCATCTAGGGGAGTGTACTCACCCTTGGAGTTAAAGAAAATAGTAACCCCTCAATTAATCAAAAGCCTGACACCTAATCAATGAATTGTGGCATCTAGTACACTCGTCTACCTCGATTGCAACCATACCGTTGACAGACTTGATATAATTGATGACAACGAATCACTAGTCTCATAGGAACTTTACAAAGGCATCATCACATCTCTATCAGTTTTTCATGATTTCCTTCCCCTCTTCTCCTTCTCAAATAGTCAGCTGGCACGTCAGTTTGCTTTTAGTCAAAACACGGTCGACTGCCTCGCAACGCCAACCTGAAAATAGGAACTTAGATTGGAGAAGAAGTGAGCCGTGCAATTTCCATTCAGCCTGGTTCTCTCCTAGACGCGAATGGAGACAGTCCTGAGATCAATACACTATTTGTGCATAGAAATTGTGCAGGGAGGGTAGGCCAATTAGGTATGATTAGCAAAATGGGCTGCGGTCGAGACATCGCAATTACTACAGCAAATAACAAACTATGAATACAATTCTAGGCTGATTGCATGCAGGGATTATTGAGATTAGGGGTCCTTATTTTGTAGATGAAATGTATTTTTGTGAGAAATATCTTTAACCTGCTTATTATGGATTCTGTTATAATTTTGGAGAGACAGGTGACTGCTTAAGAGATGTGCAAGGGCATTAGTTTTTGTTGTCCTCTGCTGCCCTCTAAGGGACGAGGAGGTGAATAAAGTAGTTTATTCTAAATCAAATCAAATGTTATTTGTCACACACACGTGTTTATCAGATGTTATTGCGGGTGTAGCGAAATGCTTGTGTTTCTAGCTCCGACAGTGTGGTAATATCTAACAAGTAATATCTAAAAATACACACAATCTAAAGTAATGGAATGAAATTAAGAATATAGAAATATTTGGATGAGCAATGTCAGAGCAGCATAGACTAAGATACAGTAGAATAGGATAGAATACAGTATATATGTACGAGATGAGAAATGCAAAATATGTAAACATTATTAAAGTGACTAGTGTTCCATTATTAAAATGGACAGTGATTTCAAGCCTATGCACACTACTGTTCAAACGTTTGGGGGCACTTAGAAATGTCCTGGTTTTTGAAAGAAAAGCAAAACATTTTGTCCATTAAAATAACATCAAATTCATCGGAAATACAGTGAGAGACATTGTTAATGTTGTAAATGACTATTGTAGCTGGAAACGGCTGATTGTTAATGGAATAGCTACATAGGCGTACAGAGGCCCATTATCAGCAACCATCACTCCTGTGTTCGCTAATCTAAGTTTATCATTTTAAAAGGTTAATTGATCTTTAGAAAATCATTTTGCAATTATGTTAGCACAGCTGAAAACGTTTGTTCTGATTAAAGAAGAAATAAAACTGTCCTTCTTTAGACTAGTTGTGTATCTGGAGCATCAGCATTTGGGGGTTTGATTACAGGCTCAAAATGTCCATAAACAAAGATCTTTCTGATGAACCTCATCAGTCTATTCTTGTTCTGAGAAATGAAGGCTATTCCAGAACTCGTACAACGCTGTGTACTACTCCCTTCACAGAACAGCGCAAACTGGCTCTAACCAGAATAGAAAGAGGAATGGGAGGCCCCGGTGCACAATTGAGCAAGAGGACAAGTTTATTAGAGTGTCTAGTTTGAGAAACAGACGCCTCACAAGTCCTCAACTGGCAGCTTCATGAAATAGTACCCGCAAACCACCAGTCTCAACGTCAACAGTAAAGAGGCGACTCCGGGATGCTGGCCTTCTAGGCATCGAACCCACAAATGCTGATGCTCCAGATACTCAACTAGTCTAAATAAGGCCAGTTTTATTGCTTCTTTAATCAGAACAACAGTTTTCAGCTGTGCTAACATAATTGCAAAAGGGTTTTCTAATGATCAATTAGCCTTTTAAAATGATAAACTTGGATTAGCTAACACAACATGCCATTGGAACACAGGAGTGATGATTGCTGATAATGGGCCTCTGTAAGCCTATGTAGATTTTCTATTTCCAGCTACAATAGTCATTTAAAACATTAGCAATGTCTACACTGTATTTCTGATCAATTTGATGTTATTTTAATGGCCAAAAAAATGTGCTTTTCTTTCAAAAACAAGGACATTTCTAAGTGACCCCAAACTTTTGAACGGTAGTGTACTGTATATAAGGCAGCAGCCTCTAATGTGCTAGTGATGGCTATTTAGCAGTCTGATGGCCTTGAGATTGAAGCTGTTTTTCAGTCTCTCTGTCCCAGCTTTGATGCACATGTACTGACCTCGCCTTCTGGATGATAGCGGGTTGAACAGGCAGTGGCTCGGGTGGTTGTTGTCCTTGATTATCTTCCCTGATGTAGGATGTAGAGATGGATGAGAGAGAGAAAGAAATACAAGAGTGAAGACAAAGCAAAGAATGCTAGATTGGCTTCGAGAAAGGATGTGATACATTTCGGCTGGAACAGTTCAAAAGCATGCTTGTGAAACACAATAACTACACCTCCCAATCTGATAACCCGGACAATATTTAATAATAAGCAGTACCCTTAAAGGAATAATTCACTCAAAAAACATCTTTTGGTATTTTTTTCATTAGTCCACTGTTGATACAGTCCCAAAATGTTTTGTATGTCAGTAATCAAGTTTTCAAGATGTAGGACTTTGAAAAAACAAATTGTAACTTGCCCCATCATCACGATGATGTAAAATGCATCATATGTAACAAAATGTATCATCATGTGGCAAATTACAGTTTGCCTTTTGAAAGTCTAAATCTTGAAAACATGATTGTTGACATGCAAAACATTTTGGGACTGTATCAACTGTGGACTAATGAAAAAAAAATATATATATTGTTTTTGAGTGGATTATTCCTTTAATCTGGATTTTGTTCCATGGTGCCAATAACATTACATATGGTCTTAAACTGCCCCAGAATCACATTAAGGCAATCGCGGCTTAGCATGGGTTTATCTAGCTTGGCTAGAAAGCAGTTCAAATGCTTTCACCATTCGTTTCCAGGTGTTCAATATTCCAGGGGCATTTGAGGGGAAAAGGTGATGCTTATCTGTGACAGAGCGTCAAGAGCTGCGCAGTTCCTGTGACATCTCGGCCTCCGCCGCCTTTTAGTTAGTCAATAAGACAGACTGGGGATATGCCACACAGTGTTGGCTGTCTCTATGCAATGCTGTTGGTCAAAAAGGGTTTTATTTTTAAGGTTATGTGTTGGGAACCTAGGGCAGGATTCAATCCGTGATGCAGAAGTAGGGTGGAAGATCCGCGTTATAGCTCAATTGAAATTGAAAAGCAATGTTCCCATGTTCGCAGAGAATGCATTCACTGTAAATGCTGCATGTCTGCTCAATCGGAAATTACATTTAAATTTGAACTCAAATCTTCGGCAATATGGATTGAATCCAGCCCCTAGGCTATAGATAGACCACAATATCCGCTGTACTGTATGTATTTTTTTTAATGTGAGAGCCAAAAAATATGGGTATTTTTCATCAAGAAACTATAACACAATGGTATATAGCACAAGACATTGTGAAGTACAGTATCAGATAGTTTGTATCAGACATCTTGAATTAAAAGATTAATATTCACCAATTTGTGCCAATAATGTCAGTCTTGTCTGATTTTAATGCTATTGATGTCTGTAAGCAGGAAGTTGCCCTGGGAAACTTTGTGTATGATGATGTCATCTTGCTAGGTCTACCTTGATGATAATGATGTCATCTTACTGGGCCTACCTTTAAGCAGGAAACTTTAAAATATCTGAAGTGAGACACTATTCAGTCAACTCTCTTTGGGGATGCCAAACGTCAAGTTAGTGTAACCCCGTGGGTCGGGGGAGCTGTCATACCTGCTAAACGAGTGGTGGCCCTCTTGCTCTCCAGACCACGTTCCGTCTCGGTAGAGCACCGTCTGGAGACTCCATCTCTTCCCATAAATGAACAAAGCCTTGAGTGAGCTCTTCATCAGTGTGGACCTTCCTTTGTCAAGTGTTTAGTCAGTTAATTACCTGAGGGACCAGTCCATCTGGTGACCAATAAGCATATCATTTGCCTGCCTGTTTCCCTGCAGGGGTTTGGGGCCAACACAGTGACTTTTAGATAGGGTAATTGGTGAGCATGACACTAGCACCTGTGTTGGAACATGCAACATCTTCCAAGAGAATCATGAGTACTATGAAAAACCGACCTTTATGTAGGACTCTAGAAATATGGGTATTAATCAAATGTTATAGTTGCTTTGTAGTCAGCTGTTAAGGTCATGCTAAAAACCACAAAGCTGGTTGAATAGTGTATGCAATTGAGGTATAGACAAAACAACCCTTAATTCCTTTACATGTTTGATGATCCCTCATCCATCTGAGATAGTTGGATGGAATTAGTAATATGGTACAGGAGGTTACAATGTTACAGTAGGATCAGCCAAACAAAGAATCTCAGTACATGGATCTTTAATCCTGACACGATTCCTCCAAGTAGTGCTTAGTTGTGAGTCATGAACCTAATAACAGTGGCTTGATGGGCAGGTTTCATTGGAAAACGTGCAGCTGCAGTAAACAGTTTAGATAAATTCTGACTGCTGAACTCAGAAAACACTGTCAGCCCCAGTAAGACCACAACATGGTGGAATGTCAGTAGAAGTCGAGAGTGCACACTGGCAACATTTGCTGTACTGTACATGTCACCACGACGGTCTAAACAAAGTTGTTGTGTGTATTAATAATTTTTCATCTCTCATGGGCCCTGTGATGTATAACACGTGCTAAAACCGTTTTTATCCACATAAATAATAGCACAAGTATGTAGAAGACACAGCACAATGGTTGTGTTAACATGTGTGTGTGGACCAACTCAATTGTATCACAAAAATAGCAGTTGTATCACAACCCTTGTGTCAAATATGGAAGTCCAGAGAGGACATACAGTTAAAGTCGGAAGTTTACATAAACTCGTTTTTCAACCACTCCACAAATTTCTTGTTAACTATAGTTTTGGCAAGTCAGTTAGGACATCTACTTTGTGTATGACACAAGTCATTTTTCCAACAATTGTTTGCAGACAGATTATTTAACTTATAATTCACTGTATCACAATTCCAGTGGGTCAGAAGTTTACGTACACTAAATTGACTGTGCCTTTAAACAGCTTGGAAAATTCCAGAAAATGATGTCATGGCTTTAGAAGCTTCTGATAGGATAGTTGACATAATTTGATCTCTGGATGTATTTCAAGGCCTACCTTCAAACTCAGTGCCTCTGTTTGACACCATGGAAGAATCAAAAGAAATCAGCCAAGACCCCAGAAAAAAACCTGTAGACCTCCACAACTCTGGCTCATCCTTGGAAGCAATTTCCAAATGGCTGAAGGTACCACGTTCATCTGTACAAACAATAGTACGCAAGTATAAACACCATGGGACCACACAGCCGTCATACCACTCAGGAAGGAGACGCATTCTGTCTCCTAGAGATGGACGTACTTTGGTGCGAAAAGTGCAAATCAATCCAAGAACAGCAGCAAAGGACCTTGTGAAGATGCTGGAGGAAACAGGTACAAACATATCTATATCCACAGTAAAACAAGCCAGGAAGAAGCCACTGCTCCAAAACTGTCATAAAAAAACAGACTACGGTTTGCAACTGCACATGGGGACAAAGATCATACTTTTTGGAGAAATGTCCTCTGGTCTGATGAAACAAAAATAGAACTGTTTGGCCATAATGACCATCGTTATGTTTGTAGGAAAAAGGGGGAGGCATGCACGCCGAAGAACACCATCCCAACCATGAAGCACAGGGTTTGTAGCATCGTGTTGTGGGGGTGCTTTGCTGCAGGAGGGACTGGTGCACTTCACAAAATAGATGGCTTTATGAGGGAGGAAAATGATGTGGATATATTGAAGCAACATCTCAAGAGATCAGTCAGGAAGTTAAAGCTTGGTCGCAAATGGTCTTCCAAATGGACATTGACAGCAAGCATACTTCCAAAGTTGTGGCAAAACGGCCTAAGGACCGCAAAGCTCTGAACTCAATCCTATAGAAGATTTGTGGGTATAACTGAAAAAGAGTGTGTGAGCAAGGAGGCGTACAAATCCTACTCAGTTATACCAGCCCTGTCAAGAGGAATGGGCCAAAATTCACCCAACTTATTGTGGGAAGCTTGTGGAAGGCTACCCGAAACATTTGACCCAAGTTAAACAATTTAAAGGCAATGCTACCAAATACTAATTGAGTGTATGTCAACTTCTGACTCACTGGGAATGTGATGAAAGAAATAAAAGCTGAAATAAATCACTCTCTACTATTGTTCTGACATTTCACATTCTTAAAATAAAGTGGTGATCCTAACTGACCTAAGACAGGGAATTTTTAATAGGATTAAATGTCAGGAATTGTGAAAAACTAAGTTGAAATGTAATTGGCTAAGGTGTATGTAAACTTCCGACTTCAACTGTATGAATAAAAAAAATGATTCTCATAATGTTGAGATCACAACTCATGTATCTCATGATCACTACATAACAAAAGTTGTTTCGTCGAGATCACAAGATAATAGTCTTGTGATCGCGACATAACAAAAGTTGTTTTGACCGCAATGCACTCGTGGGGCATTTAATCCCTGAACGATGCCTGAATGGCAGTTCTGTCTCCCAGGCTGCCACAACCTGCAAGGAACGACGCAGCTAACTTGGTTAGTATTGTGAGATAGCTAGCTATGCTGGTTGTTAGCTTGCATAACGGATGTGTATAATTATAGAGAACACTTCATGTTTTGTGGATATTTACATTTACAGTGGGTCAGGTCCATTCCTGACAGGCTGATCAGATTAAATTTTAGCCTCAGAGGTTGATAAATCAAGATGCTGCCTTGTAGGCTGTTTCATGTGTACAGCTCCTTGCAGACAGCCTACAAGGCAGGATCCGGACTTATCAGCCTCTGAGGCTGCTACTGAATCTGATCAGCCTGTCAGGAATGGAGCTCATCCACTCTGTAAATGTAAAACATGAAGCATCCCTTACAATTATACACATTAGTTTTGCAAGCTAACAACCAGCATTGATAACAGAACTAATTAGCTAGATAGCTCGCTCACAAGACTAGCCCAGTTAGGGGTGTTGTTTCTTGCATGCCCTTGGCTGTGGTTTTGGGGGTGGAAGACAGCCTGGGAGACAGGGCTGCCTGTCAGACATCATTCAGGGCTTAAATGCCCCACGAGGGCTTAGCTTCCCCCACAAGCTCTTAGCTCAAGGTAAGGGACATTTATCTTGCTAAGATTCTAATTTATAAACTGATAATGAGCTCCAAATACAAATGAAAGCACGATGTTAGCATATAATGTACCATCCTTTAGTGTAGCAATTAATCAATAAAGTACGCACTGATCCACAGTGGGCTCTGCTGCTTCAGCCATACTATCAATATGTGCACTCATATAGAGTTTATTTTGTGATCTTGACAAAACAATTTTTTTATATAGTGATCATGAAATAAGTAAGGTGTGATCGACATAAGAAAATTCTTTATTTTATTCATACAGTATTCAGATCCCTTCCCTTTTCCCACATTTTGTTACGTTAGACTTATTCTAAAATTAATTAAATTAAAACAAATCCTCATCAATTTACACACAATACCCCATAATGACGAAGCGCAAACAGGTTTTTCATGTTTTTTTTGCAAATGTATAAAAATATAAAACAAGTTAAATATGTTATTTACATAAGTATTCAGACCCTTGCTATGATACTCGAAATTGAGCTCAGGTGCATCCTGTTTCCATTGATCATCCTTGAGATGTTTCTACAACTTGATTGGTGTCCACCTGTGTTAAATTCAATTGGTTGGACATGATTTGGAAAGGCACACACCTGTCTATTTAAGGTCCCACAGTTGACAGTGCATGTCAGAGAAAAAACCAAGCCATGAGGTCAAAGGAATTGTCTGTAGAGCTCCAAGACAGGATTGTGTCGAGGCACAGATCTGGGGAAGGGTACCAAACATTTCTGCAGCATTGAAAGTCCCCAAGAACACAGTGGCCTCCATCATTCTTAAATGGAAGAAGTTTGGCACCACCAAGACTCTTCCTAGAGCTGGCTGCCCGGCCAAATTCCTCAATCGGGGGAGAAGGGCCTTGGTCAGGGAGGTGACCAAGAACCCGATGGTCACTCTGACAGAGCTCCAGAGTTCTGTGGAGATGGGAGAACCTTCCAGAAGGACAACCATCTCTGCAGCACCCCAACAATCAGGCCTTTATGGTAGAGTGGCCAGACGGAAGCCACTCCTCAAGCCAGCTTGGAGTTTTCCAAAAGGCACCTAAAGACTCAAGACCATGAGAACCTAGATTCTCTGGTCTGATGAAACCAAGATTGAACTCTTTGGCCTGAATGCCAAGCTTCATGTCTGGAGGAAACATGGCACAATCCCTATGGTGAAGCATAGTGGGGGCAGCATCATGCTGTGGGGATGTTTTTCAGCAGCAGGGACTGGGAGAGTAGTCAGGATAGAGGGAAAGATATTCTGAGCAAAGCACAGAGAGCTCCTTGATGAAAACCTGCTCCAGAGCACTCAGGACCTCAGACTGGGGGTGAACGTTCACCTTCTAACAGGACAACAACCCTAAGCACACAGTCAAGACAACGCAGGAGTGGCTTCGGGACAAGTCTCAATGTCCTTGAGTTGCCCAGCCAGAACGAGGACTTGAACCCGATCGAACATCTCTGAAGAGACCTGAAAATAGCTGTGCAGTGACACACCCCACTCAACCTGACAGAGCTTTAGAGGATCTGCAGAGAACGGGAGAATCTTCCCAAATACAGGTGGGCCAAGCTTGTAGCGTCATACCCAAGATTTGAGGCTGTAAATCACTGCCTAAGGTGCTTCAACAAAGTACTGAGGAAAGGGTCTGAATACTTATTTAAATGTAATATTTCCGTTTTTTTTATATACATTTGCAAAAATGTATAAAAAAACATGTACATTGAAGGGGATGGGGAACTCTTTAATCAATTTTAGAAAAAGGCTGTAACGTAACAAAATGTCGAAAAAGTCAAGGGGTCTGAATACTTTTCGAATGTACTATGTCCTCTCTGGACTGCCGTAGTACCCTGCTGAATTTGGAAATGAACTTTTCTTTCATTTTAATTTCAACACAAATGAAAATGTGGCACTGACTTGCCCATTGATTGATGCTTTATCATCTCAAAGAAGAGTTTGGCGTTCAACTAGCCACGTGCGACATGCATGCGCATTTACAAGCCTGCTGGAGTTAGTGGAAGGCAGACAAGCAATATCCACCATCGTAGTACAGATGAAGCCTGAGCTGGAAGGGAAGCTAGCTGGCTAGCTTTAGAAAATCCTGAATAGATAAACTTTCTTCATAGTGTACCCCTCTGGAGAAAGGAGACATTATTGGTACACACCCTTTGTTTACATGTTGTCCACATCTCCTCCATGCAGTAGATGGCAGCAGAGCTTCGGGTTTCCAAGCCTCCATTGCTAAACCTTTTGTGCTCCATATATCAAAACTCAGCTTCCCATTTACTCTTACAATACAATGTATAACTTCATATAGGGTGTTCAATTGCATTTACCCTAATCTCTCATGGACAGATGTATCCATAAAATACAATCGCTTACGTAAGATTTTGTTTTTCAGAGATCACATTTACCCCAAGTAGGCTTTTTATTTACATTACATCATTAATGAGAGTAACTTAAAAGTGGGAATTTCATGGTTTAAAATAAAACATGTAGTCAATGCTATGGTTAAATAAAATGGTTTATTAAACAATTTTTAATCAAAAAATTAAATCAAATGTTATAAAAGCAGTTTTGTACAAATAATGGCTCCTATTTCAACTCTTCTCGACATAGAAAAATAGAAAAGGCACTGTGCAGTGAAGTCTGCCGAGCAATATATAAAACATATTTGACAACAGAAATAATCATAAATATAACTTTTTACAGCATCACTAGCCAATGTGATCATCTCTGGGGGTCAAGCACAATACCTGTGGAAAAGCAGGCCTTTTCTACCTCATTAAGACACTCTTAAAATCCATTACTCAATCCATCCTTGAGGTTTAAGCTTAAGATTAGATAAACCAACAGACCTTGGTCAAATTCATATGTCAAATACTTACCAGATTGAGGTGGGCTTGATTTAGCTTGGAGTTTGGACTTTTGGAACAAATTCTATTGGTTCAATTGTATGGGGAAAACTAAATGAAACACACCTAAAGTATTTGACACATGTATTTGACGCAGGAGTAGAAGACAAATATATAGAAGCATGGTTTGACCTAACATACCTTTAACATACTACCCAGTATGGACAGGAGCAACATTAAAAAGAGCAGACAAAGAAGCTTATATCTAGAAAGGAGTGAGAGAGAATGTATTGCGATCCGAACTAGGGATAGAAAAACGTATAAAACACAGCAGCGAATGTTTATGAAAATTAGTGATTCTTATTGGACAAGTCTGGTTAGTCCCTCCCCACTTCGGCAATTTGCTTCCTAGTGAATACACAGTTGAAAGGCAGATAACATACTGTGCCAATGCCAATGAATTGAGACGTTTCTCTCCTAACAATCACTAAACTCGCATTCAACCTTGGACTAGAACAGATTCACCCAACACCTCTGTGGTCACATAAGGGGACCCTTGGGATCCATTTTAAAGTAGTGCTCCTACGAACCGTGACTGTTGGACTTTATTGGGGTTAAAACACCCCCCCCCCCAAAAAAAAAAGTTAACATTTACACGTAATTTACACTAACTCTAATGCAAGAGTAGCAATGTTTTTTGATGACATCATTAATTAATCAAACCGACCTGAGCCACGCATCAGGCTGTCACGCCCGGCACAGAATAATGCGACCAACAACAGTTTAAACGATCTGTGGTAGCCTAACACCATCACTGTCAGCAATAGCCTAGCGATAAGTGACACATCAAAAGGTGTCAGAAGCCCCCAATCATAACCAAAAACACAACCATTAAATGTACAACTATTACTTCCTATTGCAAACATTTTATCACGTTAAGCACACAAAGTAACCAGTGATCTAATGTTTAAATGCAACAATGTTTCACACGCATATTTTCAAAGTGATAGCTAACAACACGCGTGCTGCAAAAACAGTGACACTCACCAAACTATGAAAATGTGAAACTTAATATCTTGTTAAAAAGTTTATATTGAAGGGTGATGTTAAAACATTTGAAAAAACATCCTCCTCGATAACAGTTGTGGCTGCAGCCGCTGCACACGGCAACAAAAGCTAGCTAGACCGTGGGAGAACTAGGCTACTGCTCATACAATCAGGAGTGAAGTGTCTAGGCCTTTGAAAAAGTGGAAGTTTAAAACAATACTGTAAAAACGGTCCTACCCAGTCAAAATATGATTAGTTGTCTTCCCTGTCACTGTTGAATGGCAGATGTCTAGTTTCTGAGGGCCTAACCATGGCTGGCTTAGCTAGCAAAATATTTCTCCTCAGAGACCACCACAAAAAAAAAATATCCACATTTAGTATTTTTTTCTCTTCATTGTTAAACGTTCCCTTTCCAACACAAACTGAAGAGATGAAATCAGAATATCATTTAAATTATTGAAAATATAATAATAATTTTTAAAACACAAAATAATAAATCATTTTATAAATCTTTAGGAATCCTTAGGGCTTCTCGTCTTCCCCAACTGGCTCTTACAAAAACAATGGATGAGTGTACACTAGGGCTGTGACGATCATGGAATTTCCGAAGACGGCAATTGGCCAGCCAAATAACCGCAGTCTCTGTAATAACATTAGAACAGCAAAAATAATCATATTTTTTAGATGCACATTTTCTCCGCTCCTGACTGCATGTGCTGCCATATACATAGAATGCATAGAACAGGTGTCTCCATTCAAGTCAATTATCACATAATGGGTGGACTGGAGGCGAGTGTACACATAGCAGAGAAGGAAGATGAAGTGAGAAATCCCACTTTCACATTTTTTGTTTTAAATGGAAGTCAATGAACTAAGTAGACCAGACCCAGATGCTATTGCATTGGTGTCTATGGGAGAGCCACCCCCTTAAGTAGACAGGAACTGAGAAAAAAAATCTATGGTAAATGGCCCAAGTGAACGATCTTCATTCATCCACAATCTTTGCGCAAAGTAGGAAGTAAAGATATATATATTATATATTATCTTCAACCTAGAGTACCCATCAATATGTGTTGTGATTTGTTGATTCAACTCACATTACAAAAAATACATTTCATTGCATGAGTCACATTTGAATGAACAATCTACATAACCTTTGAAAATATTGCATCACAATACCAGGCAGCCATTGAGTTTACCCATGAGTTTACCCGTCAAATTGCCAGGATTAGAGGTTCCAAGCCTGGTCTATTCATTCCCTTTCTGTGTGCTGCTGCATTGTGGGGTGCGTTGCATAGGCACCACCTTGCTTGTTTCAGCAAGGAGCAACCAAGTTTCATCACGTTGTTAAGAGTCCATATTACCACAGAAAGGGACTCAACTGCACGAATGCCCAGCCGCCCCGTCTTCAGTTTGTTTGCAAATGTATATATTTTTTACAGTTATGACAGATATTTTATTTTCATGACAGTCTTAATCCATAATCGTTGGTCACATAGTTAAACGGTAATTGTGCCAGCCCTAGTGTCCACAAACTGAAAAAATCTTATTCCATGAATGAATGAATCCACACTGAAGACTAAAACTAAAAACCTGCACAAGGCTTATCTACCTCACCCTGCATTGTCACATAGGCAGAAGTAGCACAGTAACCGTAACACTGAAATTAGCA
This sequence comes from Oncorhynchus tshawytscha, assembly GCF_018296145.1. NCBI lineage: Eukaryota > Metazoa > Chordata > Actinopteri > Salmoniformes > Salmonidae > Oncorhynchus > Oncorhynchus tshawytscha. Next base: position 24,506,354 of record NC_056438.1, read on the forward strand.
TAATTCCAGAAAGAAATACAAGCATTCCATCAATTATCTGCGTAAATTGTAAATGGGTTAGAGATGGGTTATTGTCATTGTTAAGGGTATTTTATTTGATAATCTCTTAAGGGGAAAAAGTGGCTTCGTGGGAGACATTCTGTGATTCAACTCAGTAGATGACCTTGGAAGTAAGTTCGAGGAGGTCCCTGCATAGACCAATAACCATCCTAGGTTTAGATCCTCTTTCGGTAGTTTTGGGGGCTTTCTACTGTGCAAATCCACAATTACTGCTGTTGCCATCTAGTGGCCACAATCACAATGGTACTAAGATTGTTCTGCAGAAAGACTGTTCTGCGGGGTGGCGCAAGACTCCTGTGACTACTGCTGAACTGAAAAGTACTCTTCAGACTAGTTGTTACTGCCTTTGGGAGTTACCAATCTCTTTGGCGTTCCAGATTTATATTGGACTTCTGATATGAGATCTGTACAAATAAGCATCACCATAAGGTTTCAAAACTTGTAGGAGGAGATGATTGTTTTAACTGTGGCTTTCGTACCAGGCCCTTCAACAGGAGTCTCTATCATAGAAACCCATGTTCATCAAGTCCTTTGGGTGTTACAGGATTCCATTTTGCAGTATGTTTACTGGTGGAGTAACCTGCAAAAGACCAGAGACATAGATTAAAACACACAAAGAAAACAGTATCCACCACACTAATAGACTTTAATGAAAGTTCTGGTCCTTTTGGTAACATTTATTGATGATGAACAAATCTATAGCAGGAACATGCTTTTACTTTGGTCATAATAAACAAATGGTGAAAGTGGGTATGACCACAAACAATTAGGGCTCCAAGTGTTTTCCACGTCCTGTGGCAAATTATCTACAGACAATTCCATTTACCTGATTCAGGCCGGTTCTTGGGGAGCTCTGCAGGTTGGGCCTCAGGGATGGGGATCCACCCATCTCCCAGGTCGCTCTCACCAGACACTGCGTGTTGTTCCCCACCTTTAGTGTCCCTGTATAAGGTGGACCTCTGGTGGTACTTGGCCCGGTATGTGTCCGTCATACAGTTGTCCACGGAGAAGTATGTGGTGGGGAGGACCATGGGGAGAACCATCCTCCGTGTGATCGGGGAGTCTAGGCCATCTATGTCATCCCCTGGCCTTGGGCTGGGAAACCTCTCCTCTCCACTCTCACTGGCCGACAGATCGTTCCGGTCCTGATCCGACGAGCCTGACTTGGAGCTTGCATCAGACGAGAGCTTGTGCTCGGAGGGCGTCTCGATCCACCTGTGGAGGGTGGTGTGGGAGAGGGACGGGATCGGACCATTTTTGCTCTCGTTCCGGGGGCTCGTCCGGGAGGGCTCTTGGAGCTGGTAAGAGCGGAAGCCCGACTGGTCTGTCGATCGGTGGGCGTAAGTCTTTGGGGGGAGAGGCGGGGCTAGGTTTTGGTAATGGAGTTGGGGGGAGGGTTCTCTGGGGACCAGTGGCCTGGTCTCTTCCTGTTCGGAGAAGGGCCCGGTGAGGTTGTCGGAGCTGTTCCACTCTGAGCTGGTCTTGGCCAGGTATGGGGGAAAGGGGCTGACCAGGCTGGGGCTGCCATCGACATTATCCTCCTGCTCGTCATCCATACCGTCCCTCCTCTCCAGAATTCCAGGCGTATATCGGAAGGCTCGTCTTCTGTTGCAGGGAGAAGAAAAAAAACACACATCAATTAAACAGTCTATCCAGAATAAGATTGCATACTTTGTCACTAGCATCAGTACCTGTACTTCAAAATGGGTGAATAGCAGGGACCAATCTTTGGAATCTTTACTGTATATCCAGTTTACAGATCAAATAATCAAAAGAAACAACCCTTTCACTCAACTGTAAGTAATACAATAACCATGCTTTACCTTTGTAATCTTGGACTCAATTTGAGGAGATGTGCATCTTGCAGGTCCGGAGACTTTGTTGGGTGTTCACCTGGAAGATAATAATAAGTTCATTTGATTTCGTAGATTGCTACTAATTTGCTACAGCTACACAAACAAGACTGCCCTATTCTGAATCATGTACTCAAAATTACTTTTCAAAATACATTTTTAACCCTTAACCTCACTGACACAACCCCCAAAAATTATGTGACTCTGCTCTGACTCACAGTATTTTCCTGCCTGTCTCTAGCACATACATGTTATCTAACTTGGTTGTGGGCCTAGCCCGGTGCTGGGGGAGGACACATCAAAGTAGAGAGGCAGTCTGGTAGAGTGCCTTCGGGCCCCATGTACCACTGTCTGATCCGGCATGAGCGAGGCCAAGGCCCCTCAGAGAAAGCTAAAGTCCAAAGCCCAGGCCAATCTGCTAGCCTTTAGGCTAATGATGCTAATCCTTGCTAATGCAAAGTGAGGACTTCAACCCAGTGGGGAGATGGGGACAGGGGGAAAGGGTCGTACCCTGAACCGAGGGGGGTGGGGATGTGACAGGCAGAGGGTGTCCAGCATCTGGACTTTCTGCACCTTGCAGATTTAGGCCCCAGTGGCAGAGCCTGACCCAGTGAGCTATGTCAACAAAGCAAGTGACAAGCAGATTAAATAGGGAGCCATCAGTGGTAGTGGGACAGTTGCAGAGAAGGGCATGACCACAAATAAAATAAACTAGGGCAAGAAAGTCGGAGCGTGCATGTTTACCTTTCATGTCAATGCAAAGAGACGTGCGTCAATATAACCTCTAAGGCCCTTGGACTCTCACAGGAAGTGTGGCTAAAAGTTTATGGTTGAAAAATGTGCATAATTTTATAAGGCTTAGACTGTCTGTGATGTGTAAACATACTCGGCTTTCATCCTCTCACCTTTACCTTCATTTTGTGCTCTCCGCAGGAGCATTGCTGGCTAAAACCCTTCAGCTGGCATGCATTTATTACGCTGGGATCTGACTTTTTTCCTCTCCCTCTCAACACGGCGTGCTTTTATGACGCTAAGTCCGTCATTTGAAATTTTGGCAAGCAACCATAACAATATCAATACGAAAACAAAGTGGGTTGCAGTTTACAGCCCTCCACTACATTGCTTCTTACTGTAGCAAATCCTCTCTTCTTTACAGTCGGCTGTTGCCGAGAGAACCAGAGGGACTGGGGAGCATAGCTGTTGTGTAACAAAGAGCAAGGCAGCTGCGGCGGCTCTCCGGTTAGAGAAATGCCTCTAACCAGATCCCAAAATGGTTCAGACACCGGCAATTCGATTACCATCAAATCAATGGTTGAATAATCTCTTAACGGCAGAGTTGGGCTCACTCTGATAGTTGTAAAACTATAAGCATTAGAGACCAACAACTTAGGTGATGCATACCTCTGTAATATGGTGCATTAATAAAGTAATGTGGTATTGTTCCATCTCTTCGCACTTACGGGCACAACAAGTTCAACAGTATAGTTCAGAAACTGTGTGGCTAATGCTGCCATAAGAAACAACATGGATAAACTTGTGTCCTTATGGAAAAATACATATTTCCACACAACGAGAATGCATATTTTCCAAAATCCTAACATCGCTGAGCCGCTCACATTTATCGACTGTCTTTCCTGTAGTTTTTTTTGGTCTTGCCAACGTAGTGGTGCCCACACTAAACGATCTGGTACAAATGGGTGTCACACACTCCAAGATTCTTCACTTGGTTGTGAGGATTCTCCATACCATGCTCCCTTCCGAAAACAATGTGATGATGTCATTAGATTGTTAATGTAGCTAGAACGAGCTGTGGCCCTAGTGAACAATAACAAGAATAACATCTTCCTGAATCATTATAATTCAATTTTTTTCAGAGTGAATACAATTGCACTAAAATTGTTTCTTTTTTGTATTATTTTATTGATATTTTTTGTATGTTTGAGTATTTTCTTGTTAATACCTGTGGTTTGTTTTGTTAGACATGTTTGATGTAGCAATGTAAGTTGATTTTTGTATTATGAATACTATATATATATATATATATATTTTATTTTTATGTAATTGTTTATTTTTTTAAACAAAACAAGCTGTGGCTCAAAGCAGCCTCAAATGTTTTCAGTCAGACATTCACGCTTGCCATACAGAGTTTAAATATCTAGCCAACATTTTGAACTGAATAACATTGCTTGTGAACGCATACTAGTAGTAGTCGTCGCTCTTGCTCGAAAGTAGGCAACGACATCGTCTCCGATCTCAAAAATCTGTTTGGGACAGCCAAATCAGGGCCAAAATCATGTAGTGTACACCCAGCTTTACTGTCTTATAGATAGAATATGGCCTCTGGTGTTTGTGTACATAATATTTAGTGTTCCAGTGGTGATTTTTATACGAAGATACTGTTTCTGTGGACCAAAATCACTGATGCCACTGATCCCATTTCAGTGAATGGGACTATCCTGAGCAGTCGAAAGGACACCTGTGAATCAAATCAACATCTTACTAATCACATTGTTTCAGAACTCTATGATCATAGCTCAGCATCTATATATGAGCTTCAGGTTACTTACCAAATATCTCACGTGGTGTCACAAACTCCAACCTCTCCCAGTTATGAAAAATTATAAAACCAGAATTTAAGAGCTTTTTGAACATCTTAAATAGCTGTGTTGAAGCAACTAAATGAAACAACTTCAGATGTTTCAATTTCAAGATTGCCGAGTCAAGATTTGTAGAGCTCAGGGTTTTCTGCTGATCTGCAGTCCTTCAAATTCCTTGACATCAATCATACTTGCATTCACACTATCTATTCAGTTTTCGTGCAAATCAATTATGGGGAAGAGAAAAAGATGGTACATCTGAGTAATCAAAGGACCCAAAAGCTGTCGAGAGTATTTATTGACACCTAAAGATAGTTCCTTTTCCAGCTTGAAACTAGATAAGACACTGATCAGAGGGATGTAACTCAAGCTGGTGTGGATGGCAGGGATCCAAAGATATCAGATCTCACAAGCGACTGACCTTTCACGTTGCTCAAATTCACACTTTTAAATGAATCGATCAGTCTGTACATTAATCGATCAGTTCTCTGGGGTGTCAACTCCACATTTACTTAGGCAGACAGTTTGTTAAAATGCTGACAATTTAACCAATTATTCATTTCAAAGTCATTACGAATTTCATAAATACAATAGTTTATTAACTCCAATGCCTGTTCATATTGTTGAATATTGAAAATATTGACACTTTTTTAATTAAATCGTCTCATCACTCAACATAATCCACCCACTCGGTATGGCTTATGGGAGTGCTGATAGGACCCCAGTCTGAGAACATCAAGCAGAAAGGTGCAATATAAATTTGGACTCTATCCCAGGGCATTAACACGAAGTTTATCACATCAGTCACAGGCTTGTTAAGTGGTGTCAATGGGCTTTCTAAGCCTGGGAGCATTACAACCCAGCTCCCAACTTGCTGAGTCATAGGGTGGCATTTGGGAAGAAACCTATTACCTAAATATTCCACTATATTTGAACGGGGCCCATAGAGCTCTGGTCAATAGTAGTGCACAGTATAGGGAACAGGGTGTAATTTTGGATGCGCTATAGACCAAAGTACAGTAACACAACACAGGACTGAGAAAGAAATCTTTCTCGGAAATTGCTTTATGTTAATAATTTCCATGAATTTAATAGATTTATCTATTTACTATCTTCATTAAAATGTGAGTATTAAAAAAGAGAGAGATTTGGTAGCTTACATGACTGGATAATTGTTTGAAATTAATATGCAGAAGTCCTATTAAGTTTTTGTTGAACATGGAAATGCTTTGGTTGTGCTTGGTTACCCATTGGGAGCCAAAGGCACTCTTTTCATCTAAACAGGCTGAGGGAGCAGAGCCAAGGCGTGCTCTCAAAAGCAGTGGGCGCGCATACACAAAGGCATGCCTTATGTCTTAGACACACTAATACACGCCACCACAAATGCTTGAACACAACGACGTTAACTTCACTCAGGTTGGGTTAAACGTGGAAGACACATTTCAGCTGAAGGCATTCAGGTTGTACAACTGACTAGGTATCCCCCTTTAATATTTTAAAATTGTTGTTTGCTCAAAACATTCTGTCTTTCACAGACAAATTAACACCTACATAGATATAATTTGTCAGCCTTGATAAATAAAGACAGTTTGTGTCTTGGTGACAGAGGTTGGTGCATGTAGGTGTTCAGTTGGGGTAGTTTGACACTGCACAATATGGCTTTCATTGTGAATGAAACAGGTCGATATTCTGAGGAAGGAGAAGGGGGGCCATATTCAGTAAGTGTTAGCAATGTTGTGCTAACACGATAGCAAAACAAGAAATTAGCACGACAGAGTGTGTGTCTATGCCTCCAGACGAGTGTCTGGGGAACCACAGGAGCCAATCGGAGTAAATCAAGCGAGGGCATGATTTACTGCTTGGATACAGCCGTTTGAAGACGCTGGACTTTCCACCCATCTCCCAGCAGCCTTGACCTTTCGAAGCCCTCACAGACAGAATGCCTTCTCTAAAGGCATTCTATCCATTTTAGCACCCTGTGGTTAAGCTGGCATCTCGGCAACAAAAACACAATGTTACGCTGTCATTTAGGTAGACAAAGTCTGGACGGCTGTTTCAGAAGTGATCTAGACATAACATCCATATTCTCTACTTTTATGACCCCTCTACTTTTGTAGACATAACATAATATCCAGACAAAACAAAGGTTTGTTGTTTATAAAAATGGTGTTTACTATTTACGTCTGCACTGAATCCTGGCCAGCTTTGATCTTAAAAAGTATTTTAGCCTCTAATGGACCTCTGGAATCTGCAGCGCAGCCCGGGCTCACAGCTGAACTCCTGCCAAATTTAATTCAAAAACATTTGCTGGAGCTTGTCAATACAATTTGCAAATGGCAGGGAGTAGAGGCAACAACCCTGGCTCAAGTAGGGTGACTCAAATATCGAACAATCAGGTTATCAACAAGTCAGCCTTCCTAAAATGTTGGCATATTAAATAGTTGGAAAATTGGAAAGATCTGACATTTTGTTACAGATTATATATCACCGGAAGCCAAGAACACAGCAATCAAAGTGGTGCCCGAACAATGAAATAAATGGATTCTCTTGTAGGCCTACTGTGTGTGCAATAAGCTAATACAATTGTGAAGGCATTAAAATACGATTTAATTGATCCCCACTGTTTTAAATCAAACTGCTAAAAATGACAGATCCAGAACAAAAAAAGACCTAAGGGGGATCAGAAATCGCAGCGGTGATAAATACATCAAGGCTTCAAAAGTGTTTGTTTCCTTGCCAGGGAGTGTTTCCACATGGATTGCTCTGCTCTGCACACACAGACGCTCACAGGCCAGACATAAAACACAACCCTTTTCCGCTTCGATTAGTCAGCTCACCAGACTTACGTAAAACCAACCCACCATCCCGCTGTTCTAAACACTGATGTTTGAGACCTCGCATTCACCCCATTTGTTGTTATTGAGAAGAAAGGACAAAATAAAAGGAGGGGAGGGGGAAAAGTGTGGTGCCACAGAAAATGGCATTTTATTTATGTGTGTGTGAATGCCACCTTCTGACAGGCCGGGTCATGGCATTTTCTGCCTGGCTGGGCACAGCTGGGAGGCCCCCGTGAGCTCGCTCATCATTCCTGCTCTGTAAGGACAAACTCCACGGACAATTCTGAGAATTGGTGACGGGTGTTTAAAAGGGCTGCCGTAGATTGGAGCATTACAAAACACATCTATTTCTCTCTTGGAATGGATGGTTCAGACAGTGATGAAAAACAGATACAGTATGTGAGAGGTGGCCGAGCGGTGAGCCCCCCCTGCTGCTATTCATATCCAACTAATCTCCCTCCATCTCTTCTGGGGGCTAAAATAGCTATTATAACTAGTCGTAAACCTGACTTGTATTTACTCGTTTTTTTGTACTAAAAGCTTGTTGCCTTCAATCAGACACAGGAGTTATTGATTAGATTGTAAGATTTGTTCCACTTCCCTTTGAAACTGGGTGCCTAGGTGTTAAGTGTTAAAAATGACATTGCAAATTAAGGGTTAAGTATTAAAATACCGGATACATTGATATTCACCCTTCTCCTAACCACTTTTCAGGCTCATACATGCATTGTTCAGGGCAGAACACATCATATTACTCTCTGTGGACTGCAAAGCACACATTAACTTTGCTCTGGAAAAGGGCCGGTCCAGCAAATGAGAAACCAATCCCATGTGTACTTGCATAAGAAATCGCCACCATTGGGCTCTAACCTTAGCACAACTGATGGGACTATAAATCAAGGAAATTACAGAGTGGTGTTTCTTAATATCTCTAGACTTTATACTGCACAATAAACATCTCGGGGGCAAAACAATTTAACTTCTGAAGCACGTAATGACAAAGATTATCATTCTCTGATAATGACCGCACCAGAGTCTATTTTACCTCTATATCAGACACATTGGGTTAAGCGACTGATAGAAAAGTATATTTCCTACCATCGGAAAGTTTCAGCTGCTCATTTTCCCCCCATCGTCTACACAACAATACATTTAGTCTAGATGAGATCTCATCCAGGTAGCCAAAATATTGACTCAAAATTAGCACGGCTGCCTCATTTCATATTGTTTGAGTGTTTATGCTTTGGGCAAAGGACAATACGACAAGGTGGGGTGTAAAGTGAGGATTTTGCCAGACGCTTTGGCTTTTCTGAGAACTTACAAACAAGCAAAACAAATAAGGAGTGAGGGCCGAAAGGTAACTGGCACAAAACATCATGGGAGGCAGGACAACTAACGGCAAATTTCCACAAAGGATTAACCCCAATGTTTAACACAATTCCCTTAGTATAACATCAGTGTGTATACACCAGTCTAACATCGGTGTCAGTCAAAAAGCAGCATAAGTTACTTACCACCATGGAGTGGGATGAAGTTGCCCCTAGATAATGATATTGGGAGTGTGTTGCATTTGCTCCACTAATGGTTAAGGTTTGGATTGGGGGGAGGTGAAGCTGATCCTAGATCTGTACATAGGGGAAACTTTATCCTGTAGTACTTACCATAGGAAAAGGAGGAGTGCAAGATGTGGGCCTTGGAGTCGTCTCCTCTCCGGTGAGAGAAAGGGTCCCTGAAATACACAAATTGAGTAGGGTCAAACGCTGACGCCGCATGACAAAGGCCTTTCTATGCATGTCCCTTTGTATGGTGTCTCTCCGCATGCAGGTTTTTCCCCCAACTGACCTTTTAAAGAGATTAAGTTGGATCTAAACTGCTAGCGTAAACACGGAAATCCACTTTACTCCACACTACTTTGTTCTGTATCTGATTTATTGTGGAGTAATACGATACTAATCCACAAAAACAGCTTTTTTCTTTTGGTAAATGTATGGCTCACATCCATTGCTCTTCTCGGCTGGTGCATTGATGAATTCCGGAGACTGAGAAAAGTCAATACTTATTGTGCCCCAACAGCAGTGGAGCACTGAATCGTAGGATGCCAATAGAATAGCTACTGTGTTTAGATACCGTTTCACGATCGCCTCTGAGATTATCTATATTAAAGCCTTAGTGAGATTTCACTTACAGATTTGTACATGGATTTCTATATAGTCATTATCAAATCAAAGTTTATTGCTGGTGTACACAGATTTGCATTTGTTATAGCAAGTGCAGGAAAATGCTTATGTTACTAGCTCCAAGAGTGCAATAGAATGTCTAATTTAATACTAGTCATTTCAAGACTCATATAGTCTTAACACTGACTCATCAAAAAACAGATTATTCACTCCAACATATTGAGCAATATATTTATATTGTATACTAATGTTTGTTATATACATCGGGATGAATTAATATATTTAACTATGTTGTTATAATGGAAACACCACTGTGGGATCATCGCCAAACAAGACACCCTGCCGAGACAAATGACGACCATAGTACAATAACGTTGGTAGATTCTGCTCCATGTGCACTTACGTAAAAAATGTATTACTCTATTTTTAGAATGAGTTGTTTTTACCATTTAATTATTCAGAAATGGCAGCGATTTTGACTCAGTCGAATCATAACACGAGTGACAAAGAGATTATAGCTGGAGGAAGGCAGCGACAGCGTTTGACTTGGAACTGTTTGAGTGAGTGAATACAAGGTGTGTCTATCAACAAACTAGTACTGAATGAAGCTGGATATATGATCTTAGAGAAACAACAACATGAGGCAAAAAATAACACTCCTGTTTACCTTGTCAGGTGAACCTCAGGTATGGGCCTCAGCTCTTTGGACATAAAGTTCTCCACCACGGGTGAGTCCAGGTTGGCCGAGCCGTTGCTAAGCCGGTCGCTGCTCTCGTATCCTGACTCTGTGCGCTGGATCCTCCAGTTGTCGCTGCGCACCGTTAGTGTGTTCGCCATCACAGTGGTGCCCTTTGACCTGTCCTTTCCCTCAGACTCCACCGAACTGCGGCTGCCGCCCGTTTCAGGACGCTGCTCATCCTCATAGATGGTCATCAGGCTCTTGGGCTTGTGCTCTTCACGCCCACCCCATGTGACGTCCCTGTCCATGTCTTTTTCGTTGGGGGGTGGCGTCCTCTCCTGGCTGGAAGGTCTCCGGTGGGGGCTGTGCTGCCGGTGCTCGTGACCCCCTCCACCACCACTACCACTACCACCACCACCGCTAATCACACTATCCACATTTAGCACCTCACGCATGGGCTTCCATGGCCGACTGGGCCTGCTGCTACTACTGCTGCTGCTGGAGCTGGAGTTGTCATTACGGCTGCCCTCCCGGCTGCTGTCTGTGTCATAGCCATTGGAGAGCTGCTCCAGTCTCCGGCTGTAATGGCCGCCACCGAAGCCCCTACTGCTGGGAGGGGCTGGATGTACATGGACCCTGGAGTGGGAGCGAGGAGGCCCCTCGTGTGAGGAGGACCTGCCGCCAAAGTGGGGGGTCCTCTCTGTCTTGGTGGGCCCTTTGCCCTGGCTGGCATACAGGTGCGTATCCAGGTACTGCTTGAAGCCATTCTCCGGTGGGGAGGTGGAGCGTGAGTACCTCTCTGGGATTGGATCTGAATGAAAGGATTTTATGTTCAAGTGGTTTATGAGGATAGGTGCAGTGTGTGGGTACATGTTTTGTAAGGACATTATCCTAGAGGTGTCTGCTACTTAAAAGGATGTGGAAAATATTTTTCTACAGGTTTTGCTGTACATGAAGGAATAAATATGAAGGAAAAAACGATCAAGATAAAAAATACACATGTTTGACGACATTACGCCAAGGCTTGACGGAAAAGATGCAAACAAAACCCCATCAATTAATCTGAGGCCAAAGTAGGGTGGTAGGAGAGAAGTGGGGGGTTTAATGGTCCAAATAACCTTTTCTGGTTGAGGTCGCTAGGAAAAAGTCACTTTTTTTGCAGGGCTAATTCTGATTCCAACATTGCACTCGAGCTGGCATAGTATCCAAACTGCTGCCTGTAATGCCAAATGCCAGTAGATTGTGACACGTTGCCAAGTGCAGCAACTGACTTTCAATGCCATTCCAACCCAAGACACAGGGTTTGCCAAGGAAGACAGCAGGGGCGTAGTGTGGGATGTGAACAATGGGGTCGTGGTGAAGTTTACTGAAGGGACATAGAGTACCAGTCAAAAGTTTGGACACACTTACTCATTCAATGGGTTTTCTTTATTTTTACTATTTTCTACATTGTAGAATAGTGAACACATCAAAAAATAAAAACTTTTTTTAAAGTGTTAAACAAATCCAAATCTATTTTATATTTGAGATTCTTCAAAGTAGCCACCCTTTGCCATGATGATAGCTTTGCACACTCTTGGCATTCTTTCAACCAGCTTCATGAGGTAGTCACCTGGAATGCATTTCAATTAACAGGAGTACGTTGTAAAAAGTAAATTATTTGGAATTTCTTTCCTTAATGCATTTGAGCCAATCAGTTGTGTTGTGACAAGGTAGGGGTAGAATACAGCCCTATTTGGTAAAAGGCCAAGTCCATATTTTGACAATAACAGCTCAAACAAGTAAAGAGAAATGACAGTCCATTATTACTTTGAGACATGAAAGTCAGTCAATGTGAAAATGTCAAGAACTATAGTGCAGTCGCAAAAAACATCAAGCGCTATGATGAAACTGGCTCTAATTAGGACCGCATCAGGAAAGGAAGACCCTGAGTTACCTCTGCTGCAGAGGACAAGTTCATTAGAGTTGCCAGCCTCAGATTGCAGCCCAAGTAAATGCTTCAGAGTTCAAGTAACAGACACAACATCAACTGTTCAGAGGAGACTGCGTGAATCAGGCCTTCATGATGGAATTGCTGAAAAGAAACCACTAAGAACACCAACAAGAAGAAGAGACTTGCTTGGGCCAAAAAACATGAGCAATGGACATTAGAACGCTAGAAATCTGTCCTTTGGTCTGATGAGTCCAAATTTGAGATTTTTGGTTTCAACCGCCGTGACTTTGTGAGACGTAGAGTAGATGAACAGATGATCTCCACATGTATGGTTCCCACCGTGAAGCATGGAGGTGGTGTGATGGTGCTTTGCTGGTGATACTGTCAGCGATTTATTTAGAATTCAAGGCACACTTAACTAGCATGGCTACCACAGCATTCTGCAGCGATACGCCATCCCACCTGGTTTGCACTTAGTGGGACTATCATTTGTTTTTCAACAGGACAATGACGCAACACACCTGCAGGCTGTGTAAAGGCTATTTGACCAAGAAGGAGAGTGATGGTTTAGTAAGATGGCGCCCGAAGAGGATGGCTGACGTTTTACATGCCTGTAACCAATTGTGCTATTTTGATAGTTTTTATGCATTGTTTGTAACTTGTTTTTTAAACTTATTTTGTACATAATGTTGCTGCTACTGTCTCTTATGACCAAAAATAACTTCTGAACTGGGATTACTCACCACGAACTGGAAGAAGCTTTTTCCTTTAACGAGTCCGATGAGAAAGATATACTGCTCTCCCGCGAACAGGTCCAGATTCATTTGCGTGAAGAAAAGACGGAGGAAAAGAGGACGCAGATCAGGCTGCCTTTTGAGAATCCGTAGGCGTGCGAGTAAACTCCCACTTCTACTTGCTAACATGCAATCATTGGGAATTAAAATTGATGATCTAAGATTATCCTACCAACGGGACATTAAAAACTGTAATATCTTAGCTTTCACAGAGTCGTGGATGAGCAACGGCACGGATAACATAGAGCTGGAGGGATTTTCAATGCACCGGCAGAACAGAGAAGCTACGTCTGGCAAGACGAGGGGTGGGTGTGTGTCTTTTTGTCAATAACAGCTGGTGCGTGATGTCTAAAATTAAAGTCTCGAGGTATTGCTCGCCTGAGGTAGAGTATCTTATGATAAGCTGTAGACCACACTATCTACCAAGAGAGTTCTCATCTATATTAAGACCACACTCAACTAACTCTGTAAGGCCATAAGCAAACAAGAAAACGCTCACCCAGAAGCGGCACTCCTAGTGGCCAGAGACTTTAACGCAGGCAAACTTAAATCAGTTTTGCTAAATTTTTACCAGCATGTCACGTGCAACCAGAGGAAAAAAAAACTAAAAAAACTCTAGACCACCTTTACTCCACACACAAAGATGCATACAAAGCTCTCCCCTGCCCTCCATTTGGAAAATCTGACAATTATTATATTCTCCGGACTCCTGCTTACAAGCAAAAACTAAAGCAGGAAGTACCAGTGACTCGCTCAATATGAAAGTGGTCAAGATGACGCGGATGCTACGCTACAGGAGTTTTGCTAGCACAGACTGGAATATGTTCCGGGATTTATTCAATGGCATTGAGCAGTATTCCACCTCAGTCATCAGTAAGTGCATCAGCGAATTCATCCTCACAGTGACCGTACGTACATATCCCAACCAGATATGAATCCAGACGCCTATAAGAAATCCCGCTATGCTTGTCGGAAGTGGCAGGGCTTGATTATGGACTACAAAAGGGAAACACAGATGCAAGCTGCTCAGTGACGAGAGTCTACCAGACAAGCTAAATGCCTTTTATGCTCACTTCGAGGCAAGCAAAACTGAAGCATGCACGAGAGCACCAGCTGTTCTGGATGACTGTGTGATAACGCTGTCGGTAGCCAAGGTGAGCAAGACCTTAAAACAGGTCAACATTCACAAAGCCGTGGGGCCAGATCGATTACAAGGACGTGTACTCAAAGCATACGCAGACCAAGTGCAAGTGTCTTCACTGACATTTTCAACCTCTCCCCGACGGAGTCTGTAATACCTGCATGTTTCAAGCAGGCCAGCATAGTCCCTGTGCCCAAGGAAGCGAAGGTAACCAACCTGCCTAAATGATTACTGCCCAGTAGCACTCACGTCAGTAGCCATGAAGTGCTTTGGAAGGCTGGTCATGGCTCCCATCAACAGCATCCTACCGGATACACTAGACCCACTCCAATTCGCATACCGCCCCAACAGATCCACAGATGACGCAATCTCAATCGCCCTCCACACTACCCTTTCCCACCTGGACAAAAGGAATACCTATGTGAGAATGCTGTTCATTGACTACAGCTCAGTGTTCAACACCATAGTGCCCACGAAGCCCATCACTAAGCTAAGGATCCTGGGACTAAACTCCTACCTCTGCAATGGGATCCGGTACTTCCAGACGGGCCGCCCTCAGGTGGTAAGGGTAGGCAGCAACACGTCTGCCACACTGATCCTCAACACTGGGGCCCCTCAGGGGTGTGCACTTAGTTCCCTCCTGTACTCCCTGTTCACCCACGTCTGTGTGGCCAAACACGACTCCAACAACGTTACGTCATTACGTTTGCTGATGACAGTGGTCGGCCTGATCACCGGCAACGATGAGACAGCCTATAGGGAGGTCAGAGAACTGGCAGTGTGGTGCAAGGACAACAATCTCTCCCTCAATGTGAACAAGATAAAAGGAGCTGATCGTGGACTACAGGAAAAGACAAGCCGAACCGGCCCCCATTAACATCAAACGAGGCTGTAGTGGAGCGGGTCAAGAGTTTCAAGTTCCTTGGTGTCCACATCACCAACAATCTATCATGGTCCAAAAACACCAAGACAGTCATGAAGAGGGCACGACAACACCTTTTCCCCCTCAGGAGACAGAAAAGATTTGGCATGGTTCCCCAGATCCTCAACACGTTATACAGCTACACCATCGAGAGCATCCTGATCGGTTGCATCACCGCCTGGTATGGCAAGTGCTCGGCATCTGACCGTAAGGCAGTACAGAGGGTAGTGCTAAGGCCTAGTACATCACTGGGGCCAAGCTTCTTGCAATCCAGGACCTATATAATAGGCGGTGTCAGAGGAAGGCCCATAAAATTATCAGAGACTCACCCAAGTCATAGAATGTTCTCTGCTACCGCACGGCAAGCGGTAACGGTTCGCCAAGTCTAGGACCAAAAAGCTCCTTAACAGCTTCTACCCCCAAGCCATAAGACTGCTGAACAACTAATCAAATGGCCACCGGACCATTATATTGACCCCCCCTCCATTTGTTTTGTACACTGCTGCTACTCACTGTTTATTATCTCTGCATAGTCACTTCACCCCTACCTACATGTACAAATGACCTCTAACCTGTACCTCCGCACACTGACTTGGTACTGGTACCCCCTATATATAGCCTCGTTATTGTGTTACTTTTTATTATTTTTTACTTTAGTTTATTTGGGAAATATTTTCTTAACTCTTCTTGAACTGCACTGTTGGTTAAGGGCTTGTAAGTACCGTAATTGCTGGACTATTAAGCGCAAATGAATATAAACCGCACCCATTGAATTATAAAAAAATATGTATTTTGTACATAAATAAGCCGCACATGTCTATAAGACGCAGGTGCCTACCGGTACATTGAAACAAATGAACTTTACACAGCCTTTAAACGAAACATGGCTTGTAACAAAAATAAATAGGCTTTAACGAAACACGGCTTGTAACAAAAATAAATAGGCTTTAACGAAACACGGCTTGCAACAAAAATTAAAACAGTAGCCTACCAAGAAAGTCATTGGTCACTATCTTCCTCCTCCTGTGCACTGAAACCACTGAAGTAATCTCCTTCGGTGTCGGAGTTGAATAGCCTCAGAATTGCTTCATCCGATGTTGGATCGTTTTCATTGTCGCTCTCGTCACTTTCATCCGGAGGCAAATACCCCGCTGAGCTCATGCTGCCCCTTCAACACGCAGCAGTCCAGCCTTTCGAAACCCGTTGATGATAGTGGATTTTTTGACAATGCTCCACGCTGTCAGGACCCACTGGCACACTTGACCATAAGATGCTCTTCGCCTGCAGCCCGTTTTAGTGAAGGATTTCTCCCCACTTGTCATCCAAGCCTCCCACTGAACAAGGAGCGCCACCTTAAATGCACGATTTACACTGATGTCGAGTGGCTGCAAATACTTTGGGCCATCTGCTTTTCTTCCCTCTGAAAGCTTTTGTTGTCTTTTTGCACTGAGTCAGTTCCTCACGCTGCTGTTTCCAACGTCTTATCAGCGACTCATTAAGGCCAAGCTCCCATGCAGCAGCTCTATTTCCTTTTCCATCAGCCAGATCGATCACCTTCAACTTGAAAGCTGCATCATGTGCATTTCTCTGTGTCTTTGCCATGATGAGGGTGACAAAATTACTACTGTAATCAGAATGATGGGAAGTTTGAGCGCGCTCGATTTACGTCACAGTATGTGACGGTGCTCAGTTTTTTGGCGGCATGAATCTTGTAAAAGCGGGAAAAATCCCTAAATTATCCGCGTCATTGTATAAACCGCGTGGTTCAAAGTGTGGGAATAAATTAGCAGCTTATAGTCCGGAAATTACGGTAAGCATTTCACGGTAAGGTCTACACTTGAAATATTCGGCACATGTGAGAAATAAAGTTTGATTTGATGGAGTACTGCATTAGATGACAGGCCTACACAATCACCTGACCTCAACCCAATTAAGATGGTTTGGGATGAGTTGGACCGCAGAGTGAAGGAAAAGCAGCCAACAAGTGCTCAGCATATTTGGAAACTCCGTCAAGACTGTTGGAAAACCATTCCAGGTGAAGCTGGTTGAGAGAATGCCAAGAGTGTGCAAAGCTGTCATCAAGGCAAAGGGTGGCTACTTTGATGAATCTCAAATATAAAATAGATTTTGATTTGTTTAAAACTTTTTGGGTTACTACATGATTCCATGTGTTATTTTATAGTTTTGATGTCTTTACTATTATTCTACAATGTAGAAAATACTAAAAATAAAGAAAAACCCTTGAATGAGTAGGTGTGTCCAAACTTTTGACTGGTACTGTACGTCTATAGACAAGAGGAAGGTGTAAATAATGGACGCCGGGAGGCCGTATGTGTCTCTGTGGTGTAGCAGTAGGGGAAGTGACCTAACGTTGTGACGTCTGTGAAGATATTATTGATGAATGGTGTGTGTGTGTGTGTGTATATTCCCTGCTGGCTGTCCATGACTCCTTGAACTGATTAGTCTGTGGCCTGGAGATGTGCATGATTGAGAGGACAAAGTGTTTGTATGCGTGTGTGGTTGTCTTTCAAGGACACAGAGTCATGCCCGCCACTTTCGAAAGATATGACCGGGGGGCACACACAAGCTCAATATTTCTATACTGGATGACACTTGTACCCTCGCTGTATCCACAACTAGCAGAGCATGAAGCTACTATACATACAGTACTACCTCTATCAAATTTTCTCTCGCTTGGGAATATAAAAACAAAATCTAAATAGAAACAATTGACTAGCACTTTTTAATGGAAGAGGATGAAACATTTTTAAGCCCTAAAACCATTACAGGGGACAAAAAGTGTTTGTACCACAAAACAAGGTGTGCAGTATGCAATAGCCCGTGGTATAATTGGTGTAATCGTGGACCAGCTGGGTCCATGTAACACATTTTGGGCCACATATGTCAAATGAGAAAAAGAGACACTGTTAAAGCTTTACTTGTCAAAAATATGCTCTTCTAATTACCGTCCAACTCTATTAACTGATGGAGCGCTTGAACAAAGAGTAACAGGAGATGCACTAAGGGACCAGTATTTAACATTTGGGTGATTTTGACTAACAACTGGCCTTCTCATGATTCCAATGGCTCTGTTGGATGGAGCATTGTTCTTTCAAAATCAGGGTTGTGGGTTTGATCCCCCCCCCATACACACACACACGCGCGCACACACACGCGTCTGGGTGTATGTTTTATAACTGGAAATCCCTTTGGGTAAAAGTGTCTCCTAAATCATCATATTAATATTCATTAATAACATGACAGGGTGTGTGATCTAGGATTGAGGCCTACACTGAGTCTCAGGTGTACAGAGAAAGTTATGAGAGGTTATATTCCACAGCGCCTTAGATGTAACCTCTCCTGAAAGATAGAGTCGCTACAGAGATGGATTCTGCTGACGGGGCGTGCGAGAGTTAAATCACCCCGAACATAACTGTTCACATGGCGTGTGTGATTTTGTGTGTGTGTGTGTGCGCCTGTGAGTGGATTTGTGTAAGAGTTTCTGTTAGCTGTGTGTGTGTGTGTGTGTGTCGACAGATGGTTTAACTATGGCTGTGATGAAAACACAGCACACTTGTCTTTTAGGGTTGGAAGCTAAAAATCAACACAGTTACACTATGCTAGAGGAAAACTGGGTAATGTATTCTGGTAACACTAACTCCTATATTTCCTACATAGTGCACTACATTTGACCAAAAACCAATACATATTGCACTATATCGAGAACAGGGTGCCATTTATGATGAAGCCAATGTCTCCCATTGACATCAACACTTCCTATCTGACCTGAATGCTAACTTTCTTATGCTTCTCTTTTTCCAAGTATGTCCAGTAGCTTTGAGGTCAACTTTTTAGTGGAGCGCTAGCCTGTTCACAAGCAGCACTAGAGATGGATTTATTTCACTTACATCAACTATAGTGTCACTTCCAGTCTCGCCATTCATCACGGGCATGACGCTAGCGTCTGTTAGCTTGGTGCATTCAATCACAAAGGGACGTGAGCTTGGTCCTAACAGGGACACTTGTGGTTGCATGGTGGATTTGGGGGCTAGTTCATTTTCAGTTCCTAGCACCTTGCCCCTAGTTTCTACCCCTTTGGTGTTCAGAGAAATTAAATGACAGGATAGGTGAGAGAAATATGACAGAGGGTTAGAGATTAAAATTTGGGGGGGGTGATGAGGGCAGGCTTGAACAGATGTCAGAATTCTAATCCTTATCCTGACAATGCTCCCAAAATACCCTGTCTGGTTGATTATGTAAGGACCAGTACAGTGAAATGCTAGTCGTTTGTGTTGGTCAGGTGATTTGATGTTATGTTTGTTGATAATGGTGGGTTGCGTGTGCATTGTGTACACCGTTGTGTCAAGGGTTATCATATCTTAATTTTATTTCTCTCTTTATGTGTGTGTGCATGTAAATCTGTGTGTGTGTATGTGTGTGAGAGTGTGCCTGTGTGTAGTTCCACACCTCTGTAGTGGGCATCCTGTCTCCTCCTCTCCATCTTGTCCTGGTCTCTCCTGGAGGGGTGCATCCCCCGGACTTCCACTGCCTTCTGGGCCACTTCTCTGGATATGTCCTTCAGACGGCTCTTAGGATCACTGGTGCCCAGTGTCACTGCAAGACGGGGAGAAAGAACCATTATGTAACACATTCCATTTCAGTCATTTTGAGAAACTGATACAGAGTGACTTCAATTCCAATAGACAATACAAGGGGCAGAAACACAGCAAAAATAATGTGTAGCAAGTCAAACACGCAAGTGGGAACTTTCTTTCTCCTTCTAAAGCCAAATACAAGAAGAGAGCCAAAACTACAGTAACTTAGGCCACCCCAACTCCCTCTCCCACACCCTCAATCCCTCCTCTTCCCCACTCCCCTCTATACCGACTAGACCCCTGGACGCATTGAACAGTGCGGAGTGTGTAAAGGAGGGAGAGTGGGTGGAACTTTAGGGCCAACCAATGTGCTAATGTATACGGAGGGCTTGTCTGCTGGGTGAGGGGAAATGCACCGAGTTGGAACTCGTGGAGCTGCGGAAACCATTTCCTTCTCCTTCCGTGTGTTATCTCTCGCCATGTAGGAGAAAGTCAGAGACGACAGACAGAACTAGAACTATGCACTGTGGTCATTTCAGACCCACCCTCTGTAGCACAAAGAATGTGCTAGAACAGGTTCTCCGTGAATATGAGCTATGATCACTCCCAGCTCTCCAAGATATAGGCCTCCAATTGAATTCATGATAAGAGAATTTGGTCTTACGGCATGCACATTGCAGTCACTCCATTGCCTGAATTAAGTGTTGTGAGGACAATTCATCGCTTTTCCTACAAGGTACTTGACTGCTATTGTTGTCAGTCATTCAGAGTGGATTTGCTGTTCTCAAAAGCCCTGAGCTACTGGTAACATTCTCCATTACTGGGGGATAGAAAACAGTCAAAACACATTGTACAGTTGAGCTGCTGGCTTTAAGCAGGGAGTAACAACAAAGGGGGACCAAAACAAGGGCAGACATTACGCCATGCTCCACAATAACAAAGGAATGTGCAATAATAACTAAGGCTGAATCGCAAATGGCACCCCATTTCCTATATTGTGCTCTACTTTCGACCAAAGCCTGTATGTAAAAATACCTCTCTCTCTCCCACCCCCCAACCGTCGTACCTGGTCCTCGGCCCCCGCTAGTCTGGCCGCTGCCCCTGGTAAAGGTGGAACTATGGATAGAGGGGCTCTGGCTCTTCTGTTTCAAGCCGCCAAGGCCCAGCAGGGCATTCAGGTTCTCCCTGGTCAGGTCCAGCTTCTTGGGGGCTGGAACTGTAGACTCAGGCGCTGGGTGGTCGGAAAGGAGAAGAGGATGAGAAAAATCAGGGTTGGGATCAATTTTATCAATCCCAAAAAGCAATTCTTAGGTATTTTGTAATGCAATGCCATTAGCTTTTCAGTAAATTCCCCAAATATCCCCAATAATTAAAAATAAATACAAAAAAGTGGAGCGCTACCCAGTTAACAAAAAAAAAAGGTCGCTCTTTCTTCTTAAGCTCGTCTTTTGCCTCTGAAGGCAACATGGCAACGTGACGACCTGAGGCGAGGCCAGCTCAGCGAGTTAGAGGGAGGATCATTAAGGGGGATATACCCCAAACACATCCAAATGTTTTTAATCCCCACAAAGAAATGTTCAGCTGTTGTCATCAACAACTTCCTGCCATTGCCAACAGCAATGAGTATTATGGTTGAGGTTGACATCAGAAATAAATAAATCATAGGAAAAAAGAAGTGGGCACCCGAGTGGCGCAGTGATCTAAGGCACTGCATCTCAGTGCTAGAGGCGTCACTACAGACACCCTGGTTCGAATCCAGGCTGTAACACAACCGACCGTGATTGGGAGTCCCATAGGGCGGCGCACAATTGGCCCGGGTTTTGCGGATGTAGATTAATAGGGGCGGCAGTGTAGCCTAGTAACCGGAAGGTTGCAAGTTCAAACCCCCGAGCTGACAAGGTACAAAACTGTCGTTCTGCCCCTGAACAGGCAGTTAACCCACTTTTCCTAGGCCGTCATTGAAAATAAGAATTTGTTCTTAACTGACTTGCCTAATTAAATAAAGGTAAAATAAAATAAATAGCACATCTTTTCTGGTCATCCACAGTCTAGACACTTGACATGGTGAGACTTCAAAAGACACCAAAATTGCATCCCGTCCACACTGCAATGTGTTCTGTAGCACAACTTCTTTTTTTCCGATTCTCACTCAGACTGAATGTGGTGGGGCTGACACTTAATAAAAAGCTATTCATGTGCATCTGGCAGGGGGCTCACGGTTTGACCAAAATATTTCAAGGATGTTCTGGTCAAAACTTTCAAGAACCACTGCTCTGTGGCAGTGGCAGTCATTTGGTTAAGTGTGCATTTCAACACACGCCATCAAAAAAAAAAAGTTCACCGCAGTCACACCATTGGCAACACTTGCTGACATTACTTCCAAATGGCTGGTGCTGCAGACCTCTACTCTTAGAAGAACGTATTGGCTGCGAATTTACTGCATGACTTAAATATAGCACCCACTTGTTAAGCATGAATTAAAATAAACTAATGTTTTATAAACGTGGTATGTGGTTCCTTGGAATTGGTACAGATGAAGCTGAGGAACGGTGGTTTAACCAATTTGGAAAGGGGGACCGTTTTAATCTGGTCTCCAAAAGACCTAGACCAAGAACAAATGTTGGTCTCAAGTTGTCTCAAGTCAAAGATCATTAGATAGACTGCATCTGCATCACAAAAGCACATCTTGGTTTTGACTTTTCATTCTGGAAAAAAAACATTTTCTGCACGATTTTGAATTGTAAATTGAAAGCAGTTATTCCCCTCAACGTGCTGGAATGTTCCCATGACTCTAGGGTTAGTTGTGTAGTTCTTCCCATAAAAGGAACGAAAAGAGAATGTCCCTTTGTCCGATGTCTTGTATACCTTGGACGTCTCCGTTGACGGGGGTCTTGTAGCGGGAATGATCACAGTTCTGGCGCGAGGCGTCGTCTACGGAGATGGCGCTGCCGTCTGGGTTGGAGTAGAATAGGAGGAGGGGCTGGAAGTGGCCTTTGATGCATTTGGTGGCCACGTCTTTCCACCGGGTCCCAATCTAGGATAGAGGAGATGAGATATAGAGGTCAATATTGTGTGTGTGTGTGTGTGTGTGTGCACGTCTGGAAGGCTGTTTGTCTGTGTACCACACACACACACAAACTGGCATTTTCCCAATGTGACAAGAAGTCACCTTTGTCTTACTGGCAGCAACCAGTTTCCTCATCTCATTACCCTGAGAGGTCTTTTCAGAAGATGTGTTCTTTAGTGACAATATACATTACTACTTTTGAAGCTCCTGTATTTGATGAGCACCAGTTGCCAAAATCTACATTTAAAGAAGGTCCCCAAACCCTAGCTCTGATCTGTGTACACCTTTCAGAAAACATGGACTCGTTCAAAATGGTTGACACAATACTCCGCTACAAGTAATGTCGAATGCATTGTTAAAAATGAGACGCATGGATAGTGCACAAACAAAAACTTGGAGGGATGATTTTGACACAATGCTTTCTGTGACGTTCTTTGTACCGCTACCCCAAAACATGCGCTGACCATAAACCAGAAGAAGCGCAATTGGATCCAAGCTTATTGCAAACTGTTCAGAGATTAATTTTACTTTTCTAATTCCACACAAAACTCTGATTGGCCAAGGAGGCATTGTTGTACACTGCAAATGCTCATTTTCCCTTTTGTCCTGGATCTCAAGTGAAAAATATGCACTGAAGCGGAGTCTCACAATCACATTAGCTGAGCTGGGCTAGGTGTGTGCCTCGCTAGAAAATGCCACAGAGGCAGACTGGAGGCTAACAGATGCTAGTGTGCTCCCTAATTAACCAAATGAACGAAGGGGGAGAGAGAAGCAGAAGGTAAGACACAGTGAAAGAGGAAGAGAGAGAACAAAGAGGGAAGAGAAAGAACAAGAAAGGAAAGCAAAATGAGGGAAAAGAAAAAAGGATGGAGAAACAAAGGCTGGAAGAGGTTGCTTTGAGTTGGCATTTTGATGGTGAACACATATCTTTGCCCGGGACAAAAAAAACATATATAGGAGAAACACTGAACCACTACTGCAACAATACATTTTTAAAAAAGAATGAATGACAAGAATGATAGTCAACAAAACACAACCTGTAAAATATATAGTGGAAGTTTTAAAAGCTATCCATAAACTGGAGGGCATGTCTGCTCGTTACTTGGTGTGAGGCAGTGAGAGAATGAGGAGCAATACAGCAGGTATATGGAGTGTTATTTAGCTGGCTAAGAGTGCTGTACTGTAGTCGTCCGTCCCAGTAGGGCCGAAGTGCACACACTGCATAAGCTGCTGATGGATTGACTCGGAGCCAGCCAGCCCCTGCACCGCAGTCCAGTCAAATGCACTGGACACACACACACCGTGCCGTTCATTAGCACACTCACTTATGCATGCGCACACACAGTCATGCGCACGCAAAAGTCCAATTTCAACCACGAGTCATTTCAATATATCCAAAAAGTCCACTAAACAGTATATCTCAACTGTGGATGACTGATGACGCAATTAACTGCTTTAATAGTTTCCATTGGGAAACCCTAGTACACTACTACTGTACAGGTGCTGCTGCTGTGTGTGTGTGCATACACTTTTGTGCGTGTACTTGTGAAAGTGTGTGTGTACGTCTCTCCCCCGCACAAAAATAGTTATTAAAAGTAACACCCTTGCCTTTCTTGAACTAACACTTTTCCTTTCTTACTAGCTCTGACTTTGTTCATAGCTACTTTGAGGAAAAATGTACTAACTACGACTGTGATGCATGGTTGTCTCACCTAGCGATCTTAAGATGAATGCACAATTTGTAAGTCACTCTGGACAAAAGTGTCTGCTAAACGACTAGAACGATGGGGGAAAAAGGTGTCCCACTGGGCACAGACATCAGTTCAACGTCTAGTTTTGATTTACACTGAACAAAAATATAACCGCAAATTTACACTGAACAAAAACAAACACAAAAATATAAACGTATGTAAAGTGTTGGTCCCATGTTTCATGAACTGAAATAAAAAGAACCCAGAAATGTTCCATATGCACAAAAATATTATATTTCTAAAATGTTGTGCACAAATTTGTTTACATGCCTGATGGTGAGCATTTCTCCTTTACCAAGATAATCCATCCACCTGACAGGTGTGGCATATCAAGAAGCTGATTAAACAGCATGATCATTACACAGGTGCATCTTGTGCTGTGGACAATTAAAGGCCACTACTTTTGTGACACAACACAATGCAGATAATTGAATGTTAATTTCTCGACCATAAGTCGCTTCCAACGTCGTCTTTGAGAATTTGGCAGTATGTCCAACCGGCCTCACAACCGCAGACAACGTGTATGGCGTTGTGTGGGCAAGCGGTTTGCTGAAATCAACGTTGTGAACAGAGTGCCCCATGGTGGTGATGGGGTTATGGTATGGGCAGGCATAAGCTACGGACAACGAACAATTGATTTTATTGATGGCAATTTGAATGCACAAAAATACCGTAATGAGATCCTAAGGCCCATTGTGAGGCCCATTTTTTTAAAGGTATCTGTGACCAACAGATGTATATTGGCGTCGGCTAATGGGATACTAATAAATAAAAAATACAAAAATCTGTATCCAATCCATATATTAGGGCCTAATCAATTTATTTCAATTGACTGATTTCCTCATACGAACTGTAAACAGTAAAATCAATGAAATTGGTGCATGTTGGGTTTATATTTTTGTTCAGTATACATTTGGTTGAGTTTGATGAAAGCAAAGAAGAAATACCCTTACGTTGATTACTTTTTCCAACACCAATTAGTTTTCCATGTTGATTCAACGTTATCGCCTTGATTTTTGGGGGGTTGATTCAACCAGATATTGCCCAGTGGGGGTGTGTGTGTGAGCGAGCCTCCTTGAGTTCATGCGTGTATGTGTGTGTGCTTGCTTGTGTACGTGTCTGTGTGGGTGGTAGTGGTGGTAGTGATTATAGCAGACTTTTCAACCCCGGGGGTGGTGAAGGGCGGTCGATGGGGCCCTTAGACGATAAAGACGGTGGTGATGGAGATAAGAGGTGGAGCGGGGCGCTCCTTGCTCTCTCTTAAAACTGCCTGCTTTTATCGGTTCAGACAAGTACATTTATGCACTGCGCTTTGAGTTGCTGCCTGGGGACAGTTTAGCTCCCTGTTGACTGCAGGTAGCCTATAGTATCTAAATCAGTTCATGGAAACCGTTCCATTGATATCAGATTGTGTTTATACATTATTTAAATAGTCAAAGAACTATTCAAGCCAGTTACCAACGTAACATTACTTTAGTTAGTCTTGTTATAAAACGTATGTGCACGCTAGTGCAAGTGTGGTCCGAGCTTCATATCGCACCACAGCAAAAGACTCAGAGGCTATGAGGGCATTGGGTGAGGTGGGTGAGGTATGCGTGTGTGTTTGCTTACTTGCTTGGTGAGTGTGTATTTTGGTGTTCAAGACGCATCAGCGAGCTCTCACCTCTTTGACGGTGGCGTCGTCGAAGAAGACCCATTTGGCGGATTTGGTGTGGAAGGCAAAGGCACAGTAGTGGCGGCTGGAGTAACAAATCATCCCCACCAAGAGCAACTCTCCCTTTTTTGCGTGCTCGTCTGTCACCCGGTAGAAGAGCTGCGGACACATACACACATTTCAATTACTTTATTTGGATCAAATGAGATAGAAATGACCAAAATACACAAAAACAATCCCATGCTGTCCACGAGTAACGTTGCCTGATGACTTACGTTAGCTGCCCGAACTAATGCCTAGGCTTTAGTTCAATGGACCAACACAGTCTTGCATTATGCAGCAGACCCGGGTTCGAACATTCTTAGTCACATATACAGCCCTTTGGCCAAAACTATCATGTTAGCATTTGGACAGCATAATTGCCCTTCAACTTGGACTGTTGGACTCGTTTGCATTGTACATTTCCACAAATCGAGCAGTTTCCATCAAGCTAGTTCAGGCAATTATCAGTGTAACCACAGCCTCCCACCCGTTTGAAAAGACCACTGGATGAAGAGTTTGTGAAATAACCCGTATTTCCTGAATGGCCAGTTCTCTTTGGCTATGGGAGACAATGGATTCCTAGGAAAGGGGAGGTTTTCTCCGACATCCAGCACAGTCACATGAACAGTACAAGTATGAATCAAGACCTTTGTGGTACTTGGTGGGGCTTCTGCTAGACTAATCCAGTTCTGGAATGCACTCAAAACAAGGAGAGGGGCAAAGAGGAATCTGTGCCTGTAGTCTAAGGGGGCTGTTGTGTAATACGTTGGGCCTGTTCTGTGAGAGTTTGGCCTAGGTTTGACACAGGTCTCACAGAAGCTCATTCTGTGCCTGTAGTCTTCAAGGGAGGTGGAGTTGCGCAATATGTTGGACCTGGCCTATAAGAGTTTGTTCTAAATTTGTAGTAGGTTTAACCGAAGCTCATTCCGTTTCTGAAAAAACAAACATCTTGAAGGAACAGGAAGTGTCAGCCAGAGTAGAGTGTTACAAATTAAACCTACTGCATGCCCACGCCAAGGACACTCTGTACTCCAACACAGTCCCAAACTCATACATGTACAGAAAACACACGCCACATCTTCCACACACGCTATGTTCTCTTACACATACCACACACACACACACACAACCTTTCTCTGACTCGCTCTCTCACACACAAACACTGTGCCGTTCCATCGTGGAACGGAGGAAGCGTTGACACGAGCTGGCCTGTGCAGCAGAGGCTTTTTGATCTGCGACGTGGGCCAACTGGGCATCACACCGCACACTGCTTACGCAACTCTCCGACTTACAGAGGGATAAAGACCCACTTTATTTCCCACATATGCTCCACGGCACCAAAATAAACAGACCCCAACAAAATCAGGGCAAAGAATGGCAGCTGTGGAGGCTCCAAAAAACCCACATACACACAAAAACACAAGACAGAAAACAAATTGAGTAAAACCAGAATGAAGTGATTCCATACATATTCCAAAACAATTTCACAACAGTGTATTGTTTTTCCTATTCACATAATTTTGGAGCGGAGGCAGACATTTTGTTTTGATGCAATCAGTGCCTTGGCCAATTTAATCAGACTACTTGACTAATCTGTTTTAGTACGGGCTGACAGTCGAAGATTATTGTGATTCTTGGAATAAGACGTTTTTTAATTTCGTGTGAAGGTTTTTGGCCATCTCAAACTTTCTTCACAGGTATTTGGCTTGTCCTCCATCAGAGATCCAACTTTGGATCTCCATCTTTTTGTGAGAAATTGCACTGGTCACTCAAAACATTTTAAAAAGTATTTAAAGTATAAATAGCCCACACTTTAGATGAGGCCATATAAAAAGACTAATGACTAATGACTATATTTACACTAGAACAACCAACACTTAATTTCAAAAACTTAATTTCAATAAAAACCTTGAACCAACCTGTCCCTGACTTTTCCTAAATGTGTGCTTTACACTCGAGCAGTAATTTCAGAAAGATATCATAGAAGGTCAAAATGACCATATGCATATTTAACAGTACAATAGCCAGACCTCGAGGAGTACCAATAGCCACCAGTCTCATAAATCACTCAGTCTATGAAGAAAATATGTGAAAATATCAGTAGCCTAAACATCGGTATAAGCGCCAAGCGTGGTTGTGAATAGAGAAAATCAGCACAAATAATGGAATTATAATGAATATACAGTTGAAGTCAGAAGATGACATTCACATAGGTTGGAGTCATTAAAACTTGTTTTTCAACCACTCCATAAATTTCTTGTTAACAAACTATAGTTTTGGCAATTCGGTTGAGACATCTACTTTGTGCATGACACAAGTCATTTTTCCAACAATTGTTTACAGACATTTTATTTCACTATCACAATTCCAGTGGGTCAGAAGTATACATACACTAAGTTGACTGTGCCTTTAAACAGTTTGGAAAATTCCAGAAAAGTATGTCATGGCTTTAGAAGCTTCTTCATTTGAGTCAATTGGAGGGGTACATGTGGATATATTTCAAGGCCTACCTTCAAAATCCGTGCCTCTTTGCTTGACATCATGGGAAAATCAGCCAAGACCCCAGAAAAAAAAGTGTAGACCTCCACAAGTCTGGTTCATCCTTGGGAGCAATTTCCAAATGCCTGAAGGTACCACGTTCATCTGTACAAACAATAGTACGCAAGTATAAACACCATGGGACCACACAGCCGTCATACCACTCAGGAAGGAGACGCGTTCTGTCTCCTAGAGATGGACGTACTTTGGTGTGAAAAGTGCAAATCAATCCCAGAACAACAGCAAAGGACCTTGTGAAGATGCTGGAGGAAACAGGTACAAAAGTAGCTATATGCACAGTAAAATGATTCCTATATCGACATAACTTGAAAGGCCGCTCAGCAAGGAAGAAGCCACTGCTCCAAAAACGCCATTAAAAAGTCAGACTATGGTTTGCAACAGCATATGGGGACAAAGATCATACTTTTTGGAGAAATGTCCTCTGGTCTGATGAAACAAAAATAAAACTGTTTGGCCATAATGATCATCGTTATGTTTGGAGGAAAAAGGAGAAGGCTTGCCAGCCAAAGAATACCACCCCAACCATGTAGCACGGGGGTGGCAGCATCATGTTGTGGGGGTGCTTTGCTGCAGGAGGGACTGGTGCACTTCGCAAAATAGATGGCATCATGAGGCAGGAAAATGATGTGGATATATTGAAGCAACATCTCAAGACATCAGTCAGGAAGTAAAAGCTTGGTCACAAATGGGTCTTTCAAATGGACAATGACCCCAAGCATACTTCCAAAAGGTGTGGCAAAATAGCTTAAGGACAACAAAATAAAGGTATTGGAGTGACCATCATAAAGCCCTGACCTCAATCCTATAGAAAATTTGTTGGCAGAACTGAAAAAGCGTGTGCGAGCAAGGAGACCTACAAACCTGACTCAGTTACACCAGCTCTGTCAGGAGGAATGGGCCAAACTTCACCCAACTTATTGTGGGAAGCTTGTGGAAGGCTACCCAAAACATTTGACCCAAGTTAAACAATTTAAAGGCAATACTACCAAATGCTAATTGAGTGCATGTAACCACTGGGAAGAAATAAAAGCTGAAATAAATTATTCTCTCTACTATTATTCTGACATTTCACATTCAGGGACAGGGAATTTCTACTAGGATTAAATGTCAGGAATTGTGAAAAACTGAGTTTAAATGTATTTGGCTAAGGTGTATGTAAACTTCAACTGTATGTGTTGATATGACAGGGGTCAAAAATAGTCTATTGTCAGTTATTGGGACAAATGTGTGGCCTCGCTCGTGCTTACAGTATGGTCTTCATGCAACCATTGGATCTCATTTAGCTGTTATCCCTTAGCGTGTTTCCTATTTTGTTGCATTACAACCTGTAATTTAAATAGATTTTTATTTGGATTTCATGTAATGGACATACACAAAATAGTCCAAATTGGTGAAGTGAAAACAAAAAAAGAAATGGTTTCAAAAATGTCTAAAAAATAAAGTGTAAAAGTTGTGCTTTTGTATTCACGCCCTTTGCTATAAAGTCCCTAAATAAGATCTGGTGCAAACAATTACCTTCAGAAGTCACATAATTAGTTAAATAAAGTCCACCTGTGTGCAATCTAAGTGTCATAAGATCTCAGTAATATATATATATATATATATTATACATACATATATACACACACACACACACACTGCGCAAAAAAATAAAGGGAATATTTAAACCACACAATGTAACTCCAAGTCAATCACACTGTGAAATCAAACTGTCCACTTAGGAAGCAACACTGATTGACAATAAATTTCACATGCTGTTGTGCAAATGGAATAGACAACAGGTGGAAATTATAGGCAATTAGCAAGACACCCCCAATAAAGGAGTGGTTCTGCAGGTGGTGACCACAGACCACTTCTCAGTTCCTATGCTTCCTGGCTGATGTTTTGGTCACTTTTGAATGCTGGCAATGCTTTCACTCTAGTGGTAGCATGAGACGGAGTCTACAACCCACACAAGTGGCTCAGGTAGTGCAGCTCATCCAGGACGGCACATCAATGCGAGCTATGGCAAGAAGGTTTGCTGTGTCTGTCAGCGTAGTGTCCAGAGCATGGAGGCACTACCACGAGACAGGCCAGTACATCAGGAGACGTGGAGGAGGCCGTAGGAGGGCAACAACCCAGCAGCAGGACCGCTACCTCCGCCTTTGTGCAAGGAGGAGCAGGAGGAGCACTGCCAGAGCCCTGCAAAATGACTTCCAGCAGGCCACAAATGTGCATGTGTCTGCTCAAACGGTCAGAAACAGACTCCATGAGGGTGGTATGAGGGCCCGACGTCCACAGGTGGGGGTTGTGCTTACAGCCCAACACCGTGCAGGACGTTTGGCATTTGCAAGAGAACACCAAGATTGGCAAATTTGCCACTGG
Organism: Oncorhynchus tshawytscha; assembly: GCF_018296145.1. NCBI lineage: Eukaryota > Metazoa > Chordata > Actinopteri > Salmoniformes > Salmonidae > Oncorhynchus > Oncorhynchus tshawytscha. Next base: position 24,537,379 of record NC_056438.1, read on the forward strand.
CGCCCTGTGCTCTTCACAGATGAAAGCAGGTTCACACTGAGCACATGTGACAGACGTGACAGAGTCTGGAGACGCCGTGGAGAACGTTCTGCTGCCTGCAACATCCTCCAGCATGACCGGTTTGGCGGTGGGTCAGTCATGGTGTGGGGTGGCATTTCTTTGGGGGGCCGCACAGCCCTCCATGTGCCCGCCAGAGGTAGCCTGACTGCCATTAGGTACCGAGATGAGATCCTCAGACCCCTTATATACACACACACACACACACACACACATATATACATATATACCCAGTGCTTGCGAAAGTATTCGGCCCCCTTGAACTTTGCAACCTTTTGCCACATTTCAGGCTTCAAACATAAAGATAAAAAAACTGTATTTTTTGTGAAGAATCAACAACAAGTGGAACGACATTTATTGGATATTTCAAACTTTTTTAACAAATCAAAAACTGAAAAATTGGGCGTGCAAAATTATTCAGCCCCTTTACTTTCAGTGCAGCAAACTCTCTCCAGAAGTTCAGTGAGGATCTCTGAATGATCCAATGTTGACCTAAATGACTAATGATGATAAATACAATCCACCTGTGTGTAATCAAGTCTCTGTATAAATGCACCTGCACTGTGATAGTCTCAGAGGTCCATTAAAAGCGCAGAGAGCATCATGAAGAACAAGGAACACACCAGGCAGGTCAGAGATACTGTTGTGAAGAAGTTTAAAGCCGGAAAACTGTCAAAAAATACAGTTTTATATCTTTATGTTTGAAGCCTGAAATGTGGCAAAAGGTCACAAAGTTCAAGGGGGGCGAATACTTTCGCAAGGCACTGTATATATATATATATATATATATAAAAATAAATATATAAATATATATAAATAAATATATATATATAAATAAATATATATATATATAAATATATACATATATATATAAATATATATATAAATATATATATAAATATATAAAAATATATATAAATATATAAATATAAATATATATATAAATATATAAATATAAATATATATATATAAATATATAAATATAAATATATATATATAAATATATAAATATAAATATATATATATAAATATATATATAAATATATATATATAAATATATATATATATATATATATATATATATATATATATATAAATATATAAAAATATATATAAATATATATATATATATAAATATATATACACACATACATACACACACCTGTATATATACACACATACATACATACATACATACACACACACCTGTTCTGAAATGCCAGAGTCTGCAACACCACTAAGCAAGGGGCACCACCAAGCAAGGGGCACCATGAAGATCAAGGAGCTCTCCAAACAGGCCAAGGACAATGTTGTTGAGAAGTACAGTTCAGGGTTAGGCCATGAAAAAAATCAGAAACTTTGAACATCCCACGATGTACCATTAAAACCATTAAAAAAACGGAAATAATATGGCACCACAACAAACCTGCCAACAGAGGGCCGCCCACCAAAACTAACAGACCAGGCAAGGAGGGTATTAATCAGAGGCAACAAAGAGGCCAAAGATAACCCTGAAGGAGTTGCAAAGCTCCACAGCGGAGATTGGAGTATCTGTTCATGGGACCACTTTAAGCCGTACACTCCAGAGCTGGGCTTTACGGAAGAGTGGTACACGGGTCAGATGAGACCAAAATTGGGCTTTTTGGCCATCAAGGGAAATGCTAATTCTGCCACAAACCCAACACCTCTCATCACCCCAAGAACACTATCCACACAGTAAAGCATGGTGGTGGCAGCATCATACTGTGGGGATGTTTTTCCCAACGGCAGGGACTGAGAAACTGATCAGAATTGAAGGAATGATGGATGGCACTAAATACAGGGAAATTCTTAAGGGAAACCGGTTCACCTTCCAGCAGGACAATGACACCAAGCATACTACTGAAGCAACACCCGAGTGGTTTAAGGGGAAATATTTAAATGTCTTCTAATGGCCTTGTCAAAGCCCAGACCTCAATCCAATTGAGAATCTGTGGTACGACTTAAAGATTTATGTACACCAGTGGAACCCATCCAACTTGAAGGAGCTGGAGCAGATTTGCCTTGAAGAATCCCAGTGGCTAGATGTGCCAAGTTTGTAAAAAGACTTCCAGCTGTAATTGCTGCAAAAGGTGGCTCTACAAAGTATTGACTTTGGGTGGGTGAATAGTTATGCACGCTCATGTTCTGTTTTTTTTGTCTTATTTCTTGTTTGTTTCACAATAAAAAATATTTTACATCTTCAAAGTGGTAGGCATGTTGTGCAAATCAAAATGATACTACAACCCCCCCCAAATATCCATTTGGCAACAAAATAGGAAAAATGACAAGGGGGGAATACTTTCACAAGCCATTGTAACAGTCAGCACAAATCTTCCTCACTTTCACTTGATTGCAACACTTCCCACAAATAAGTTGCTTGCAGGAGCTGCAGTTGAAACAGGTGTTGTGGGTTCTGTTCCGAGTGCATCTGCCCACCATGCAATTTCTCCTCCCCGGGAGCTGTGCGCAATTTGGCTCGGGCAAAGGCTCCCGTTGAATCTTTGCTGCTACCTTGGCCCGAAATGTCACTCACGTAGCCCGTGTGCCAGACTGATGAAGTCTTTCCTGCTCATGGTGTTCATGCACAGCTTGAACAACACGTGTGATGATAGCAGCTAAGTCAAGCATGTTGTAGAACACCGCAACAGGCCAGCGGCGAGTTCCTCCTTTCACCTAGCACAGCTGTGCCATCTAACCCGAAACATTATCCGGAACTCGCTCACCTGCTGCCCGATATGGATCCTTTCTCAGATATGGAAAGCTATTCAGCATGAATCAGAATAATAATCATCAGAATGTCATGAACCATTTCATCACTGCCATCAGAGTCGTTTTCATTCAGATCTTGTAGCAACGCTAACGCAGCATGTGCCTCCATTCATCTTGGTCTTACCATTGTAATTGAGGCACACTCACTGTGTAGCCTACTCCAAGTAGGAGTAGAGTAAATTGATAAAACCGCTTGAATGCCAGTGCATTGATATAGGGTACACAATTTTCAAATTATAATTACATTACATCAATAGAATTGCCCGCCTCATTCTTCATTCACAATTGGTGATTAGGCCTACACAATTATGCATAGTTGTTTCTCCTCGCTCATCAACTCACCCATTTTCCCCAATCATACTATACTTCATTTATTTAATCTGCTGTTATATGTGTGAAACTAGTTTCGGTATAGGCTAGGTTCAGTTGAGGCAATTATCGGGATTATTATTAACTGAGCACGGCACTTTCAGCTATCAGAGAAGGAGCTGATGGAAAACCAATCCAACAATTACATTCCTTCCTAAAACGGGTTATAACTACACCTTATGGAATAACAGGGACTGTGAAGACACACACACAGGCACGCATACACACAATAACATACGCTCTATACACACATGGACTGTGTTGTATATATCTGGTATTAGAGTAGTGGCCTAAGGGCACACACTTAATGTGTTGTAAAATCTGTTATGTAATGTAAATGGTTTTAATTGTATATAACTAACTGCCTTAATTTCACTGGACCAATGCTGCATTTTTTAATAGGGATCAATAATAAATACAAATACAGTGTGTTATATAGACTTATTTAGGAAAAGACAAGGACAAGGGGGACATGACTTTAAAAATGGCAGAGTATATAAACATTTACATTTATTTTGAGTCATTCTGATGCGCTCTGCCTTGCTAGTTTTACATGTACACCGAGTATATCAAACATTAGGAACACCTTCCTAATATTGAGTTGCACCGTCCCCTTTTCCCTCAGAACAGTCTCAATTCATCGGGGCATGGACAAGGTGTCAAAAGCGTTCCACAGGAATGCTGGCCCATGTTGACGCCAATGCTTTCCACAGTTGTGTCAAGTTGGCTGGATGTCCTTTGGGTGATGATACTGTTGAGCGTGAAAAACCCAGCTGTGTTGCATTTCTTGACACAAACCGATGCGCCTGGCACCTACTACCATGCCCTGTTCAAAGGTACTTTCACCATTGGAATGGCACACATCCACAATCCATGTCTCAACTGTCTCAAGGCTTAAAGATTTGTCTTTAACCTGTCTCCACCCCTTCATCTACCCTGATTGAAGTGGATTTAACAAGTGACATCAATAAGAGATCATAGCTTTCACCTGGATTCATCTGGTCAGTCTGTCATGGAAAGAGCTGGTGTTGTTAATGTTTTGTATACTCAGTGTACATAATCAAAGAAATCCATTCATATTCCATTTAGGAAGGTCATGAAAAATATGACACAAAGCAATTTATTTAAAAATAACAGAATAGCATGCTTTGAGTTTTATTATCCGTGCTTAGAAGCCAAGGCTATGGCTGTGCCATGCCAATCTATGGCTGTGCCATGCCAATCTATGGCTGTGCCATGCCAATGAAATCAACTTGTTCATTTAGCAGACCTGCCCTACCATAGTCAACAAACATTTTACAGTAAAAATATGGAATATATATAATAATGGAATATAATAGAAGAAAATAAAGGATTGTTTTCCAAATGGCTATTGCTGATTGTCACCAGTAACCTACTCACTTGAGGAATGCACGGCACCACGGTTATTCTTGGGAAAAGTTATATTTTGAAACGGAGACCATCCGCGGTATTTGTAGAGTTGTTTGGCATGAAGAGGTTCATTAGAAACCTTGGAATCTGCTCTTTCTGATAGGGTATAGCAATCATAATGTCTGGCCTGCATGGACTCTACAGGATGATATGGAAGAAGTGCTATTTGGTACTCTAAAGTGCAGGTCATCAGTCCCTACATTCTCCATTTGACAATTGATAATATTGTCACCCATCGTCAATTTAATCTTGTCTTTAGGCTAAATGTATTATTTTTTATGCAAAATTATTTGAAATGTAGTTAAGATGTAGAGTGGAAGGGCCAGCTTGGTAGGCAAGACTATCGCTTCTGGATAAATCAATACATTTGACTGATTATATTTGAACATAATAAATGCATTCATTTGGCAAATTATTATGGATTATTTATACAATTGAAATATCATCGTCAGAAAGGCCATCAGGGCCATTCTAGTAGGTATGGAATTCCAGTGCTCTGAGTGTTAAATGGAGCAATGAATGGAGTAATGAATAATACATGAATAAACTATTTACTAATCCATTTTAAATGCTTGTTTACATGGAGTTATTATAAAGCGCTACCCAACTTTACATACACTGAGAGTCCAAAACATTAAGGACACCTGCTCTTTCCATGACGTAGACTGACAAGGTGAATCCAGGTGAAAGCTATGCTCATTTATTGATGCCACCTGTTAAATCCACTTCAATCAGCGTAGATGAAGGGGAGGAGATAGGTTAATGAAGGATATTTAAGCCTTGAGACAATTGAAGAGCCTTTGAACGGGGTATGGTAGTAGGTGTACTTTCATTGAACGAAACAAGAGTAGACCGACTGACATAGCGCTACCCTACTGAACTGAGCTTCGTATTAATGTGCTTTTTGTCCCTGCTGGCTTGCTGTCCTTACCCCAGAAAGGTTGAGGTGTGGCCCCAGCGAGCGAATGACGTCCTCTGTGAGGTCTGACTGGTCCGAGTCCCACACGAAACCGATGGTGACGATCTCTGGAGAGTTCATGAGGACGCGGCGGATCTTGATCCTCTGGCCACAATTACTCTGATGACAGAGAGAGGGAAGAGACTTAACTAGGTGAGCAGAGCTAACTAACCAGCTTAACAAACTAAACTAAGCAACGTAACTAGCCAACTAACTAAGTAAAAGGACCATAAATACAATTTCACAGTTGATCTTATTTCTGTTTTCTTGCTAGTGATTTTCCGAATTTCCCCTTCTTAGTAGTTGTTTAGTGTGATGGAGATGAAGGTGCATCCTGACATGAATTTTCCATTGACATGCATGACTTTCTTAATGCTTGATGGGGCAGCCACTTACCGGACAGTTACGGGAATCCCCGATGGTACTGGCCGCTTGCAGCAGCTCTCCAAATGACTCATCCCGCCTCTGATACACCTGTTGACTGAGAATGAAAGAGAGTGTGAGACAAGGAAAGAAAAGGTAGAGAGAGACAAAGCTAGAAAGCACAAAAGTCACTCAGTAACCCTACGAGGAACATAGAGAAATGTGTTCTGTGTGACGTCAGTTTGAAAACAATCAGCATGGCTTACCAGAGGGCAGTGGTGGAGACATAATGCACTAGCTCAGTGAAGGGCAGGGGGTCAGAGGATGCCCCACAGCTACGGCAGACAGACTGCAGAGGAGAGGGGAACATGAACATAATACAGACACATGGCCGTTAGCTAGGCGCCGCTTAGCCACTGCCAAGCACTAATTATCAAGTCAGCGTGTCATTTCGCGAGGGGTAGTAGTTTGGGGATGGTTATGGGGAAATTACTACTGTGGGCTGTTTGTGAAAACTGTGATGGGAGAGAGCGGAGTGTTTGTCAGAGTTGAGAGGAAAAGTGGCGGGTGGGTTGTGGTTTGTGTCCGGTCTTCAGACTTAATCTATTGCCCCCTTAACTTCGGGCCTTGAGGTCCAAAGCATTGCTGGTTTTCAGCTTCGGGGAGAAGTTTCCACTAGTTACAAATCAATTAATAAACTACCAAGAAGAAAATAAAACCTGCAGTACATGTAACCTCAAGGGTCAGATATGAGTTCCTCTGATCTAATCATGTATTGCAGACCATGTTGTTTTTTACCCATCAAAGCAACCTTCCAGCTAGAGAGCTGCCAGATGTGGTTTTCTCTAACCTGTTCATAGAGTGTCATGGCAAACTTCTGGTGTGTGATGCAGGACTTGGAGGTGCAGGCATCGGTCTCCTCAGGCACAATATGCAGGTGGATCCTCTCCAGAATGTTCTCCTGTGAGAATATAGTATGCCGATAAGAAATGAGAACACACACACTGAGTATACCAAACATCAGGAACACCTACCTTGTATTGAGTTGCACCCCCTCCCCTCAGAAAAGCACACATTAGTCGGGGCATGGATTCTAAGTCAAAAGCGTTCAACAGGAATGCTGGTCCAAGTTGACTTCAATGCTTCCCACAGTTGTGTCAAGTTGGCTGGATGTCCTTTTGGTGGTGGACCGTCATTGATACACACAGGAAATTGTTGAGTGCGAAAAACCCAGCAGCGTTGTTGCTCTTGAAACAAACCGGTACGCCTGGTATCTAGAACCATACCTTGTTCAAAGGCACTTAAATAATTTATCTTGCTTAATCATCCTCTGAATGGCACACATACACAATCCATGTCTCAATTGTCTCAAGGCTTAAAAATACTTCTCAACCTGTCTCCTGCCCTTCATCTACACTAACAAGTGACATTAATAAGGGATCATAGACTGACCAGGTTGAAGCTATGTTCTTAATGTTTTGTATACTCCGTGTATAGGGAATAGTAATCTCGGTTAACCCAGAACTAAAATATTGCGTAATTTGATCAGACGCTTGATTAGGTTATGGGTTAACCCTAACCCCCATAACCTAATCAAGCATCTGACCAAATTACGCAATATTTTAGTTCTGGGTTAACCGAGATTACTATTCCCTATACACTGAGTATACAAAACATTAAGCATGTTAGAAATTAAGATTTCTGGTTTGCGAAGTCCCCCACCCTCGCAAAAGGAAAATCTTAGCTGAAGCCACCCCTTATGATAATTTCACTTGTGTTTATCATTCGTGTGGGCACACCAGTTTTAGCACCGCCCTCGCCCAATCCTTATACATCTAAATAAAAACAAAAACCCAAGATCCGGAACTAATGCTGCTTGTTATCTTACGTATTCCATAGGACAGTGGTTCTCAATTCTGGCCCAAGTGGGTGCTAATTGTGTTTTTTTTGCCTGAGCACTACACACCTGATTCAAATAATCAAAGCTTGATGATGAGTTGATCATTTGAATCAGCTCTGTAGTGCTAAGGCAAAAACTAAAATGGCAGAACCACTGCCATAGGCTGGTGACAGTACCAGTTAGGTTTACGTAGGTCTTTCCATGAGAGATTGAGACAATAGTTGTCAACAAATCACAATATATTCCATTAGCAAAGTTTGCTCGATCTTATCCATGGGAACATTCTAATTTCCAAATTGAAACTAGTAATCATCCCCCTCGATTACAATATTACGAATCACCAGCTTATTCTTTATCCCCAGCATGTATTACCCTCAACTTACCCTCAGCTATCAGCTTCTCTCCCCAATGTACCAGTACAGAGAAGAAATACTTTCCCCCCCTGATACGTCGGTATGAGCCTGTATTGTTTTGTGACATTTAACAGCTAGGGAGTTATGCTGTGCCTCACTACTGTAGTTAAGGAACCAGTCCGTGTGCAAGCACTTGAAACTCGCTCCTGTTGCTATGGAATCCCCCTAGGTTTATGAAACATTCAGGCTGCTTTTAGACCTCCATAACCACACAGCCCATTTGTTCTGACACTGGCTAATTCTGCTCATAAATAAATCCAGGTCGTACTTCTAAAGCATTTCATTACAGAGCGTCGGTCTTTACTTTACGCATGTAAACCCAAGATTCCCATGGGAAAATCTAGATGAAGAGAGAGTCGCTGTATAACCTTGCCAAATCCTAACATACACACAGCAGAACGTTCATGCAACTTCACGCCCGCGGAGAAATAAACACAGAATGAAGTCAGTTGTTACAATGTTAGAATGGTTAAGGTGACATGCCTGACAAAGGACTATCTGATCAAACTGCACATAAAAATAAAAGGGAGGGGAGAAAAAAGTTGTACACAGTATGCAGAAGCTCCTTTAACCATTCTACCTGATATCACGTCACCTCAGGTGTTCGAACATTTTTATTCTAGCTATGTAACTGAAACAGCATTGTTGCCACTCTGAAAAAGGGGCATTGTTTACAGAACAAGAATTCAAACAGCAAGTTTTTTGTTTTGTTTGGTACCTGACCTTTCAACCACCACTTTGGATTTCATTGGATCGAGTTCTTTGAAAATCATTGCTTATTCATAACAGACTTGGGTAGGGAATCTGAGGTAAATTTGACGTAAACGGCTCGTGTGACTGGTTCCCTGTGTTGCCGGAAAGCTCGTAGAGTGGGCATATTGGTTTATCGGTTTGGCTGACCGCTCGTTTTCTCATCACCTCCTGTTCTTGAGAGAAAGAGACTTAATTTTCTCTGCTGTTTATCCTCCACTGTATAATGAGCTCTCCTGAGTGAATGTCCTTCCCACTCAAGACCTGCTGCGCTAAACAGGAAATGATTATATGTCTGTGCTGACTCGGTTTAGAGCAATTATGCTACAGTGACAAACCTGATGCAGGCAGACAGAGAACATAATGTACTGTGGTGTAGCCTCACCTAAGCCCTATAGCTAAATTGCTAAAGATGAACTAATTCATTATCCAAGATGAAGTCTAAAACTAGACGTAATGTACAGTAAAATTCCTAAAATCCTGGATGTTTCTTAGTTGATGTTGAAGTGTCTGAACATCGTGCTCTCAGATGGTAATGATCTTTTCTCTGTTGGGTCTAGAATAAGTGTGAAAAATAACAGGGTAACAAAGCATTACTATTACATAGTGGTGTAAAGTACTACTTAAGTCATTTTTTGCGTATCTGTACTATTTATATTTTTGACAACTTTTACTTCACTACAATCCTGAAGAAAATGATGTACTTTTTACTCCATACATTTTCCCTGACACCCAAAAGTACTTGTTCCATTTTGAATGCTTAGCAGGACAGGAAAATGGTCCAATTCACACACTTATCTAGAGAACATCCCTGGTCCTCCCTACTGCCTCTGATCTGCCAGACTCACTAAACACACAGGCTTCGTTTGTAAATGAGGTCTGAGTTTTGTTGTATGCCCCGGTTATTCTAAAAAATATATATATAAAAAAATAATAAATGGTGCTGTCTGGTTTGCTTAATATATAAAGGAATTTGAAAATATTTATACTTTTGATATTTAAGTATATTTTAACAATTACATTTACTTTTGATACTTAAGTATATTTAAAACCAAATACTTTTTTACTTTTACTCAAGTAGTATTTTACTGGGTGACTTTTACATTTACTTGAGTCATTTTCTATTAAGGTATCTTTACTTTTACTCAAGTATGACAATTGGGTACTTTGTCCACCACTGTTATTATAGTAGGATAAATGTTTGGAAGTTAGCAAACTAAACACAAGTGTACTGAATAGCTATGGTCAAAATGACTCAGTCAGAGAGCTCAAATACCACTTTAAACCACTCAGTGGTATTGAATAATACAGTGAGGAAACAGTGAAGGCCCAAAGATCGTGTTTTGTCTTACATAACCCACCACCATGATATATTAGAGGCTGTGTCGAGGGGATTGATGGGAGAAGGGACATACCTCTTTCAGATGATGACCTCGCTTAAATGTTTGTTACACCCCCCCAAAACACTCACATAAACAAACATACACACACATTCCACTCTATTCGCCTCTGCTCAAAAGCCCCCTGGATACCAGGGACCTGCCAGAAAGTCTGGTCAGTCACCAAAGGAACTTACGAAGCACTCGGCAGCATCGTCCATGAAGCCCAGCTGAAAGCGGTGCTCATCCTTAAAAGTCTCGGCCAGAGCGTGACGCAGGTTGTCTGAGGGCAGGGCGCGCTCCCGACTGTGCTGGAACTGGGAGAAGATGCCCTGCGGAACAGGAAAGGGGGATACCTAGTCAGTTGTACAACTGAATGCCTTCAACTGAAATTTGTCTTCCGCATTTAACCCAACCCCGCTGAATCAGAGGTACGGGGGGCTGCCTTAATCGAAAGGAGTTCATTCATTAAATTCTGCAAATGAAAACATTTACAAATAATTATTTCTAGCAGTTCTCAAGGGACAACTAACTACTCCCTCAAAGCTCAATATCCCCAGTCTGAATGTGTGTTATCAACAAAATGTCAAATCAAATTATTGGTAATGCTATCAAAGCACCGATAAAGCCCTACAAATGTCATTTTTTTTAAATTTGGGATTGCTTGCAACAACAAAGACTTGATGAAGGGTGCATACCTTCAACGCACAGAAGATACATGAGTCTCCGAGACAGAAGTGTCCAGGAAGCTGCCTCAGACTGCGTCTGAAGATGTCCAGATGCCAAAGCACCTGAACAGGGGATTGAAGAAAACATATTATTGTGAAAGTATTGTCATGCTGTGTCAGGCCATGAGGACAACATGACCTGGGGCGGCAGGTAGCCTAGTGGTTAGAGCGCTGGACTAGAAACCGAAAGGTTTCGAATCCCCGAGCTGACAAGGTAAAAATCTTTCGTTCTGCCCCTGAACATGGCAGTTAACCCACTGTTCCTAGGCAGTCATTGAAAATAAGAATTTGTTCTTAACTGACTTGCCTAGTTAAATTAAAGGGGGGAAAAATAAAAAGAGGAGAGAGAGAGAGAGAGGAAAGAAAGAGGGGGGGGGTTATGTTCCTTGGAAACAAAGCCCTGGGTGGCGGACGTCTTCATCCAGCTCAGCCATGTCTCGCCCTCTGAGTCACGGCCTGGAAGGGTCCGCCAAATGCCTTCCCACGAGGCAAAAACAACCTTCCAGTAACTTGCCGGGAAGTACTGAAGCATTTAGAGAGTGACTAAGCTATTGGCTTTGAGGTTATAAAGTAATGTTGGTGGTGGTAAATATTTTTTTGTCTAGAGGGAGATGCTGTCTAGTCCTTTACTATGAATAAGCAAAGCTAACATGAGGAATGTAGCCTCCTGGAAATGAGATCATGTTTTGTATTGGTTTACCAGGTATTTCAAATCAAGGGATTGGGCATTGATACAATTTGCATTAATGCACATGTCCCTTATCAGATATTAACAGTGTCTCTACTTCCATCCTATTGTTCTGGATATATAGTCATTGAAAAACAAAGCATTTATTGCAATAATCTGAAAACATGCAGTAATCATTTACTATTCATTGTTTAGATATGACTCACCTGCACCGCACTGTTGAGAAAGCAGCTGTTCTGCCCCGGCTCGTTCAGCAGGCCTTTGGTGGGGGCTAGAGACAGCATGCTCCCCGGCTGGTAGGACTTGGCGAGATTGCCCCCCGGCTTCCTGAAGAACTTGACCCATGCCATTGGATAGAGGGTCTGCCTTTTGACGTGAGTGGAGTCACTCGGTGAGTCAGACTGAGGCTTGGTGGTAGCGGTGGGATCCCTCGTCCCGTTGAGAGGAACCCCAGACAGTCTGAGGCTACGTTATTCCGCCAGCAGCAGTTACTGTCCTGCTACACATGGGCGACTACTCCCACCTCTCCGCAGCTTGAGAGAAAGGTGATTTTACCTTGTCCACAACTTGGAAAGGTCTTAAATGTCACAGAAACCGGGAGAAATGTTTCAGAAAGTCCCTAGCTAGGAAGTCTGGAATCCAGACAAAATTATTTTGTCACTGATCGCTAGTCCGATTGTTCTTATGCATAGCTGTTTAACTCCTGAAGTAGCGGTGTTAGAGATTCTCCAGCCTGGATCATTCTGCACTGGGGATTCAGTGCCTCTGGGGGCTCTCCACATTGCCAGGATGTTATAGGGCAGTCAAATGGAATTGATCGGCCTTTCCAAGCTTCATCCATAGCGAAGATCTATCCAGGCAGCGCTTGCCATTGTATGTCAATGGGGTCTGATCTATAAAATAAAGAGTGAAAAAGACTTGACACCATAAAATAATACATTTCACTGAAAACAAATGAACATCCAGGATTAACATTCTACATATCGTAAATGGAAAAACATTTAGTCAGGACAAGGATTGATTCTTGGATCTTCCCACTTATTAAATTATTTTTTCGGGCAATAGTAAACAGCAGGCTTCACCTATTTCAAAGTCAGTAGTTGACCCCACCCTCTTTACAATATATATAGCAACAAAGTATATCCATTAACTTTTATGACTGTCCTCTGTACCCAATGTTTCTAAATAAAACATTTGAAAGATGAAATGTATATAATCTATCCCCTCTTTCTAAACACATTTAATGGAGAGTGGGAAACAAAGTAATTATTGATCATTTACAGATATCCAAATATCACATTGTTTAGGTCTTGGAAAAATCAGGTCACAAACTCAAAAGTCCACCAAACTAAGACATTACAGTCGACTGTGCATATTACGTGATTTAAAGTCTAAGCCGTTCGTCATCGTGTCACTTATAATAGTCGTGCCCCAGCTACCGAGTTGAAGGCTAAAGAAGAAAGGGAGCAATGCCAAGTTACACAGTAATATCATCAGCCCAGTGAACAATGTAGTGCAAATTATCTACTTGCAGCACGCCTTCCTTCAGGTCCAACGGCTTGCCAATGGCCAGTCTTTCAGTCATGTAGTAGTTCTCAAAGCCTTTCAACTTATGAGTGTTAGCCTGGAGCGGACTTAGCATTAGGCTAACATGGCAGACAATGCATGACCCGGCCCGGCCTGACCTGCTACTTGCAATAGCCTCTCGAAAACATAACCAGGACACCAGTGTGTTGTTAAACATGTGAGATTGCTGGAACCAGTGCAGCCCTAATGCTCCAGGTCATACCGACACACTGAACTTCAAATGCAACAATCGATCCACGACAGAGAGAAGAGATTTTTCCCAGAATGCTGCCAGTGTTGTCTGCAATGTGTCATCTGTTCCCTTGGACATGCTGGTGTAGGGTTGTTTTAGTAAATTGAATGTGCATACTGATGGTAAAGAGTTGTGAGCTTCATAAACCAAATGTTTCTTTGCTGTTCATGTAGGTCTGTTTGTAGCTTCTAAAAATGTTGGCTGAGGAACAAAGGACTCTATACCTAGTCTTTTGCACATAATAAAATGGCGGAACCCCTCTGTATTACTATTCATATTAGTGCTACCATATTGCAAAGAATGTGGTTAAGGGAAGTTATCATATCATTTCCTGTGAGCATCCTACTTATCTAGAAGCTATACACGTTAGAATGAGACACTGAGCAGCAGTTTCCACTGTCAGCTCACATCCAATTCAGACTTCTGCTTTAAGTTAGGCACCTCCGAGTACATGATGATGCAAATATTTTATTCCATAGCTCAAAAGCTTTGGAGTGCAACCCATAACTTGACAAATCAACAAATAGATCCACTCCATGAGTAATGTACTGTGCCTGGTTGACATATCAAGTCATGCAGTCAGATACTGACTGACTACAGGGCCGTTCTGGCAAATACCAGATGGGCTGGTCCATTTTTTGCACAGTGGGCCTATTTAAAATTTGTATATATTTTTTGCAAGAATTGTAATTATTTGTCCAATACTGAGGACCTTAAAGAAAAAAAGTTTGGGCTAGAGTTGGTGCCTTGAGGGGGGGAAAAAAAATTGGCTGTTGTGATAGAAAAGCCCAGGCCAATTTCTGGTCCCAGTCCATTCCTGCATGATGTATGCATTGCAATACATCTCAGGTATTGAATATATCCTGTTTTTACAATCTCTCTAGAGCACGTCAAACTCATTCCACGGAGGGCCGACTGTCTAGGTCTTATCTCCCCTCACCTGGTTGTCTATGTCTTAATTGAAAGGAAAGGAGGTGGCAGGACAGAGTTCAAGGAGTGTACAAAACATTAGGAACAGCTGCTTTTTCCAGGACATATATTAACCAGGTGAAAGCTCTGAACCCTTATTGGATACCACCCGTTAAATCCACCTCAAATCAGTGTAGATGAAGGGGAGAAGACGGGTTACAAAAGGATTTTTAAGCCTTGAAAAAAGTGAGACATGGATTGTGTATGTGTGCCATTCCAAGGGTGAATGGGCAAGACAAAATATTGAAGTGCTGGATTTTTCAAGCTGTACATGTTTTGTACACAGTGTCTATTTACTATCAATAATCAATAGAGTGGAAGGTACACTGAGACTTGGTTCCCTCTGGTGGTGAACCTTTCCACATACAGTATGATGAATGGGCATCTGCTCCAATAGCATTAGCTATAATAAAGGGGTAAAGTTGTAAGACTGGAGACCTCTCTATAACTCTCTATAAGGGGTAGCAGGGTAGCCTAGTGGTTAGAGCATTGGACTAGTAACCAAAAGGTTGCAAGTTCATATCCCCGAGCTGACAAGGTACAAATCTGTCGTTCTGCCCCTGAACAGGAATGTAACCCACTGTTCCTAGGCCGTCATTGAAAATAAGAATTTGTTCTTAACTGACTTGCCTAGTTAAATAAAAGGTTAAAAAATAAATAAATGAGAAGATGGTGATTGTATGCAGAACTGTTATAGCTAGGAAGTTGGGAACCATGCTGTTTTCTTGACTAGGAGATAGCGAAGATTTATAGATTCTGTTTTTATAATTTGGATGTTTTCACAGCTTTTTCAGCTCGAGCTTAAACTCTTGAGAATATAGCAGAGCAGATTGTGGGACGGCAAAACCAGTCGAGCAATATTTCTTCTCTGGTATTCAAACTATTTTCAACATGTCCTGAAATGTGACCACACAGCTACAATAGAGTATGTTTATGCTGGAACCAGAATTTGACCATTCTTTTAAAAAGTTTCTCTACAGAAAACAACAGGCTCAGGCCCTGTGGCTCTCATTTGCAACTACCCTCCATAGCAACAGCATTCCAAAGGAATCACTTAAGCCTGGCGTTGCTAAAGAGCTCGTGTCTTTGTGATTAGATGCAACGCTGTAGGGGCAAGTGGAAAACTGTACTCTACTTAACCTTCTCCATTCAACCATGCATGTGTGTCATGTCTGTCTATACCGGGACAAAAGCTTCCTGCAGACACCAATATATCACATCATCCATCCATTTAGAGCCTATTTTCTCAATGCACATTTGACCAAATGTGCCCATCCATTTAAGGAAGTGAGTTGCAAAAACTAAATTATTACTCACCATGTCCAATACGCCCGGAGAATGATTGAGAACGATTGATCAAGTCAGCTGTAAGGGGCCACGATTAATTTCCTTCATTTCTAATACCGCCTTCTCACAAACATTACCCTGATGTATCCATCCCTCCAGGTCAAATCAAGGAGGCCGGCATCACAATTCAATCACACATTCGGCCCTGAAACGATACTCAAGACCAATATAAATCCTTGATTTCCACCATTAGAGAAAGTGATTCCCTGGAATCTTACATATAGCATAAACCTCAACATAAATTAACTGAATCTCTTCCATAATGTTGGCCCTTCGAGCCCAGCCAGTATGCATCCATAGATGATGACCATGAACAAAATAATCCCTATGGAGAAAATGGCCCACAGTCAAGTGCTTGTAAAATAAGTCCATGTCATCATGACCACATATTTAGAGGTCAACTACCAACTCTGACAAAAAATAAAATAATAATTAAGGTTTCAGTGCATAAGACATACTCCCCTTCCATAAGAAGTACATCCACAGCAACAACAGTAAAGATGACTAATGTATGCTTACCTTATCACAGCACAGATAATACATTACTGTACTCAATCTGCCAACCTCTCTTATCTTCTAGTATCTCAAAGTCTGAGGTAAATTGACACTGGTGTGACAGACTGCAACTGGAGCACAATATAGAACCAATGTACGTGTGTCTCAACAACCTTATAGAATGACAAAGGTCTCTCTATGCTACCCTTGTTCAACATTGAAGACAACCCTGTGCTCAGCGGTGCCTTCAAACAATGCTATCACGTGTAGCCATCTCTGGTTTCTAAAACCGAACTGCTGATTTATCACCATTAACAATCATCACGTTATTACCAGTGTCATATAATTTTCTTAGTCATTACAGTTTGGCAGTCACTACATTCTCACTGGTTTCGAAAAGAAACCAATTAACATTACTGTGTGACCTACGGTCAATGTGCTTACTATATGGCACATGTGATCAGGGCAGGTGACAGCATTCCGTAAAGACATGACAATGCAACGCATGAGTGACAGACATTGTTGTTACCTGGATTGGCTGAGTACTATCACACCAGGGAGACAGGCATGGTCTTTCATTCCAAACCTAACCTGCTAGGTGAGAACTGGGACAGAGATGCAAGGGTGGAATAACACAGAGTGACTGTGCAGGGTCAGGGTTACAGGTAGCTAAGGTAAAACCGCAGAACATGTCAATAGCCACTGTGCTTTTAAGGTAAAATATTATATTAATCAGACAAATGGATGTTGGTGCTTTAAATACCCTGTGATTTGAGTGTGAGTAGAGTGCAGTTGTGTTGAAATATCTCGGCTTCCTGCTTTCAGTCCTGTCTGGAGAAAGCCTGCTCTCCAATTTGCCACTCTTCTGCAACCGAGCCGAGTGATGTCATGGCATGGGTCCTTGCGTAACCCGAGACACACCCTTCCTTTAGAGTTCTGAAGCATGGGTGACATTTCCTCAAGCTGTGTTTATTATGAAATTTGATCGGTTTAGACTAGAGGATGGAATTCCATGTCGCAAAGTCACAGGCTTGCACAGACGAACAGAAATGAGCTCATTTAAAAGAGACTCGTTATGGTCGATTGTTTGTGAAGCCCATGTCCTTGTGTCTAACAGAAAGTATATCAATATACAGAAGTGAAATCCACCAACTTATCAAAAACATAGGCATCACCTGATCTCAGTTCAAAAGCACATTCACCTGAGTGGGCAGGCCTTTCAAGGGGCCTATGAATCACTTTTCATGTCTATTTATTGAGTTCCTTTTCCATATCTGTGTACAACAACATCTCAGTCATTTGTATCCCAGACACTCAACAAAAATAGGCCTTTCTGAAAATGTGGCCATGCCCTCAACACTTATTACCGTATGGAATTATTAATGAGAAAAACAAAACAAAAATGACAAGCCACCCTTTCCAGGTGTGTTTGTAAATCTGGTAAGGATAAACTACACTTTTGAGGAGTAGCCAAGCAAAGGCATTTCACTGGTCTGGATTTTGAGAATAGACCAAAGCACAGGAAGGAGTTATGAGACTCTCTTTGTAAAGAGAGAGGCTTGCTTAGATGGTGCCTTGCAAATTCCAAGCACAAACTCATGTTTTCTTGACATAGCGAAAATGCTAAGGCTAGCACCTTTGAGTAATCAGCTAGAGTGTCTGTTGTAAATCAGCATCTTTGACAGGACAAGGCTGTCCGTTAGACTTGAACACAGCAAAACGTGACCTGGGATACAGTGTGGGATAGATGTAATGGATGGCCTCATTAAGAGGAGTTGAACTTTTATATGGTAATGGCAAGATCCTTCGAATAAATTAAATCATTTTATTTCACACATACACATGGTTAGCAGATGTTAATGCGAGTGTAGCGAAATGCTTGTGCTTCTAGTTCCGACAATGCAGTAATAACCAAACAAGTAATCTAACCTAACAATTCCACAACTACTACCCTATACACACACACACAAGTGTAAAGGGATAAAGAATATGTACATAAAGATATATGAATGAGTGATGGTACAGAACGGCATAGGCAAGATGCAGTAGATGGTATCGAGTACAGTATATACATATGAGATGAGTAATGTAAGGTATGTAAACATAAACGTGGCTAGTGATACATGTATTACATAAAGATGGCAGGATGCAGTAGATATATGTATATACTGTACTCTACGATGAGTAATGTAGGATATGTAAACATTATATTAAGTGGCATTGTTTAAAGTGGCTAGTGATGTATTTTTTACATCAATTTCCATTATTAAAGTGAGCTGGAGTTGAGTCAGTATTTTGGCAGCAGCCACTCAATGTTAGTGGTGGCTGTTTAACAGTCTAATGGCCTTGAGACAGAAGCTGTTTTTCAGTCTCTCGGTCCCTGCTTTGATGCACCTGTACTGACCTTGCCTTCTGGATGATAGCGGGGTGAACAGGCAGTGGCTCGGGTGGTTGTTGTCCTTGATGGTCTTTATGGCCTTCCTGTGACACCGGGTGGTGTAGGTGTCCTAGAGGGCATGTTAGTTTGCCCCCGGTGATGCCTTGTGCAGACCTCACTACCTTCTGGAGAGCCTTCCTGTTGTGGGCGGAGCAGTTGCCGTACCAGGCGATGATACAGCCCGACAGGATGCTCTCGATTGTGCATCTGTAGAAGTTTGTGAATGCTTTTGGTGACAAGCCGAATTTCTTCAGCCTCCTGAGGTTGAAGAGGCGCTGCTGCGCCTTCTTCACGATGCTGTCTGTTTGGGTGGACCAATTCCGTTTGTCCATGATGTGTACGCCGTGATGTGTATGCCGAGGAACTTGAAACTTACTAGACGATCTGTCGTCATTTAACATGTGTCAGGCGAATGATCACAACAAAACACTGCCGTTAAAGAAGTGGCCGCTGGAAGAAAATGTGTTGTCATTTACCTAATTTTACAGACACGCAAAGGCAAAACTTGAAAACCTTGGTTGGCCTACTTTCTCTACTGAACGCTTGATGTTGGACAGTGGTGCAGTGTGCCTTTGCTCAATGCAGATCCATACATCATCCCATCTAGCTGCCGCATTACACACCTGTGTGACGGCTGAAGTATGTCCCTCCCCGCAACCCGCCGACTCTGACTCAACCTTGATGGATGACTTTCCCAAAAGGAGACAACAGTCAGTGTGGAATAAGGCTGGGAATTGCCAGGGACCTTGGTGTCGACACGATATGTCTTGCGATTCGATACTGTGATTTTATTGGTTGTCCTTAGCTTATGCCTGCCCATACCATAATCCCACCATGGGGCACAATGTTGACATCAGCAAACTGCTCGCCCGGTATGGTTGAAACCACATTTCATCCTTGAAAAGCATACTTCTCTAGCGTGCCAGCACTTCGCCAGCGTGCCAGTGGCCATCGAAGATGAGCAATTGGCCACTGAAGTCGGTTACGACGCTGAACTGCAGTCAGGTTCGGAGATGGTTTCTGACTGTTTGTGCAGAAATTATTTGGTTGTGCAAACCCTCAGTTTCATCAGCTGTCCGGTCTCATATGATCCCGCAGGTGAAGAAGCTAGATGTGGAGGTCCTGGGCTGGCGTGGTTACACGCTGTGGTCTGTGGTTGTGAGACCGGTTGGCCGTACTGCCAACTTCTTTAAAAAGATGTTGAAGGCGGCTTTTGTTAGAGAAATTGACATTCAATTATCTGGCAACAGCTCTGGTGGACATTCCTGCAGTCAGCATGCCAATTGCAATACTCCCTAAAAACATGAAACATCTGTGGCATTGTGTTGTGACAAAACTGCACATTTTAGAGTGGCCTTTTATTTTTCCCAGCACAAGGTGCACCTGTGTAATGATCATGCTGCTTAATCAGCTTCATAATATGCCACACCTGTCAGGTGGATGGAATATCTTGGCAAAGGAGAAATGCTCACTAATGTTTACAAATTTGTGCGAATTTCTGGGATATTTTATCCCAGAAATGACAGCCTAGGAACAGTGGGTTAACTGCCTTGTTCAGGGGCAGAAGGACAGATTTTCACCTTGTCAGATCGGGGATCCAATCTTACAACCTTACAGTCCACCAGTCCAACCTTAACTAGTCCAACGCTATAACCACCTGCCTCTCATTGCACTCCACAAGGAGACTGCCTGATACCTTGGCTTCTACTGCATTCGCGTAAGTTGCTAGCTAGCATTAAACTTATCTTATAAAAAACAATCAATCATAATCAGTAGTTATAACTACACATGGTTGATGATATTACTAGTTTATCTAGCGTGTCCTGCGTTGCATATAATCGATGCAACGCTGGGGGATGATTTAACAAAAGCGCATTTGCAAAAAAAGCACAATCGTTGGACGACTGTACCTAACCATAAACACCAATGCCTTTCTTAAAATCAATACACAGAAGTATATATTTTTAAACCTGCATATTTAGCTAAAAGAAATCCAGGTTAGCAGGCAATGTTAACCAGGTGAAATTGTGTCACTTCTCTTGCGTTCATTGCACGGCGAGTCAGGGTATATGCAACCGTTTGGGCCGCCTGGCTTACTGCAAACTAATTTGCCAGAATTTTACGTAATTATGACGTAACATTGAAGGTTGTGCAATGTAACAAGAACATTTAGACTTAGGGATGCCACCCGCTAGATAAAATACTGAACATTTCCGTATTTCACTGAAATAAACGTTTTGTTTTCTAAAATGATAGTTTCCGGATGTTACCATATTAATGACCAAATGCTCGTATTTCTGTGTGTTATGTTATAATTAAGTCTATGATTTTGATTTGATAGAGCAGTCTGACTGAGTGGTGGTAGGCAGCAGCAGGCTCGTAAGCTTTCATTCAAACTGCACTTTTTGTGCGTTTTGCAAGCAGCTCTTCGCAAGCACAGCACTGTTTATGACTTCAAGCCTATCAGCCTAATGGCTGGTGTAACCGCTGTGAAATAGCTAGCTAGTTAGTGGGGTGCACGCTAATAGCGTTTCAAACGTCACTCGCTCTGAGACTTGGAGTAGTTATTCCCCTTGCTCTGTAAGGGCCGCGGCTTTTGTGGAGCGATGGGTAACACTGCTTCGAGGGTGGCTGTTGTCTATGTGTTCCTGGTTCGAGCCCAGGTAGGGGTGAAGAGAGGGACGGGAGCTATATTGTTACACTGGCAATACTATAGTGCCTATAAGACAATCCAATAGTCAAAGGTATATGAAATACAAATGGTATAGAGAGAAATAGTCATATAAATACTAT
Source organism: Oncorhynchus tshawytscha (assembly GCF_018296145.1). NCBI lineage: Eukaryota > Metazoa > Chordata > Actinopteri > Salmoniformes > Salmonidae > Oncorhynchus > Oncorhynchus tshawytscha. The sequence continues at coordinate 24,559,065 of NC_056438.1, forward strand.
ATTAACTACAACATAAAACCTCTTACCTTGGAATATTGAAGTCTCATAAAAGGAACCACCAACTTTCATATGTTCTCATGTTCTGAGCAAGGAACTCAAACGTTAGCTTTTTTACAAGGCACATATTGCACTTTTACTTCTCCAACACTTTTTTTCTGCATTATTTAAAACAAATTGAACATGTTTCATTTTTTATTTGAGGCTAAATGGATTTTTATTGCTGTATTATATTAAGTTAAAATAAGTGTTCATTCAGTATTGTTGTAATTGTCATTATTACAAATAAATAAATGTAAGTAAAAAAATAAATCGGCCGATTAATCGGTATCGGCTCTTTTTGGTCCTCCAATAATCGGTATCGGCGTTAAAATCATAATCGGGTGACCTCTAGGACCAACACTTTACATGTTGCATTTACAGTATGTGCCTCGATATAGGTTGGGCAAAACTAAACAAGGTGGTGTTCGCCTTTGCAATCTCACTGGAATAAAGACCTCCTCCTCCATTCCGGTCATTTTTGAAAGAGATTGTGATATCTCCCATCTCAAAATAGGGCTACTTAATGTTAGATCCCTCACTTCCAAGGCTGTTATAGTCAATTAACTAATCACTGATCACAATATTGATATGATTGACCTGACTGAAACATAGCTTAAGCCTGATGAATTTACTGTGTTAAATGAGGCCTCACCTGGTTACACTAGTGACCATATCCCCCCACGCATCCCCCAAATGCGGAGGTGTTGCTAACATTTACGATAGCAAATTTAAATCAATTTAAATATTTTGAGCTTCTGGTCATGAAATCTATGCAGCCTACTCAATCACTTTTTATAGCTACTGTTTACAGGCCTCCTGGGCCACATACAGCATTCCTCACAGAGTTCCTTGAATTCCTATCGGATCTTGTAGTCATGGCAGATAATAGTCAAATTTTTGGTGACTTTAATATTCACATGGAAAAGTCCACAGACCCTCTCCAAAAGGCTTTCGGAGCCATCATCGACTCAGTGGGTTTTGTCCAACATGTCTCCGGACCTACTTAATGTCACAGTCATACTCTGGACCTAGTTTTCTCCGGTGGAGTAAATGTTGTGGATCTTAATGTTTTTCCTCATAATCCTGGACTATCGGACCACCATTTTATTAAGTTTGCAAACACAACAAATAATCTGCTCAGACCCCAACCAAGCTATACATTCTCAGACAACCCAATGATTCATAGATGCCCTTCCAGACTCCCTCCACCTACCCAACGACGTCAGAATACAATAATCAGTTAACCACCAAACTGAGGAACTCAATTTAACCTTGTGTAATACCCTAGATGCAGTTGCACCCCTAAAAACAAAAAACATTTGCCATAAGAAACTAGCTCCCTGGTATACAGAAAGTACCTGAGCCCTGAAGCAAGCTTCCAGAAAATTGGAACGGAAATGGCGCTACACCAAAACTGGAAGTCGTCCAACTAGCTTGGACGGACAGTATCGTGCCATATCGAAGAGCCCACACTGCTGCTCGATCATCCTACATTTCCAACTTGAGGAAAATAAGAACAATCCTAAATTTATTTTTGATACTGTGGCAAAGCTAACTAAAAAGCAGCATTCCCCAAGAGAGGATGGCTTTCATTTCAGCAGTGATAAATTCATAACTTCTTTGATGAAAAGATCATGATCATTAGAAAGCAAATTACAGACTCTTCTTTAAATCTGTGTATTCCTCCAAAGCTCAGTTGTCCTGAGTCTGCACAACAATGCCAGAACCTAGGATCAAGGGAGACAAGTTTTTGAATACTATATCTCTAGACACATTAATGAAAATAGTCATGGCCTCTAAACCTTCAAGCTGCATACGGGACCCTATTCCAACTAAACTACTGAAAGAGCTGCTTCCTGTGCTTGGCCCTCCTATATTGAACACAATAAACAGCTCTGCATCCACCAGATGTGTACGAAACTCACAAAATGGGCAGTAATAAAGCCTCTCTTGACAAAGTTTAGCCACCGTGCTTCTACACCTGCATTGCTTGCCGTTTGGGGTTTTAGGCTGGATTTCTATATAGCACTTTGACATCAGCTGAAAATAATAATAATAATAATTTTATAAATAAATTTGATTGATTGGTGTGGCTGGCTTCCAAATTAAGCAGACGGGTGTAAAGAAGAGCGTTTTGAAGGGTCATGTTTCGGAGGACGCGTGACTCAACCGTCGCCTCCTGAGCCCGTTGGAGACTTGAAGCGATGAGACAAGATTGAAATTGGGGAGAAAAAGGGAGTAAAATACAAAACATTTTTTAAATAGCTACAAATGTTAAAAGTATTTTTTTTAAATCTTCAAATAAAATAGTTGACGGTATTGAAAAATAAATCTTTGCGTGGTGTTCTCCATATACCCCAGTATGCGGTAAGCCACCCAAGCCTACAGAAAATAGCGTTGTTTTTTTTAAGGTTGACAGGAGAGATTTCTCCCACGTGTGGCTGACAGTTGCACATTGTCATCACGGTTTGTTTGTGTCGTCTTCATCAATGGAAAAATGGATTGATATTCCCAAATGGAGTGACATAGGTCTACATTTAGCATGAAAGCACTTAGTAGGAGACTTGTCTCAGCAACTTGACACCGGTCAGTCAAGCTGACCTTCTCTGTGCTGACCATTTCCAACGTGCACTCAATACTTCACTAAATAATTCATTTAAAGCTGCCACCAGGCGTAACTGTGGTGCTGAAAAGCAGCGAGGTCAGAAAGTGAAGAGCGAACCGACATTTATTGACATTGTCCCTCACACTCAGTCAGCATCTGCCTCATTTTGCTTCATACACAAATGTTGGTTTCCATTGGTTTCAGTCAAAAACGCTTGTATATCACAATCCCTAGATGTTGCGGATGAAACAAATAAAATCCTCAAACATTTTAGACCATGTAATAATGAAAGCTGACTACTAGGAAACCTTGCTCAACTATGGGGAAATAAAATAATTTTCTGTTGAAAATCAAGAAATAACAGAACGATACAAAACATTGGTAAATTCCCTGGGGACTGGAGACTGGGGAAACAATGCAAGCGGACGTTTCGAGTGGCCTTCCTGCCAAAAGCTCGCTGCATTCCAGCACACGTCGCCACTTTGAACCCTGTGAAACTGAACAGGTCACCCACACCTCGCTGAGTCACTCAATGAACGACCCCCTTCTGTCACAGCGACAATGGAAAAGGGAGAGAACAAAAGTACATGTTCCCAAAACCGGACCCTGCATTTTTTTTAAGGCTCTGATTGAAATATAACATCCTCCCTTGGACTGTTCAGACTACTTCCTAAATGTCTCACTGCTTCCCATGACTTGCCAATAAATGTCAGCGCGACAGCGCTGGCCAAAAACTTTCTCTCCCTTTTTAAAACAGATGAATGAGTTTATTCTGTTCCAGCAGCTAAATGAAATGCTGCATGCGGAGGTCAGGTGGTTTAAGTGCACTCTGGCACAGCCCTTGTTTAATGCCACAGTCTAAGATTTCAGTAATTTATAAGCAAAATATGTATAGCTTCAAAACATGTTTTAAAAAGTAATGTTGCTCTCATGGAATGGCATTTTTTAGCACTACAGTGAAAAAGTGAATGGATTTTCAGTTTAGTTGGTGGTCCTACATCCTACAGAGTGAGGCTTTAATGAATGGATGATGCAGCTGCTGACATAGGCCAACAAATGGGACACAAGTAATCATCCATGCCAGGTACCCTTCAATCAAACCTCCAATAGCGCTGATTATCTATGGGAACTCGCTAGTGAACTGCACTCCATTGAGAGTTAGCACTTTCTCTCGTCCAATTGGTACTCGATTTGACTATCCCAGTGATAGTACGTAAATAAATATCACACCAGCAAACTTCCATAGACAACAACAGTGAACTGACATAGTCCTCTGAAACAACTCTGGGAAATGAATTATGTAACATGGGCCACGCTGCTACAAACATTCGCTGTTTTTTCAACATGCCATTATCTTCTAATCTACGGGTTCCAATGAAAATATCCCACAGTAAAGTTTGGTATGATGAAAATACATTGTGGGCTAAAAACAGCACAGCATTATCTAGCGGTGTAGAATACAGGTCATTTATGTCACAGCAGGATAATACAAATGTCGATGTGTTATCTTGAGGAGTGTGTGTATATGTGATGTAAAATAGAGAATGAGTAATCCATAATTTCTGAATGAAGTCTTCTTTCCAATATATTCATTGTGATGGAAAGACATTTGCTACCTTGTCCTGAATCAAAGTATCTTTCCTATCAATTAAACTGAAATTGGAGCATCGTAAAATGTGAAGATCCAACCCTGCCACCCTCTAGGCTTATTTTTGTCCCACGATAGATAAGTAGGCTAATCGTAACACCTTCCAATTGGGTTTATTCTTAACGTGAATACCACCCTTTCTCACATCTAAATAATTCAAACAATCAGACAAACCCACAATGTATATTAAGTACAATTTAATATACTCAATTCTAAACCATTAGTTTCTGATAAGATTTTCATTTGTTTGTAATACCTTACACACAACTCAAGGTTTGAATGAGCTTAATGCCTGTGAGGAATATAAAAAGACAGCTATCTAATAATGGCCAAAATCACACAATCAAGGGAATATTCTTGAGGTGTCTGATGTTTGATGACAGGATGAGGTGTTCATTTGCTAGCAAGGCTTCCGGGGGAAAAGAAGGTGTCGTAGAACAATGCATATCACTGAAACTCACTGGGGACTCGGGAGTTGAGTACAAATTGTACTCACTGGTCATACAAAAAGACACAGTATTTCAAAAGCACGACGCTATGTGGTAAAATGACTAATTGACTGTCTGCTTATCACTCAGATGTTTGCTGAATGTTCTGTAAAAGTGAATCATGCTATAATCATGTTAAAACAACTTTGTTATTGGCAGTGTTGAGAAACTAGTGCTGGTCCACATGACAAATATAAAAAGGTATGCTAAAGTAACTGTCTTGTGTTTCCAGATTTCTACATGACCTATAATTCATTAATTATACGAGTGAAATAGTTATTCTTCCAAAACAAATGGTCATTAAGAAGGCCTATGTTGTTTCTGGGTTGGAATAGTGTGAGCGTTTACCCAACTACAGAATGGTATGGGAGTATACCGGTCATTAAAAATATGAATGTAAGTAGACCGCTGCTTGGGCCGCTTATCCTTCTCAGGAGTATGACATCATACTCTATGAGGAAATAGCAACCATTTTTGAAAGTCTGTTCGAGATGAGTGTTTTTTTCTCCAATTTATGCTTTGGCCACATACGAGTATAGGACGAGTCAACAACATTTTTAGGTATGAGTTATCATAATATGAACTTTAAAGTGAGATTTTCACTGGACAGTTACTTTACTTTAGTACAGTCAAATCAGTTTGGAAGTAGAAAATTCTTCTCCAATTCATTCCAGATTATTACAAGCACATTTCTCTCAGATAATGGCACAAATCTATAATTAAATGGTTGATACCTAACAGTGTTTCGCAAATCCAGTCCTTGAGTGCCCCCAACCAATGCAATAGTTTAAACAAAATGAAACTTTTGGATTTGACAGGTTACTTAGTCAATGTTGCTGGATCCTGCATTAAAATAATCATGCAGATCTACGCTCAAGCATTTCCATTCATTTGCACAGGCTGCATCAGGCTATGTCAATTCAAGTAGGCTTGCAGTGTTAACCCAAATCCAGTCCTCGAGTACCCATCACCAGCACACCTGATTCAACTTGTCAACTAATTATCAAGCCCTCAGTTGAATCAGGTGAGTTTATCTAGGCTACAACAAAACATGTGTGCTGTTGGTGGGTACTCGGACTGGAGTTGGGAAACACTGCGGGCCTACTTGAACTAACAGTCTGATGTAACTTGTGCAAATTAATGGAAATGCTTGAGCGTAGATCTGCATGATTATTTTTAATAACCTGTCACATGTATTGGTTTCAATTACAACAGTATTTTGGCCTACTTGTAGCGGATTTTAAAACTTTACACGATTGACTAGGCTCACAAAATATCGCATAGCCTGAGGGACTTAAGTTTGAGTTTCAATAACCTAAGTAAACTTTGCGGAATTGTTGTCAGTGTAAACCGGTAAGGGACATGCTAGACTAGTCTTTTTTCATATGTTATGTTGCTACAATGTCCCAAATGCAATAATTAAATATTGTTGCTAAGCCGGGTACTTTCACAATATTTAGGATAGGTTCTTATAGAAATAAGATGTAGGCTTTTATTTCACGCAGTTATAGAAGCACTACGGATACCGCACTAATCCATATTGTTGACGTTTTTGTTTTGAATAACATCGGAAGTTAATCAGCGATATCATACGTTTCAGATGAGTTTACCTGTAATTCAGGTACATTTCCGCCTCATGCGCGTTCTGCCACAGTCAAAACAACTAGGAACTCCGAGATCCGACCTCAAGACCATTGACGTCATGATTTGACATCGTTTTTTCCGGGTTCCCAGTTGTTTTGAAAACACAATTGATACAGGAAAATGACCAGGGAAAAGTTTGAAGAACAACCCAACCTAAACCAAAAGAACACTAACACTCACCTTTTTAAAGAATGACCAATATCTCCAGCAGTAGGTAAATCCAAGGTAGGAAATCGGCAGGATCTTCCAAATGTATTTTGTGTTAGTTCTTGAACTGGGAACGGCTGGAGTTTCAGTGAAACCAGAGTGGAAATTGACGTAGCCTAGTGTCCCAATTCCAGCAGTCGTTGCGCGTGGTTAAAATTATTAATGTCGCGTTATAAATGAAACCACATAACTAAGAGAATAGCACGTGTAACAATTTAGCTGTAATCGTCTTTACGGTTACGGACTCTTTCTTCAATCAGAACTCCAGTTTTTGTCACAAGCCCTCCCATTCACTTGCAGTATACCGGTTTTAAGAGTCGTGTGTGTTTCTGTTGCAGTTTGAGCAATGGTCGGCTTCCGCACCTGAAATATTGGATTAGTGATGTTTTCAGAGCTGCGAGGTCAAACCCCGCCTCTGGAGCACTGTATTTACTGCAACCGACTGTGCTGTACTCTACTGAGACACGTTTGCATAGGAAGCAATCCCAACTGCCTGCGAGTGAAGGGAGGAGTTTCACGGTACTTTTCACCGTCAATCAAGCAGGTAATACCCAGTAGGCAACACTGGTTCAGAATATGTTAGTTTAACGTGTTTTTAATAGGTCTTGTTCTGGTCGCAAACTGGTTGAAAATAAATAAAAAATGTAATGTGACTTTTTTTCTGACCAACATATGACCAGCTGGTCATAATTTTTTACCACTATATTATGTGCTATATTATTCACTGGTCATAGTTAAGACCTCATCATGACCTGGTAACAGTTTATTACGTACTGTAAAAAGTATTGCAGAGGACAAAGTTTGATATTGAAAACATTGATAATTACATTTCTATTTGTTACCATAGGCATCAATTCAAGTTTAAATCTGCAACATATTCTTACATTTAGATATAGATAAAGCAATGGCAAAAACAAATCTACATCCCCATTCTGCATACAGTAATTGTTTCATAATTCACCCAAAGACATTACATGCATAGAGAGACTGGGACAGAATATATATCATCAAATAAAATCTAAATGTATTTGTCACATGCGCTGAATACAACATGTGTAGACCTTACCGTGAACTGCTTACTTACTTACAAGCCCTTAACCAACAATGCAGTTTTAAGAAAATATTTACAAAATACAGTCAAGTAATATCACAATAAAATAACAATAACGAGACTATATAAAGCCAATTGTTTTGTTGTACTAATTAGAATGAGTAGATCCTCATCCTGGACCTCAGAGCACAGAAGGCGATCTGAAGCATAGTGGCCCTCTTGAAGAGTGGTGTGATGGGTCAGATCTGCAGTGAAGCGAATCAGCACATTACAACTTCATCAATTTGAGATTGTAAAATAACTAGAAAATGACATTCCTGACAAAACTTTGGACTTAGCTGACTAAAAGTATTTCCATGGTACTAGTTAAAGAAGTTTGTGGCAGTTATAGCTTAGAGATGTCTTCAAAAAAGAGCAACTTGCTCATATACATACTTTGTATTCTCCTCCACCAACAAATCAACCAATCAATGACACTTACAGTAAGCAATACATAAACAACTGGCATAATGTGGGCATGCAGGACATGACAGAACAGTAATGCACAATCAAATATTTGTAACAGATTCTACTAAAAATGTCTCACTGTCCATGTCAATGGTCGCAACCCCACATTAACTTACCAACTTCAATGGAATGGAGGAATGGTAGCAATGGCATGTTTTGTCCTCTGTGCCTTTATATTGAAGTGGGACATTAATGAATTTATCATCAATCTGAAACAAGAAAGAGGATATCAAAATTAGCCTAGTTTGATAATGATCATTTTTATGTTTAAAGAGAAAATATAGATACAATAAAATATTATATTTTTCACAAGTTGTCTTTCATATCATTGCGGCAACAAACATTGTTAGAAAGGGGTGTAATTGTCAAATCTCTTTCTGTTCTCTGTAACTGTGCACGTGTGTGTGTGAGTTTTAGTGAGCGACAGGGAGAATGGATAAGAGAAATGGTAGAAAATGTACATGACCCACCAGGGGAGGTGTCTGTTGAATCAGAACAGAAGGGTGGCAAAAAAAAGAAGATTTTATTTCCTTTACAAACGTATATTAGAATAGGAATAGAATAGGTCACTAATAACTGAGAGGGTGGCCAAGAACTGCTGTAGAGGCCATGCATCAGGTCATTGGCATGTTTTAGGAACTGTAAAGATGGAGATGGATCATGATTAGCCATTACCTAAAGTTTTCACTTAGTCTAGCAAGTACATTGACTATGTTGCCCCTCAGCAATCTGGCAGACAGACAGAGACAGGCAGACAGATAGGCTCTCTTTCTATGTTTTGCTGTCTATTTACATTACTTTGTCAGCAGGATGAATAACTTCTGTACTTCTTCCCTTTGTTCCATCCTTCCATCCATGATAGAAGATTCCTGCAACAAAAGAGAATCATGAATGGAAAAAGGCAGTTGAAAGGTGTGAAGTTAGAATGAGTGTTGAGGGGGAGCAGGCATAGTATCTGAAAATGTATCGTATTGTCAAATACAAAATACACAAAAATACAAGAGCCCTCTTGAAGAGGGAATCAAGAAATCTTCACATCCAAATTGGGGTACACACACACACACACACACAAAATCAATGTTTCATATGTGTGTATTTACCAACCATCCCTCTCTCTCACACACACAATGTTGACATAACAATGTTTTCTAAAGTTATTGTGATCATCTCTCTTTCTTCTACCTCTCCCTCTCACACACACACACACACACACACAGATAGAATACACACACATTTACTGTCATTAACTAAACCTATATCAAAAAGCTAGCTAGCTACAACAAATGGCTTCAACAGCTAAATATATATACAGTTGAAGTCAGAAGTTTACATACACCTTAGCCAAATACATTTTAACTCCGTTTTTCACAATTCCTGACATTTAATCAGAGTACAAATTCCCTGTCTTAGGTTAGTTAGGATCACTACTTTATTTAAAAAATGTGAAATATCAGAATAATAGGAGAGAGAATGATTTATTTCAGCTTTTATTTATTTCATCACATTCCCAGTGGGTCAGAAGTTTACATACACTCAATTAGTATTTGTTAGCATTGCCTTTACATTGTTTAACTCTGGTCAAATGTTTCGGGTAGCCTTCCACAAGCTTCCCACAATAAGTTGGGTGAATTTTGGCCCATTCCTCCTGACAGAGCTGATATAACTGAGTCAGGTTTGTAGGCCTCCTTGCTCGCACACGCTTTTTCAGTTCTGCCCACACATTTTCTATAGGATTGAGGTCAGGGCTTTGTGATGGCCACTCCAATACATTGACTTTGTTGTCCTTAAGTCACTTTGCCACAACTTTGGAAGTATGCTTGGGGTCATTTGCGACCAAGCTTTAACTTTCTGACTGATGTCTTGAGATGTTGCTTCAATATATCCACATAATTTTACTTCCTCATGATGCCACCTATTCTGTGAAGTGCACTAGTCCCTCCTGCAGCAAAGCACCCCCACAACATGATGCTGCCACCCCCATGCTTCACGGTTGGGATGGTGTTCTTTGGCTTGCAAGCATGACCCTTTCCCTCCAAACATAACGATGGTCATTATGGCCAAACAGTTCTATTTTTGTTTCATCAGACCAGAGGACATTTCTCCAACAAGTACGATCTTTGTCCCCATGTGCAGTTGCAAACTGTAGTCTGGCTTTTTTATGGCGGTTTTGGAGCAGTGGCTTCTTCCTTGCTGAGCAGCCTTTCAGGTTATGTCGATATATAGGACTCGTTTTACTGTGGATATAGATACTTTTGTACCTGTTTCCTCCAGCTTCTTCACAAGGTCCTTTTCTGCGGTTCTGGTATTGCACCAAAGTACATTCATCTCTCGGAGACAGAACGTGTCTCCTTCCTGAGCGGTATGACGGCTGTGTGGTCCCATGGTGTTTATACTTGCGTACTATTGTTTGTGCAGATGAATGTGGTACTTTCAGGTGTTTGGAAATTGCTCCCATAGATGAACCAGGCTTGTGGGGGTCTACATTTTTTTTTCTGAGGTCGAGTTTTAATGACTCCAACCTAAGTGTATGTAAACTTCTGATTTCAACTGTATATATATGTTTTTCCTTTCGTGAATTAACTCACACTTTTTCCCCCTTACTAGCTCTGACTTTGTTGATAGCTACTTTATTGAGGACAATTGTGACTGTGATATGGTGTTGTCCCACCTAGCTATCGTAAGATGAATGCACTAACTGTAAGTCAGTCTGGATAAGAGTGTCTGCTAAATGACTCAAATGTAGTGCCGAGTCTCAAACGGAATAGGCCTGAGCACACCGTGTTCATTGGGTACCATATGCCTTGAGACCCTTACCCACTTTGGTGCACTCTGCCAGCTGTTGTTTGCCAACTGTGCTAAACTGAGTCATGCAAACCCTGCTGAAAAAAACCACTCACATTTTAATCATTATAATGGTTCTATAGTGTCTTACATCCACTGGGTGCATGGCCCACAAACACTATGCACATTTTTTATGTAGGCTGGTGTCTATTAATTGGTGTCATGAAAAAATGTCTTAATCTGGTTGTGATCTGGTTATAAGGCGTCTCGACCAAATTCTAACCAGAAAAATATGTCTTCATCACATTGTATGCCCACTGGGATATGCCTTTACTAATGTGGTTTCAAGTCGGTTACCATACTGGTTTCAGGTGTGGAAAAGAGTCATATGCATTTTTATATTATTTATACAGGCTGATAGCCTACTGCTTATAAGCTACACACAGCCTACGGACGCCAGCAATGTGGCAACTATTAGGCCTACAACACTGCTTGACGATTATGAAGAACTGAAATCAGTTGTACAACAATGTGATATAGGACTCCTGTTACCCAAACACCATCTGCCCAATCCTGTTATATAAAGGAAGCAATGGAATACAATTAAAGCATTTTTTTTGAGTGCAAGTATTGTGCATTCTATTATTGTATTATATTCTTTAGTATAGGTTACTTTGCCACACTTCTGTATTTTACTAGTAGCCTTTAACAGTGCTTGTTCACACTATGCAGATGTGTCTGTGTCACGTCCTGACCTTAGTTCCTTTTTTATGTCTCTATTTTAGTTTGGTCAGGGCGTGAGTTGGGGTGGGCATTCTATGTGTTATAGTTCTATGTTTGGCCTGGTATGGTTCCCAATCAGAGGCTGCTGTCAATCGTTGTCTCTGATTGAGAACCATACTTAGGCAGCCTGTTTTCCCACTATGGTTTGTGGGTAGTTGTTTTCTGTGTCTGTGTTTCACCGTACAGAACTGTTTCCATTTTCATTGGTTCACTTTGGTTATTTTGTATTCAGTGTTCAGTTATATTTCATTAAAATGGACACTTACGATGCTGCATTTTGGTCCGATCTTTCATTCTCCTCATCAGATGAAGAAGATTGTTACAGTCTGTCTGTGTGTCTCTATTTTGTGTGTGAGAGGGCATGTGTGCACGTCTGTTAGAAGTTCCTCTGTGTTGATGCCATTCTCATTTCCTTTATGGAAATAGAAAATGTAACTCCTTAACCCATAGCGCTTGGAGAAAGAGAGGTTAAACAAGGTCACATCCATCCCAGAGACAAACCGTGAGGTCATTTAAAGCTCTCATAATTAAAATCAAATACAACTTTTACGGTTCATTCTTTGAATTGTTGACCAAACACGAGTACTACATGATTGTCACTCAGAAACACAATTTGGCTGTGGCTTTATTATGTCATTACACAGGAAAAATACATTTCGGCACTCTTTTTATAAACGGCCACAGACTTGCAAAGTTAATCTAACCACAGCTTCCCACCATCTGTTTCTTCTTAATTCCCAGATTCGGAAGCTCTTTGAATGGCTTCCATATACTGCTTAACTGTTTTTTTAGGGTGCAATTAATTTTTGTTGATAATCTTGAAGTTCCTGAAGTGTTATGAGTGTTATCAGCTACCTGAATTTGGGACAATTTAAAGAGATGCAATGTCATTTTTGCTGCTTTGGGCTCAGGTTCTATTAATCCACTTTAATGCAGTGAAGATCCCACTCTAGATACAATTGGTTGTACAATCCAATATGGGCTAATTATTTTCAGGTGGGCCAAAGGTCTCACAAGCTTGTGCTTGATAGACATTGTCTTTCAAACAAAGCTGTCCAATGGCAAAGAGTGGTCAAGGAAATCGGGACGTGGCGATCAATTGATTTGGCTATGCGATTAAAGGGGGCCACAGCGTATCTGAGTGGCCCAGGCTTTCCCCAGGAAATACTTGTGAGCCATAGATGAGACAATGTCTTGTCCCTCAGCCAACGTTTCCCTGGGGGACACATAGTGCTTCCTCTCAGACCAGGGAACAAGTTTAGCAGTGTGTTAATCATTTTAAGCGATGTGAGCTAAGAGCCCACGCCACTGAGCCCTTATCTACAATCACCAATTCAAAACCATGCAAAGGACACTGGCCTTTTACAGCGTGGGAGTGGACGTTACTCCCTCACTGGGTGGGAGGAATTCTTCAAAGGGATGATCACTATCAATGCTTTCATTTGATACAAAACACCTGAAGAAGTCCATAGGAAAACAGAGTTAGAAATACAGTTGGTGCATTTCAACAACAAACACGGAAGTGCATTCACACTAGAAACATGTTTGATTTGACAATAACTTGATACCAGTCACTCAATAGGCTAGGAATGTTTCTGTGCTTACAGGAAAAGATGAACAAAAAAGTGTTTTTGGTATCAGTGGGGTGCATTGCATACATACTGAGCCTATTTTCTTTTTGATGCTCTCTTCCCAACGTTGGACATTCTCACCTTGGGCGTAGGCTAGTCCTTGATTTGAAGCGATGTCACTGAATATCTATACATAAAGATGGCTCAACTTCGTTCAAAGTTTAGAAGTAACTTCCAAAAGTTGTTTTTTTGACCTTGTGGACAGCTTGCATATCAGCAGTTGAATCCACAGATTTGGGACGCGTCAGCATTGCTCTGTAACACTGAGTCTGCCTGAATATTACTGTATAGTTGCAGCTCGTGCATTGACGGGTCATTGTCCGATTTATACCTAACGTAAATGACTCCCGGGAATCAACGGCCTCTCATTTCCAGCTCTGGGTCATTGGCATTGCAGACAGTCAGGCATGTGCACAGATAGGGGTATACCTGTGCAGAGCACCTTTGCTCCATTGCACTCCCATTAATAGCACTGTTACTCTTATCCAGGTGGGATAGGGCAGTGTGCAGAGCCATGGCGATTGTGTCGTCTGTTGGGGCAGTATGCAAATTGTAGTGGGTCTAGGGTGTCAGGTAAGGTCGAGGTGATATGATCCTTAACTAGCTTCTAACAGACTGGGATAGGGAGAGATTGAATATGTCAGTAAACACTTAAGCCAGCTGGTCTGCACATGCTCTGAGGATGTGACTTGGAATGCCGTCTGGTCCGGGCAGGCTTGCGAGGGTTAACATACTTGAATGTTTTACTCACGTGGGCCACAGAGATCGGGTCGTCATGAGCGGCTGGGGTCCACGTGTTGTTTTTCTTGAAGGAGAACAGGTGTTTTAGCTTGTCCGGGAGCGAGGCATCAGTGTTCGCGACATGGCTGGCTTTCCCTTTACAATCCATGATTATGTGGAGTCCCTGCCACATGCGTCTCGTGTCTGAGCCATTGAATTGCGACTCCACTTTGTCCCTGTACTGATGTTTTGCCTCTTTGATTGCCTGATGGAGGTCATAGCTTGTCTGTTTGTACATGTCCATATTCCCAGTCACCTTGCTGTGGTTAAATTCAGTTTTTGCACAAAGGCTGCCATCTATCCACAGTTTTTGGTTTGTATAAGTTCTAATCGTCACGGGAGGAACAACATCTTCTATGCACTTCCTGATAAACCCAGAGTATGTGTATACATCGATACTATTCTCAGAGGTGACCCGGGAACATTTCCCAGTCCACGTGATCAAAACAGTCTTGAAGCATAGATTTCTATTGGTCAGACCAACATTGGACAGTCCTTACCACAGTTGCTTCATGCATAAGTATCTGCCTATAGGCGGGGAGGAGCAGATGGAGGTGTGGCCTGATTTGCTGAAGTGAGGGCCTTATAGCCATCCTGGAAGGGAGAGTAACAATGCTTGGTCTCTATGTGTAGCACAGTAGATGTGTTGATAGAATTTCAGGAGCCTTTTCATTAGATCTATGCCATATTTCATAACAATGAGGATAGGCATTAAACTGCCTTGAAAGCAGCCAATTTTATTTGCATTTACATACTTTTCAAGTTTGTTAAGCTCCAAATTAGTGAGTTTTTCTACCCACACACACAACCCACCCATGCAAAGTGTAGCTTTCCGAATTAGAGACCAAACAGGTATTGACTGCAAATTCAACAGCAAACCAAGCCACTGATAGTCAACACTACCCTGTTTTGGCTGGGTTGTGAATAGCATTTTAATAGAAAATGAATTACTTAGACTTTGCCAGCTCTGCAAGGAGACACTGACTGTACAGTACATAGTAAATGGCCCGCTGAGAATTTCTGCCTCTGCTTGCCCTGACTTCTCACCTTGAGAAAATCCCCCAGTCAACAGCTAGTGATTTGCTGAACACAGTGCCTTGCCCAGAGGCTCAAATGACAAACCCATCTCCTCTGGCACCCACCAACCCAAGCCATTTTCCCACATTTCCCAACACTGTAGATAAAAGCAATAAGCTGCATTCAATCATTTGGAGTTATCAGGAAAATGACATCTGACACCTCTCAGATCCAAATGCTATGTTTTCATTCACTTAGTTTGAACTGTTGATGTTTCTCTCACAGCTAGCCATTTAGGTTAGCATGACCCAATGTGCCTAACAAACATATTGACCAATCCCCTTGGTGGAGAGAAATCAGCTCATGTTTATTTTTGGATTAGTTGGGCTGGTCACCATGCGGCTAAATGCTGTTTCACCCCAAATGCAGCCATTTGATGGACAGCTGGGATATTTTCAGCATCACTGTCTGGCTTTTCAATCCCATACTTGTTTCTATTATTAGTAATGGGCAGACTTTGTTTGGAAACGGGGACAACCGCTGGCGTTAAAAAACAGGGCCACGTTGTTGGGCTTGCTCTTTTCAGAACTGTTAAAACGTACATGAAAAGACGTAAAACAGGCTGTTGATGCTGTGGCATATAAACCAGATATTGTGGCCTACTAAACCTATTGACTGGAGAATGCATTTTGCTTTTCAAATGATATTACTTGACTCTCCTATCTACTGTACATGTGATTATAGGTACAAAGTATAACAGCTACAATAAAATATACATCTCCATGAGTTTACTGTCAGGTTTTAGGAAAATAGCCATCACATTGAGGTGCACTCCTTCTCCAACCTCTGCCTAGTTAGCAAACACAGAAGTGCCCCTTTGTGGGATTGCCGGGACTCACAGAAAATGCAGATGCTGCAAATGAGACATGTACTGTACTAATGTGTGTACAGTACATCTGTGTGTGAGGGTGTGTCTGTATCAACCCGGTTAACCAGCTCTGCCCATTCACCAAGGAGCCATCCAGAGACCATTGGCTGTTTGTACTCATGATTGACATCGACCAAACTAATTCATGACAGGACTCCGAACGTATTCTCCAAAACGCCCTTCTTATTCACAATGTACCCACCAATGTCAAAACCAAAGCATCAGGACATGTTCTTTCCTCTAAAACACTATGGGTAGTGCCATTATTGAATTACCACTAACTAGCAGCTACATACAATGTGAATACCCCGAGTTACATAAGAGAAAGATTAGAGATGGTCCATTACCACAATCGAGGCCATGGGAGGTAATGCGGCTATTGACTGGGAAACTGCTAGGCCTATATTTATCCAGGAATTATAATCTGGTAATGATGATGGTTTTGAAACAAAACCACGTGTCAGCTTTCTCATAGAAAATAATAATAGATACCTTTTTTGGGGGGGGATTGTGCGTTCTCTTCACTGATTTTGTCCCTGGAACACATTGATACATCAACTAACATAATTTGGATGTATGAATTAGAGGTCGACCGATTAATCGGAATGGCCGATTTTATTAGGGCCGATTTCAAGTTTTCATAACATTCGGTAATCGGCATTTTTGGACACCGATCATGGCCGATTACATTGCATTCCACGAGGAGACTAGCATTAAACGTATCTTATAAAAACAATCAATCTTAACATAATCACTAGTTGATGGTTGATGATATTACTAGTTTATCTAGCTTGTCCTGCGTTTGAGTATAATCGATGCGGGGGCTTGTTAATTGAATCAATCGTTGCACGAATGTACCTAACCATAAACATCAATGCCTTTCTTAAAATCAATACACAGAAGTAAATATTTGTTAAACCTGCATATTTCATTGAAAGAAATCCAGGTTAGCAGGCAATATTAAACTAGGGAAATTGTGTCACTTCTTTTGCATTCATTACACGCAGATTCAGGGTATATGCAACAGTTTGGGCCGCCTGGCTCGTTGCGAACTAATTTGCCAGAATTTTACGTAATTATGACATAACATTGAAGGTTGTGCAATGTAACAGGAATATTTAGACTTATGGATGCCACCCGTTAGATAAAATACGGAACGGTTCCGTATTTCACTGAAAGAATAAATGTTTTGTTTTCGAAATTATAGTTTCTGGATACCATATTATTGACCTAAGGCTCGTATTTCTGTGTGTTATTATGTTATAATTAAGTCTATGATTTGATATTTGATAGAGCAGTCTGACTGAGCGGTGGTAGGCAGCAGCAGGCTCATAAGCATTCATTCAAACTGCACTTTCGTGCATTTGCCAGCAGCTCTTCGCTGTGCTTCAAGCATTGTGCTGTTTATGACTTCAAGCCTATCAACTCCCAGATTAGGCTGGTTTAACCTATGTGAAATGGCTAGCTAGTTAGCTGGGTGTGCGCTAATAGCGTTTCAATCGGTGACGTCACTCACTCTTAGACCTTGAAGTATAGCTTCCGTCCCTCTCCTCGCCCCAGGAACACATAGACAACAGTCACCCTCGGCCCTTGAGGACCGCGGCTTTTGTGGAGCGATGGGTAACGATGCTTCAAATGTGACTGTTGTCGATGTGTTCCTGGGGCGAGGAGAGGGACGGAAACTATTCTTTCAAACTGCACTTTTGTGCGTTTTGCCAGCAGCTCTTCGCAAGCACAGCGCTGTTTATGACTTCAAGCTTATCAGCCTAATGGCTGGTGTAACCGATGTGAAATGGCTAGCTAGTTAGCGGGGTGCACGCTAATAGCGTTTCAAACATCACTCGCTCTGAGACTTGGAGTAGTTATTCCCCTTGCTCTGCAAGGGCCGCAGCTTTTGTGGAGCGATGGGTAACGCTGCTTCGAGGGTGGCTGTTGTCGATGTGTCCCTGGTTCGAGCCCAGGTAGGGTCGAGGCGAGGGACGGACGCTATACTGTTACACCGGCAATAGTATAGTGCCTATAAGAACATCCAATAGTCAAAGGTATATGAAATACAAATGGTATAGAGATAAATAGTCTACAACCTAAACTACAACCTAAAACTTCTTACCTGTGAATATTGAAGACATATGTTAAAAGAAAGCACCAGATTTCATATATTCTCATGTTCTGAGCAAGGAACTTAAACGTTAGCTTTTTTACATGGCACATATTGCACTTTTAGTTTCTTCTCCAGCACTTTGTTTTTGCATTATTTAAACCAAACTGAACATGTTTCATTATTTATTTGAGGCTAAATTGATTTTATTGATTTATTATATTAAGTTAAAATAAAAGTGTTCATTCAGTCTTGTTGTAATTGTCATTATTACAAATAAATACATTTAAAAAATCGTCCGATTAATCAGTATCGGCTTTTTTTGGTCCTCCAATAATCTGTATCGGCGTTGAAAAATCATAATCGGTCGACCTCTAGTATGAATGTATCATATCATGCACAGGACAAGTAGTCCAAGTGTGTTGAGGATCTTGAGGCACTCAAACTTTTGTCTAATTTGAGCCAGTAGTTTTGAAAGGGTGGGCTCATGAGCCGAAACGAGTCCCGTTGTTTGTGTACTATGTTATCCAATTGTGTACCATGTCATCCATTTCATGTGATATACGAATTAGTTGTGCTTAAGATCCCGTAGTGTATCTTTAATAAGCAAGAACAAGGTAGGCATAGATATTGCTTAACATAGTGGAATGTATATCAGTTCAACATGCATCACAATGAATTTGCATGTAGCATGACAGCAGTATGAAATCAAACTGCAGGTGAGGTATCTTGATAACAAGTGTTAAGTCATCAGGGACAACTGCGAACAGTGTAGACATACAGTAGCTATATGCATTTACTTGAATCATTCATCTCCAACATCTTTATCTGCCTTTTTAGAAAAAGCACAGATTCACATTATTCGCCTACTCTCTCACCATCGACTTGCACCGCTGCCGTTAGCTGTTAACTGCTGCAGGGAGGGGAGTAAAGGGGATGACGTGAGCAATAAAAATGGGCAATTGACCATGTTAACTTTGGCTCGCAGCCAAAGGGTGACTGTGATATATTTTGCTGCTGTGTTTGCTGTATCCGTGGCAGCCCGGGCTCCGGCACTAGTCGTGGAAGTGATGCCGTCTCCTCAGTACTGTCTGTTAAGGAAACGAATGGCCTACGCCATCATGGATAAGAGACATTTATTATTCTTTCCACTGAGACGTCTTCAGAAATCGGGGGGCGGTTTCTCATTCCCATTCATGTTGCTTTGTATGGACAAAAGCTCCTGGAATTCCACAGGATTTGTTTAATCCTCAGATTTCTGCTCTTGAACCAGGAAAGGGTGTTCGATTGTCCAAGGGGAAAGCTGTTGTCTTAATTCCAAGCCATACGTTTGTTTACCTAGAAAGCATGTCAGTCGCTAGTAAGTCCATCACTATTTGCAGGCCATTAACCAATGAGAGGTTAATATACAGTGGGGTCTGAAATTATTGACACCCTTGATAAAAATGAGCAAAAATTACTGTATAAAATAAATAATTCAAACATTGAGCTATAATGTATGCTCAAAAAAATGTGTATGTTATACTAATACAATTGCTCAGAGAAAGAGATTTTGTTAACAAGTAATAAAAACAAATCTCAGCCTTTTTCAAAATTATTTGGACAACACATTGGGAGGGATCTTAGACCATTTCTCCGTACAGAAACCTTCCGGATCCTTGATTTCCTTCGTCTGTGCTTATGGACTGCCCTCTTCAATTCAAACCACACATTTTCAATGGAGACTAAGATTTTTTAGGTCAATTTTGATGTGTGCTTGGGGCTAAGGTCTTGCCAAAGCCATTTATTTTCATCCATATGTTTTGTTTTTCCTTACCGACCAAGCTTCCTCTTCTTCCTACTTCTGCTCCTACCAGTTTTGGATTTGTTTTCTCTTTTATTCCCCCTCCCTCCCTCATCTATCTTTGTTTATTTTGTTTGTAGTAAGCTAATCATTAATGATGGGGGACTGAAGCTTTGATACGTGTCATCCTGTCGATCACTGTTTGACCCCATGACATCTCTCCCAAAAAAACGACTACTATGATTGGTCAAACACGTATTGACAGTCAAATTTAGGTCTGCCTTTTATGACATTTTGAGTTATACCACCCGTGAAGCCTATTCCCTCTCACCCTTTCACCCCACCTCATTAGTAACCCTATACCAACCCATTGACCTCGGGATATTTTCTTCACTTGTATTTTTGAGCATCACGCTGGGATTAGCACCCGCTACGAGATAGACCACCCGCTGTGTCAATTTACAAGCACCGGGCCGAAGTCTATAGTACAGTAAATTTACAGTACACTATATTATCTACATATCGGCAGTATTGTTAATAAGAATAATAATAACAATAATAATGTAGACTATATACTGAAGAAAGGACCTGTTTCCCAGGCAGATTAGGCCTGCTCCTTTACCAAAAATCACTCAATGGAGATTCTCTTTTTGTTAAAGTACAACTTATGCTTTCTCTGGGCCAGGGAAACCAACCCATAGAGTATGAAAACACATGGTCACCACACAATCCCAATGGTTGGATATCAATTATTTAAGAACATGTGTGGAGGTCAAATATCACTGACTATTTATCCCAAATCCAACATTATATGTTCGAGATCATTGTCTGTATAGTTAGGAAAGGGGTATAAAATATTCCCAGTCAAACCCAAATATGTCCCATGGTCCTCTGATGAAACAAATTCTCAGACAGAAACAGGTGCCTATGAGAGCAAATGTAAAGCGTTCGCTTTCAAAACACCTCCCTCTAGCTGTGCTTGTGATACCTTGCAGTTTAGCCTATACAATATCCTACCAGTAGCCTGGAATCCACACTCATATTGCTGTGTTTCAGGCTAGCTCTTTCCATGAGACATTGAAATGCTAGAGGAAACCATTTTGGAGATAAGTCTCACCCTTTTTGAGCCTGTCTGTGTGTCCGACTCTGCCTCAAACATTGGCTTTTGTTGCTGTGTGTGCAGAAGGATTCTCTGGGGACTGATGCACTTTTCCATGACACAAACCGTCTAGCTGCAGTAGCAACAGCACCAAATGTCAGTAGCTTCGCAAGACATTGAGAGTGCTATATACATTCAAATGGCAGGGTAACATGATATGAAACACTTTTGAAGTACAGCAACACCAAGAAAAACACCTTTGTCATGTTTATGTAGTAGTTATGAAGTTACAAATACCAACAAGAATTGTGATTGTTGTGTATGCTTGTCCTGCATTCTACAATCACAGGCAATCACATGATTGAAAGGCAAAAGTGCTCTCGTTTTATCTGCAATGCCCGAGAGAACATGTGTAATAGTCCCTAGATGTCTATCGGTCGGGTGTTTGTTAGATTTTACAGTACACCCAGAAACGTGGCGGTTTTGACAATGAAATAGTTATTTTTGAACTTCCCTTGCCTTGCCAAGAGTTGCTGAATATCTTCTCAGCTACAGTACTCCTAGAGCACAGTGTGTACAGTGATTGGGAAGGGCTCGTCTAGGACCTGCTCGTGCAGCAGACCAATACGTTCCTTGGATGTCTTGGTCTACCAACCAAAGCCCCTCGATTTACTCAGCCCACCTCCCACTGTGCCATCCCGTGCCAAATAATACACCCCTGGGGGAAACTGGTGGAGATTAAAGACTGAATGACCCCCCCAACCCCACCACCAGCCAATAATATTTCCTTTCTGAGTTTTGATACTGTGCACAATCGAAGTTCAAAGAGAGTCCAGGCCGTTCTTGATAAACAGGCTGGATATAGCGTAACAGTCTTGGCAATGCTGACGTGCTGGGATGCTGGGTGTACACCGAGCGCGAAGGAGACTGATGGAGAGAAAATCAATAAGACAGCTAAAGGCGGGGTTCATGTGTTCCAGTGCATTCCGAAGAGTGCAAAACAGAGGCTAGGAATGCATGCAGCCACTGGGCCCAAGTCGTTATGGAGCAATAGGGAGTGGGTTTGCAGCGTCTGTCTAGTATTCAAATTCATAAAGCTTTATTGTCCATCCGATTTACATGATGGACCTTTTATCTTTGGCATGTGGCTCATAAAACACAACACATTCCAAAGTTCTCTCTTTGTGGTAGCTGATGTGCATTGTTCCTTTCATCTTAAGAAATGAAGTACGGCTGAAATAATTCATCTGTTATTCATCCAGGTGTTCATCCAGTATTTATGTTCTGACTATATTCTCAGCTGTTCAGTAGATTTTATAGCCAAATGTAAGGAGAGAACAAGGACCAAAAACAGTCTCCGAAAGCTGGCGCTTGCTGAGGCCCCATTTTTCATATCCACCAGTGACAAGACAGTAAATTCACACCACATGGTCTCTGACCTACCACACACTGCTCTTGTGATGATGGGCAACTAAAACAAAAGCTGTCTTTTACATATGGGTGTTCTTTTTTTCCAGTACATCGCCATATCATGTGTGCTATACTTTCCTTGCTTTCATGGAGTGCTTGAAGCCATGCTTGATAGGCAATGGAGAAAAAAAGTTTAAAAATAATGACTCCACATGGTAATTATTATTCATGAAACTGAAAGAATCTCACTTTGAATTTGATTGAAGTTGTTTGTGAAATTTTGTAGATAAGAAGGATTTTTTTTAAAGTACCTGGAAAAATATGTCACAGTGAATGTGTAATTTTTATCACGGAGTTTGAATCGCTGTTGGTATACATCCAGTGATAGCTATATGTACTAGAAACAACTTAAGCGAAAAAATGCAACTATGTAATATTTTGTATTTATGTAGTATACTTTCCAAAGTGCTCAACACACTTTCCAACATAAAAGTGGCGGGAAGACTCACCACACTTGTAAGTCACTTCCAGTGTTGGGGAAAGTTACTTTTTAAAGTAACTCGTTGCAATGTTACTTCCATCGAATGTTAGTTGTTACTGTGGAAAGTAACTTGTTACATTACTTTTGCATTACCAAAAACAGAAATCCCTCTGAAGATGCCTTGCGCGTGTTGCTCATTCTTATGCCCAATAGAGCGGTGTAAAAGAGGGGGGGCAATGCAAATAGTCTAGGTAGCCATTTGATTAGGTGTTCAGGAGTCTTATGGCTTGGGGGTAGAAGCTGTTTAGAAGCCTCTTGGACCTAGACTTGGCACCCTGTTACCGCTTGCCGTGCGGTAGCAGAAAGAACAGTCTATGACTAGGGTGGCTGGAGTCTTTGACAATTTTTAGGGCCTTCCTCTGACCAGGTACAGAGGTCCTGGATGGCAGGAAGCTTGGCCCCAGTGATGTACTGGGCCGTTCGCACTACCCTCTGTAGTGCCTTGCGGTCGAAGGCCGAGTAGTTGCCAAACCACGCAGTTATGCAACCAGTCAGGATTTTAAAAATAATTTCTACATTTTATTTGACCTTTTATTTAACTAGTCAAGTCAGTTAAGAACAAATTCTTATTTTAAATGACAGCCTAGGAACAGTGTGTTAACTGCCTCGATGGTGCAGCTGTAGAACCTTTTGAGGATCTGGGGACCCATGCTAAATCTTTTCAGTCTCCTGAGGGGGAATAGGTTTTGTCGTACCCTCTTCCCGACAGTCTTGGTGTGCTTGGACCATGTTAGTTTGTTGGTGATGTGGACACCAAGGAACTTGAAGCTCTCAACCTGCTCCACTGCAGCCCCGTCGATGAGAATGGGGGCATGCTCGGTCCTCTTTTTCCTGTAGTCCACAATCATCTCCTTTGTCTTGATCACGTTGAGGGAGAGGTTGTTGTCCTGGCACCACACGGCCACAACACGAGGTCTCTGACCTCCTCTCTATAAGCTGTCTGTCTTGTCGTTGTTAGTGATCAGGCCTACCACTGTTGTGTCATCGGCAAACTTAATGATGGTGTTGGAGTTGTGCCTGGCCGTGCAGTCATGAGTGAACAAGGAGTACAGGAGGGGACTGTTGAGCCCCTGTGTTGAGGATCAGTGTGGCAGATGTGTTGTTACCTACCCTCACCACCTGGGGGTGGCCCCTCAGGAAGTCCAGGATCCAGTTGCAGAGGCAGGTGTTTAGTCCCAGGGTCCTAAGCTTATTGATGATCTTTGAGGGCACTATGGTGTTGAACGCTGAGCTGTAGTCAATGAATAGCATTCTCACATAGGTGTTCCTTTTGTCCAGGTGGGATAGGGCAATGTGGAGTGCAATAGAGATTGCATCATCTGTGGATCTGTTGGGGCGGTACGGAAATTGGAGTGGGTCTAGGGTTTCTGGGATAATGGTGCTGATGTGAGCCATGACCAGCCTTTCGAAGCACTTCATGGCTACAGACGTCAGTGCTACGGGTCGGTAGTCATTTAGGCAGGTTACCTTAGTGTTCTTGGACACAGGCACCATGGGGGTCTGCTTAAAAAATGTTGGTATTACAGTACTTGAGGCACACTCAGTGAAACCATGAACTCATGTGCCTAATCTTCAGACCAAGTCTGCAAAACTGCAAGCACATTATCTGCTTTACACTCAGTTTGCAATTGTAAAACACTTTTTGCTAAACACTAAACACAGTTCTCTACATTCAACACATCATTCAAAACTAACAGGTCTTGTGTTTCGTTTGGAAAACGCTCCCATTCAAAATGCCACACTCCTTTACCGATTACCTACACCCAGTGCTCACGTGTGAAAACACTTATAGCTCATTTCTTCACTTAGTAATCAGAGCTTGAGCACTATAAATTGGCTTTCTTGGTTTGGACAACAATGTAGGCCAATTTTAGAGAGAGAGTTAGAGGAAGAGGAGTGAAAGTAAGAGGGGGACGAGGAGGAGGATGAGGACAAGGAGGAGGAGGAAGAGGACAAGGAGGAGGACGGGGAAGAGGATGAGGACGTGGAGTGGGACAAGAAAGAGAAGGAAGGAGAACGATCACAAATGTGGGCCACTTTGTTTGACCATGAGGTCTGAGTTTCAGGGAGGCCTAACTTGAGCTGCTACACTGCAGCAAGTGTCATCCGGACATTTTTTAAATGAGAACAGGTAAGTTAACCTACCCTCTATACCATGTTACTGTACTTACAGCACTACAGTAACATGTAATTTCATACTGAAAGAAATCTTGCACCCTAACCATTCACATCATGTTTTTGCAGAATTGCTTGACGACCCTTCAATGGAGGAAGAGCAGAGCAGGAATAACACATGGTGAATATGGTCATTTTAAACAACAGCATATGTTCACGACAACTGCAACACCTCATCATCACTGCAACACACCATTCAGTAACATAAATAGGGTGGGTTTATCCACACTTAGCCGTCTCCTGAAAAGCCATCAGATTTGTATGAAGCAGCTCTACAGAGTACTATTTGAGCAAAATTCTGAAAGAGTGAAACAACTGCGCTATGAATATGTACAAGTAAGCTATACTATCCTGTCATTGGTACTGTATTCCAGTGTATTGTGCTACATGTTGACTGCTCTATGTCTATTCATACTGATATACAATAATGTTTTGTCTTGTCTGTGTCAGAGTTATGGAACTAGATGCTGCTGCACAGCATCATGATTTTCTCTATGTTGATGAGGTCAGCTTTAAACTAGCCAAAACAAGTCGAAGGGGAAGAAACCTCATAGGACACCGCGCCATCGTCAATGTCCCTGGACAGTGTGGTGGCAACATATTTTTTATTTATTTCACCTTTATTTAACCAAGTAGGCTAGTTGAGAACAAGTTGTCATTTACAACTGCGACCTGGCCAAGATAAAGCAAAGCAGTGCGACACAAACAACAACACAGAGTTACCCATGGAATAAACAAACACAGTCAATAACACAATAGAAAAAGTCTATATACAGTGTTTGCAAATGAGGTAAGATAAAGGGAGGTAAAGTCAATAAATAGGCCATAGCGGCAAAATAATTACAAGTAGAGATACTGGGGTGCAAAGGAGCAAAAACAATAATTAAATAACAGTATGGGGATGAGGTATTTGGATGGGCTATGTACAGGTGCAGTGATCTGTGAGCTGCTCTGATAGCTGGTGCTTAAAGTTAGTGATGGAGATATGAGTCTCCAGCTTCAGTGATTTTTGCAATTTGTTCCAGTCATTGGCAGCAGTGAACTAGAAGAAAAGGTGGCCAAAGAAGGAATTTTCTTTGGGGCGTGACCAGTGAAATATACCTCCTGGAGCGCTTGCTATGGGTGGCTGCCGCTATGGTGACCAGTGAGCTGAGATAAGACAGGGCTTTACCTAGCAACGACTTATAGATGTGCTGGAGACAGTGGGTTTGGCGACGAATATGAAGAGAGGGCCAGCCAACGAGAGTATACAGGTCGCAGTGGTGGGTAGTATATGGGGCTTTGGTGACAAAACAGATGGCACTGTGATAGACTGCATCCAATTTGCTGAGTAGTGTTGGAGGCTGTTTTGTAAATGACATCGCCGAAGTCAAGGATCGGCAGGATAGTCAGTTTTACGAGGTTTGTTTGGCAGCATGAGTGAAGGATGCTTTGTTGCGAAATAGGAAGCTGATTCTAGATTTAATTTTGGATTGGAGATGCTTAATGTGAGTCTGGAAGGAGAGTTTACAGTCTAACCAGAGACCTAGGTATTTGTAGTTGTCCACATATTCTAAGTCAGAACCGTCCAGAGTAGTGATGCTGGACGGGCGGGAATGTGTGGGCAGCGATCGGTTGAATAGCATGCATTTAGTTTTACCTGCATTTAAGAGCAGTTGAAGGCCACGGAAGGAGAGTTGTATGACATTGAAGCTCATCTGGAGGTTAGTTAACACAGTGTCCAAAGAAGGACCAGAAGTATGCAGAATGGTGTCGTCTGCGTAGAGGTGGATCAGAGAATCACCAGCAGCAAGAGCGACATCATTGATGTATACAGTTGCACTGTTGCACCCCCATAGAGACTGCCAGAGGTCCGGACAACAGGCCCTCCGATTTGACACACTGAACTCTGTCTGAGAAGTAGTTGGTGAACCAGGCGAGGCAGTCATTTGAGAAACCAAGGCTGTTGAGTCTGCCGATTAGAATGTGTTGATTGACAGAGTCAAAAGCCTTGGCCAGATTGATGAATACAGCTGCACAGTATTGTCTCTTATCGATGGCGGTTATGATATCATTTAGGTCCTTGAGCGTGGCTGAGGTGCACCCATGACCAGCTCGGAAACCAGATTGCATTGTGGAGAAGGTAGGGTGGTGTCATGACTGTCCTGATCGGGTCAGGTTACAGGAGACCACAACCCTACACATTATCTCCCAACCCCAACAGAGGAGGAGAGATCTAGGGGTCTGAAGATGTGGGGGTTTTATGACCCCTCACGCCCCTGGTAAATCTTAGGCCACACAACATTCCTGTGTCCCCTCAATATGGAGAACCACCCTCAGAACATTAAACATGCAATAAAGGGACTTTGGAACAATGGTTTCCGTCAGCCACAATGGTGGTCATGACGATAGATGGAATATGAAAATGTATGTCATTTTTGTTATTAAAGATTAATAGATGACGTTATTACGAAAACATTGTAACATTAAGAGTTTTCCTAGTATATGTTTGATGTTTATACATTGTACGTTGTGTGGAAAATGTCCAAATGAAAGAGAATGCTTTGGTAAAGATGAAATGTGAAGTTAGTTGTCTAAAATTGGATTTGAGTCAAATCTAGACCTTGCCCTTAACTTGGTACGCCCAGATAATTGCCCTAAAGGCGGTTACGCCCACTTCTGACCCGATGGTATAAAACCTGTGAGTTAAGAATTAACAGATCAGACTAAGTGACCCAAGCTGCAGCCGAGGTCGAATAAAGTCAACAAACCCAAAACGCAACACAAGTTTGAAGACAAAGAAATCTTTTTCTACCCAAGCTACGGATGAGTAGCTGTGTCTAAGCGGGTGAATTCAAGTCGAACCACCTAGCCTCCACTCCCCATCGAATCGTGGTATCTACACTGTTTTATTCCTACACTGTGAGTTCTGAGCTACAGAGCTGTCTGTCCTCAGAAGAGCCCTTCCAAAGCAAGGGCGAGGGAACAGACTCCTAAGCCAAAAGGACACTGACATCATGAGGACAACCAGAGAGTTGCGCCGGAGAAGTCAGCCTGAACAGTCTGAGCGGAGAATCCACAGAGACCTTCCCCACGTAATTACATCATTATATTCTGACCCATAAGAGCGGCAGTTTGGGGCAAGGCTAGGGTTAGAATAAGCATAGCTGCCAAATTCACCCAAATGTATATTTCTCTCGTGTACTTTCTCTTTTTCTCTCTCTTTTAAATCCCCATTTTGGGTAACACGCGCTACAGCATGTTGGCCCGTTATACTAAGTTCTAATCAATAGCCTAGAATGTGTTTTTGTGTATGTGTATCTTTTATCATAATAATTTTAGATTTCTAGTAAATAAATACTCAACTAAGATTGGTGTGGTACGAACTCATTGGTGAGACCCGGGTCCGTGCAGACTCCCGGATTATGCGACGTTCAGAACGAGACTGTAGAGGTAACTGATTAATTAGCGGCTCTTGTAAAATCGATATTCTGATATTCTTTGATTTAATTTGGGAAATAGAATCTCAATAAAACTAATTTTCCCAAGGTGCCCCAGGTTAATGAGTTAATAATTGCTTGATTCAGTTAATCACGCAATTAGAAACCTTTTATCGTTCGATGAGCAACAGTCGTCACATTAACTAATACAACGTCACGACAGTGGGATTCGAAATGGTCGGTGATCTTTTTGTTAACTTGGCTTTCAAAGACCTTAGAAAGGCAGGGTAGGATAGATATAGGTCTGTAGCAGTTTTGGTCTAGAGTGTCTCCTCCTTTGAAGAGTGGGATGACCGCGGAAGCTTTCCAATCTTTGGGGATCTCAGACGATACGAAAGAGAGGTTGAACAGGCTAGTAATAGGGGTTGCAACAATTTCAGCGGATCATTTTAGAAAGAGAGAGTCCAGATTGTCTAGCCCGGCTGATTTGTAGGGGTCCAGATTTTGCAGCTCTTTCAGAACATCAGCTATCTGGATTTGGGTGAAGGAGAAATGGGGGAGGCTTGGGTGGAACAAAAGGGTTAGCTAAGGCATATTGAGCAGGGCTGGAGGCTCTACAGTGAAATATGACAATAATCACTAACCAACAGGCTAGCAGAAGGGCCTTAGAGGGACGTCGCGACGGAAGAAGTCTGTTGTAGCCCCATCGTGCGGCTACGTCGGCAGATCAGTCGTGACGGATCAGCAGGGCTCAGTGTAGTAAAAGGGTCCAGGCCAATTGACAAAATAGATATAGTAGCCAAAGAAATTGGCTGATGGACCTCTTCAGCTAACAGTCCGATATGCTCTAGACAGCTAGCGGGCCACGGCAAGCAGAAGGGCATTCAGGGCACATCGCGACGGAGGAGCCTGTTGATAAACCACCTCGAGCAGATTACGTCGGTAGTCCAGTCGTGAAGTATCGGCGGGGCTCCATATTGGCAGTAAAAGGGGTCCAGGCCAATTGGCAAAATAGGTATTGTAGCCCAAGGAGTGGCTGATGGACCTCTTCAGCTAGCATAGGCTTGCTCCAGGCTAATTGGTTCTTGCTTCGGGACAGAGCCAGGAGTAGCCACTCAGATAGCAGCTACCTAACTGCGATGATACAGGTGAAAAGGTTTGCAGGAGTTGTCCGGGCTAAAGGTTAGCTGATGACCGCTAGCAGTGGCTAGCTGACTACTAGCTCGTTAGCTGGCTAGCCTCTGTTGGGGGTTCCAGTTCTAAAGTAAAGAAAATAGTAGATCCATACCACATTGGGTGAAGCGGGTTGCAGGAGAGTATGTTGAAGTTGAGGTTAAGAAAAAATATTTTTTAAATATATGCGAAGAAAAAATATATAAAAATATATATACTCAGGACACGACAAGACGAAGACAAAGACGCCTTACTGCTAATCCATCTACGCCATCTTGGATTTATCACAATGTGTGCAGCCATTAGTCAGAACGGTGTCCTTCATCATGCCACTCTACATCCTTACATCCTTAATTCTGCCCACATTATCACCTTCCTTGACACCCTGCATAATATCCTCATTCCCAATGACCAGAGGAATGGGCCAGAGCAGGCCAAACGCAAGTTTTGATGCTCAACCTGACAACATATTCTCCATTTCTAAACCCAATAGAAGAGTTATTTTCGGCGTGGCGTTGGAAGGTACACGATCGCCAACCCCACCAACGCATACCCCTTCTCCAGGCGATGGAGGAAGCCTGTGTTGACATAGACGAGTGTGTATGCCAGGGCAGGATACACCACTCCAGACTCCCCCTGTTGAGCCAAAGAGAACATCGCTTGTGATGTTGATGAGGTGCTGTGGCCAGACCCAAATAGGAGACAGGATGCACCCTAATTTTTTTATCTTTACAGTAACAAGCTGATTTGTTTATTTTCCACTGTATTTGTTCTGTCTGTTACTGTTCTTCCTGAAATCTGGATGATAATACAATGTTTTGAGAAAGAAAGAAATGTTATTTTCACCCCCTTGCATTTCTGTTTATAGTGTAAATATATATTGAAGATGCATACATACTGTATATATTTGTGCACACACATGTACGTGTGAGTGCTATGACAAACTGCCGTGGACTCCACTGCACACTGAACATGCAAAAGACACAAGATAGTAGTCTTTTACATTTGTCACATCCGTGTGTAGTTGACGTGTATAAGAGCTAATTATGTGATGGTTTGTGTTAGAGTTTTGATGCAAAAACAGCATTTTGAAAAGAGTTAAAATAGTTTTGAATTAACTGTTTGGTTTTGCAAGAGATGTGTGATGTTTTGTATGTTGTGTGTGTGTTTTGGGGTTTTGTGTGTAGAGTCTAGAGAAAAGGAGCCCTAGTTTCAGAAATCATGTGTAAGCAATTGTCAAAAACTGTAAATAGAATAATACTTGTTCGTGCAGAAGCAGGAAGAAACAGAAACTGCGGCGAATGTACAGTGAGGGACGATTATTTTTTATTTGTGCCAACAAAAAAAAGGAAATTAATTTTGTAAAAATAACGACTTGTTTATTTGAAAAAGTAATTAAGTAACTGATAACCTAAATTAAAAAACGAACTCATTATCACAAAAAAAGTAATCTGAGTACTCCCAACAATGGTCACATCCTGTTCACGAATACCCTATATTATTTTGAGTGGGATAACTGAAAGACGTAGCGACAGAGAGGAGTGGGTAGGAGACTGGCTGATATGATGCGAGTGGCCGCATTGTTGCAAAAAGGTGAGGCCCGTCACCTCGCTCGCCTCGGGGAAGCAGATTTGATATGTCAGCTCGGGCAGTGTAACCTTGAGGTGTGTTATAAAACTGTAACTTAGACTGACATAGGATGTGAGTGGTGATGGAAGACTACATAGAAGAGAACACAGGTGCAATGTCATGCGGCAATGGATCCTTCACTGTAGATCAAGTGCAGACACTCACTGCTGAACAGTTATTGAAGCGTTTCTCTGTGAATATGTTAAAGCAATTTGTGTCACTCAATCACAAGGAAAGGGACTAATTCAGCAGGAAAAGCAGCAATGCAAGCATAAAATCATTAAAGGAAAACTGAAATAACAGCATTATGCTTTACATAATTTTATTTACCTCAAAAAAACAACTAATACCAATAATCAAATGTCATCAGGCAAATACAATTTCACTTATACACATCAATGTATGTACAGCTCTTATACTGTATTTAGTAACTCTGGCAAGTGTGGTTGACTTATTTTAAGTGCAGTTTGAAGATGGGCAGAATACCTTGGGCATGGGCCAACCAGTTAATCAGAGAAACGTGTGTTTTCGCCACAAAGACGTAGCTAACTTGCCCTAAGCGGAAAACCAAAAGACCTCCTTCCTTCACTCTGACCCTATTCTGACCCTAACCCACCAAAAAGGACTTGTGGGTAGCAAACCAGGAAACGTCTCGGGACACACAGCAGCAGCCAGAGTTTCAAAGGTCATCGGACTCCGGGATAAGCATGGGAACCAGCGGCACTGTGGGAAGGATGAGTGGGGCGCTGGTCCCCGCCCAGCCACAGGCCACCCTGTTGAATGTGGGCCTCTGCACTGCCGGCTCCGCCTGGAGCTCGGGGTACAGCTCCGGCATGGGGTTGTGTTCCATCTCGGGGGCCTTGGACATTGGGGCCGGTCTGGTGGACTTGCCTCCGAAGCCTCTGAACGGAGTAGCCACCCTGGAGATAGATAGAGAATTGACAATGTTAATGTTAACCTTGCACCACTAACAATGCAGAGGGAAGTGACAGATTGGCTCATCCCATCAAAGGTATGAGCCACTGTCTGGAGGACATGTTCTGTTGAAATGATAATGCATGGTGTGTCTGTTGACTATGTTGTGACCCAGATAAAGGAAAGCATGTCAGTGGACTCCCTTCATCTACTACAAATGGTAAAATCAAGTTGACATTTTAGTACACTTCGACATAGAGTATGTTATGCTCATTACAAAATCACATGTTGACATATGTTTTCCGAAGTCAGGAGTGTTACACGATGCGCAAGTACTATTTCAACCATGGTGTGGTCCGGGTCCATCATCGGCTATACCTGTTGAAGCTCTTGTACCCTGGTCCTTCTGGCTTGGCCTCAGGCTCTTGCAGGCAGGTGACGAGGCTATCGGCCAGGGAGGGGTCGTGGTGGTAGATGGCCTGGTCCCAGGGGGAGTGGTAGGACTTCGGGAGGCATGTTCTGTTGAACTTCTCTGGTTCCATTTCTTTCAGAGGGCCACCATAACCTGGGCGAAAGAGAGGGAGAGAGAATCTGGTGAAAGGGCCCTGGGATTCCACATAACCTTTCTTTGGTACAGCTTGTGGTTCAAGAAGTAGAGTGAGTGAAAAAGAGGGGTTGAGGGAGAAAGAGAATTAGTGAGAAACTGCTTAACAGCAAAATAATGTAATAGACTATTAGAAATGATTCACAATGACCTTTGAGGCATCCATCAGGCCAGATATATTATACTACCAACCTGATTTTTTCTTAACACAAAGCTCAATATAAACCCCATGAAGCACTGCACGGGTCCTCCCTGTGTTGCATCCAGAGGAAAATATGGTCAAGTTCCACAGTGAACCAACATGAAGGACTTCTTACTGTGTGGTGTAAGGGTGACAGGGAAGGCCTATCCAAAGAACTATCCTTCAAAACGGGTGTTCTTCGCCAGGGGCAGCTTGCAAGCAGGTGTTACATAACGTGGGGTGTTGCGCTGTCATGTCCAACCCTCTTATTATGAACAATCCCTCTTCCTGAATTGATGGTTGCTCGAGAAGGAAATGGGAAAGACCAAACATTGGCCCCTCTGGGAGTTCTGCTGTTTTTCACAAAATGCACACCACAAGAGATTTACACCAGCCACATACAGTGCTCACGTGCATGGTTGCGCATTTAGTTGCTCCAATGTGTTGTGGGAAATGTACTGTGACTGCCGCACTTCAGGAAACACTGGGGGTTGGGGGAGATAAGAGGAGGATATGTGTATAAGTGACATGGTTGCCCCAAAGCTTGGTTAGTAACAGAATTACTCTTTGACTCAGGTAAAAAAAAAAAAAAAAAAATTAAAAAGACATTATAATATATGCCAAACAGAAACCATAGATTTAAAAGTGTTCCAAACCATACAACTCCATGCACAAGGACTACTTTTAAAAATGTCTACTGAAAAAACGAATGTAGTGGAAGAACTGTACAGATGCAAACAAAAAAAAACTCTTAAATATCTGCTCCGAATGAATATATAAAAAATATCTACAAAAAGAATGGGGTGTCTGTTATGACATGGCACCTTGACTTTGAACTACATTTTTTAAAATTGAACTACAGTTAAGTTGATTTACACCCAGTAACGGAATTACATCATGGGTCCCTGATCTGTACTGCACAGAAATGCATAATTATGGATATGAATATCATTCTCCTCATGTTTCACAAGTTTTAACATCACAGCGCAACACAGCAAAACACAGTGAAGTACCGTGTAGTACAATACAGCAGAACATAGTAGAGTTCAGTACTGTATTGAGCTCCACTCACTGTACTGTGCTATCCAAACTCTATGATAGGTTCAAATTTGGTCCGGTACGTCTTTGTGACTGTTATGATTTTTTACATTATTGGTCAATTGCACACAAGGTCCAACCAAAATTTTCCATGCTGTATCCACTGACTTTTCCTCGGACTCCCTATCAAGGTGGTGGCGTAGTCGTAAGTTCCCGAAATAGCAACACGTACTGTCTCCATGTGCTCATCGGCTAAACTGGTGTCCATATTATGTTGACGGTGCTGGATCGGGAGTGCGAGCAATATCTGAGAGCCAGTCTCTCCCTGATGGTATCAGGGGACAGCGAGCAGTGGACACAGGAAATACTCTATACATTTCCTGTGGGGAATCTGGACTGTTATCAAACTATGCCCATGGTCGCCAGTAAAAAGAGAGGGAGGGTAAGGGGGGAAAGAGAGAGGGAGAATGAGGGATAGATACAGAAAGTTAGGGGGGATCCATTGAAAGAGAATAAGAGGGAGAGGGAGAACAAGGAGGAGGAGAAGAAGAAAGATGGCTCATGCCCTTGAGCCAGAAGATTCCATACAAGGATAAAATGCTTTCCCCTATGAAGCCTTAGCAAAGCATTACATTGTTTGTTATATCCAGCTGGACCATACATATACAGCACCATGTGTGAATAATGGAGAAAGCGCTCCTAGTAAACAAAGTCCTACCTAGCCTATCAGAGGGCAAGGTTGAGCTATGACTATATAACTTAATACAAGTAAAATCCTGTCTAGGCAGTAAGGGGCTAGGGTTAGTTTCTTGACTGGCTAGAAGTCTCATTCTAAATTAGGCTTGCTATCAGGCCAGGCCAGGCTGCGCTACTTTTAATTTGGACCAAGGCTTTTTATTCTGTGTGTGATTCAGGTGATACAACATACATTTTCAAATGATCAAGGCTGACTCCAACGTCACTGGCTCACCCGGAGATAGCTCACGCTTATATATCGTGCTAATGACTCCACTGACCTCCAGGCTACTGAGTCATAAGGGTCATGGGGTCATGAGTTTAGAGCAGAGGTTATTTCACAGTTGCAGCACCAACCTGGTGCGATGTTGTCTGGGTTAGGGGCTGTGCTCAGGTCAGGCATGTTCTGGGGCGTTTTAGACAACTGCTCCACTCTTAAGCTGTTTTCTTTGGTTTCTTGATTCTCCGTTTGAAGAGTTACACCATTCTAAGGGGAGAGGGAGGGATGGAGAAATACAGTTTAGAGCAGGGGTCAAAGAGATGGAGAGAAAGAGTGAGGGAGAGCGAGAGGGACAGAAAGAGGAGAGGGTGGGGGCAATTGAAAGGTCAGTGAGTGTCTTATGCAGAGCCAGTAATATAAAGAGCATTGTTTTCTCATGCTTGAATATCCTGTGCTGTAACTTTCATCTTCCCAGTGATATTTGGAATGATTTATGCCAGTACTTCCTCAGGGAATGTTGACACTTGAAATAGCAGTTCCCCTTTGCCCCCAAAGGTAAACAAACTGGGGGGAGATATTATTTTTTAAAGAATTTCATCATATTCAAATATATTGTAAATATATTCCAAACAATCTGTCAAACTATGACGCCCTCTGGTGGCATTTTCTAAGCGACTTCATTAGAGACATTTAAAAACGATTTTAAAAAATCTAAATGTCCTACGAACACATGCTTAGTACTGATAGAAACGTAATAACCGTGGCATTCTATTACAGGTGTACAGCAACAATGTGACTATTACAGAGCCAGAGAAACAGCAGGCAAAGAAAAGCTAAATAAAATAAATATTTTTTGGGGGGGTTTTGGTTCCAAATTGTCCCCATGTTGGGGAATAAGAGAATTTAAAGTCTAGATTTTAAGTAAAATATGTCATCAATTACCGTTCAGAAAAACATTGTCATATCTTTTACCTGATGGTGGCACTCTACACATTTG
This sequence comes from Oncorhynchus tshawytscha, assembly GCF_018296145.1. NCBI lineage: Eukaryota > Metazoa > Chordata > Actinopteri > Salmoniformes > Salmonidae > Oncorhynchus > Oncorhynchus tshawytscha. Next base: position 24,595,191 of record NC_056438.1, read on the forward strand.
CAAATTCCCATAGGAACACAGACATTTTTTTTAAACAGTTGAAACCAGATGCATCTTGTTTGATCTGGTTTGGGTAATACCTCACCTCAAGCCTGACATCGGGTGATCGGGACTTTTCAGTTATTATTTTTTGTTGTTGTAAATAACAGACAGACAGTTGAGGAAACCCTCAAACTTATTTTCCCAGTCATTTTTGTCATAGGAAACGATGGATCAACGGATGCATTTGAGGTAACGTCATATTAAATGTGGATCAAAAAAGAAATGCATTGCATTACGATGACTACCAGGGTGTAGCCTTTCCACACATACAACATTTTTGCACTTTTGGTGACTTGACCTAAATTGCATACTCTATGAATATGACCATAGCTCATTCTTATGACATCACCAGCAGTAAGATTTGAGCTCAATTTTCAAAAAGACAAGTGCTTTAGCTTTCAAATGATATGTCACTTTCTTAAGCTCCGGAGGCCCGGTACCGGGCCCAAAACAACACTCAGAGTTTAACAGGTATGACTGTGTGTGTACATTCCAAAGGCTCAAGCAACTACCAGAGGAAGTGTACTGCATGACATTACTGTTGTGTATGGTACGTCGTACTGTACGTTGTGGTTTACAACAGTGTGCTGCTTTACGTATGAATGGGTTATCAGAATGAGTGGCACATGTTAGAAAACATCAGAGTGATGTACAATGTGAAACCGTGCAGATGTGCGTTCTTCTCCAGCTGAGCTAGATACAACAATTACTAAATGCAATGTAACAGATTATTAGACCCTTGGCATTTGGACTTTCTGTTTTAAAAGCTATATGGGAAATGTCCCTATGTGGCCTAAGTAGTCCAGTAGCTTACTAGGGCCTGTGTAGCCTATATTGCTGCGAAGACGATGACTTCGTACACTGCCCATCCAAACACAAAGCATGTAAACAGGACTTTGACGTATGCCCGTTGGAAGAATATCACACCTATTATGCAAGTCCAAGGCCTTGTCCAGAAACAACCCCTATGTCCTGCCCTCTATCCTCTATGACCTCATTATAAATCTTCATGTAGCAATATACGATAGCAAATCCACCTAGACTATCAAAGGGCAGAGCTACTATAGATCTACTGTACTCTATACAAGTGCCTCTGAGGTAGGGTCAAGGGGTTGTTTCTGGAACGGGTTCAAGTCTTGAGCAGCAGTAGGGCTGCAGTCTGCAATGCATTTCAAGTGCCTGTGCATTTTATTAGGAAATTAGGTATTGTGTTCCTCAATTTCCTTTCTTTAGGACCATAGGCTGCTTTAGGATTGGGGAGAATAAATCACTAGATGTACTAGCCGTGCAGAACAGTCTCCTACAGTTCAACAGCTGATAAGTTACTGATAATGTAGAAAATGCTTATTGATAATGGTCTGATTGAACCGTTTAATGGAAACTTTGATGACCCTTATTTGCGTCTCTCATCACAATCACATAAAGTACCAAAACAAATGGCAACTGTCATCACCCTCATCGCTCAGTTTCCCTTAAATGTTCTTGTTGAAACAGCAACTTTGTTCCAGTGTTTTGATTGTCCTTGTAGTACACTATTGTAGTTAGTGTTCACATTCAAGGGTGCACATGCAAGTGGTTTGTGTTGCTTACATTGATCTGTGTGTTGGTTACATTCTGGATGTTCTCGAAGGTGTATTTCTCGGAGCGCCTCTTGCGCTTTTCAAAGAGGAGGGAGCCCCTGTTGGAGGCCAGAGACAGCTCCTCCAGCATCACATCCTTAGGGACACTCATCTTCTTCCCCAGGTCCATCTCTGCATCTGGAAGAGACACAACAGCTATGAGAAAGTGTGTGTGTGTATGTGTGTGTGTGTGTGTGTGGGGGGTTCTGGTGTGTGTGTATCGTGTCATACTGTACCTCCACATGTATATGCACTTATTATGTGTAGTTGTCGGTTTATCTGCGTTTGGCTGAGCTAGTGTCCCATACGCCCTTACCTTTAAATTATCCTATTATGCATATTCTGTCAAAGCAGTTTCTCATTATACTGACAATATGCACATTTTGCTAATTACATTCTACTGATTACCTTTCAATGTAAAACACATTTTACACATTCCCAATACCCACCTCACTGACTTAGTATACACTGAGTATACAAAACATTACATTGAGCAAGCTATGATCCCTTATTGATGACCCTTGTTAAATCCACTTCTATCAGTGTAGATGAAGGGGAGGAAACAGGATAAAGAAGGATGTTTAACTATTGAGACAATTGAGACATGGACTGTGTATGTGTGCCATTCAGAGGGTGAATGGGCAAGACAAAAGATTGAAGTGCTTTTGAACGGGATATGGTAGTACAGTAGGTACCAGGCACACCGGTTTGTGTCAAGAACTGCAACGCTGCTGGGTTTTTCACACTCAACAGTGTCCTGTGTGTATCAACTATGGTCCACCACCCAAAAGACATTCAGCCAACTTGACACAACTGTGGGAAGTATTGGAGTCAACATGGGCCAGCATCCCAGTGGAAGACTTTCGAACACCTTATAGTGTCTATAACCCGACAAATTGAGGTGTTCCTAATGTTTGATATACTTTGATATAGTGTATACTGTCAATATGAGTAATGATGAATCATTTTCTCGTGTCAGCCAGCCTCTCATGTTGGCCCCCTTGTTTGCGATTAATACCTAATGCATGCTGATCATGGAGGTGTCATAGGCCTATCAAATCAGCCAAAAGCAATCTAGCCTGCCAGAATATGCTTCAGCTGTCAGTGACCCTCAGGCCCCCCCCATCCCTCCCTCCCTACCGCGACAAGCCATGCAGTTGTCCACGCCCAGAAATAGCTTGTTCAAAGGACAACGACAAAGAGATTAGTTACTTTGAGCAAATAAAATTCTTATTTATATACAGGGCCTTAGATGGTGGCGAACTAGATGATACACCGCTACAAAGTGAGAGTATTAAGTGTGTGTGTCAGAGGAGGCTGGTGGTGGGAGCTCTGGAATTAATGGAATGGCATATGTGGTTTCCATATGTTTGATACCGTTCTATTCATTCTATTCCAGCCATTACAATGAGCCTGTCCTCCTATAGCGCCTCCCAGCAGCCTCCTTTGGTGTGTGTGTGTGTACGTACGTACGCATTTGTGTTTGTTCACAGGCACTCACGTGAGTGTATTTATGTCTGTGCAGTATGTACACTATGACTGCAGTTACATTTATTCAGAGAGTGAGAGGGGTACCTTCAGGACCCTGTATCTCCCTACAGATGGCTGCTGCTTGTAGCTTCCTCTCATTGGTTGTCATGGTAGAGAACTGTGACATTGCTGCCGCTGGGGAAACACAATATCACAAGGGACAGCATGTTACGGCACACCTCGTTCAATGACAGCTAGCTTAACATCACCCCAAAGGAGGCAACACTGTGCAGCATGCTATTGATCTGCTAACATTACACTCCCCCTGCCACGCACAAACACGCGCCGGGGCCGGTTGCATTTATTGGAGGCGCTAAAAGGGCAAAGTTAGCACATCCCTTTAAATAACCTTCGCATCACTTTAAATAACCTTGGCATCCCTTTAAATAACCTTGGGCCATTAAAAGCTGAGCACATACTCATCAGACATGGCAGGAGCGAACCACGGTAGAACAAGAATCGATATGCTTGGAATTACCCATGTTGGTCGAAAATGGACAGGGGTACAGGACAGGACACAACAAACAGATGTGACAGTTGAGAAGATGGGGCGAGCAACAGTCCACAGCGAAATACACATTTTGCCCAAGTCAAGCAATAGCCTACTGCAATTTCCCAATTCTGGTCCTCGAGTACCCCAAACAGTACATATTTTGGTTGTGGCCCCAGACAAGCAAACCGGATTCTACTTGTCAGCTAATTATCAACCCCTTGACAAGTTGAATCAGTCATTTTATGTCTGGGGCTACAACAGAAATGTGTGCTGTTGAGGGTACTCGAGGACCAGAGTTGGGAAACACTGTATGCACCATCTTGTTTTTATTCAAATCTGAATGAATATATATACTTGCATGTACAGTATTTTATGAATAGGTACTCATAAGTAAAGTAAAACAACTCAAAACTGATCTTGTCCACTAATTTGGCCTTAGAGCCATTCATAGCTATCTGACCAGTCGATTAAAGCATGCTCACATGTTCATTCATAGCTTTAGTGTCAGCTCCAAGAAGTAAATTCACTTCCAAAGAATTCTCAATGTTCATTCCTTCTCTGTTGTAAATGTAAAAATGTTAAGGGAATAGCACCAACAAAAGATGTATGGAGAACTAAGAAATAATGTGAAATTGCTGCACATTGTCATACATAATTAAATTAATCAACATAGAGTAAGTCATTCCAGCCTGGTCTCATAGACTCAATGTCTAGCAATCCAAAGGTTGAGTGTTCGAATCTCATCACAGACAAATTTAATTAGCAACTTTACAACTACTTACTACTTTTTAGCTACTTTGCAACTACAGTACTTAGCAGGTTAGCTAACCCTAACCCTTTAACCTAACTCCTAACCTTAACCCTAAGTTAGCCACCTAGCTAATGTTAGAGTTGACCACCTAACTAATGTTAGCCACAACTAATTTGAAACATAGCATACGCATTGCAAGTTAGCAACATATTGTACAAATTGCAATTGGGAACATAACATACGAATTGTAATTCGTAACATATCATATCATATGAAATGGATGACGGCCATCCACAAATTAATACATATGTAACATATACTAAATGGTGGGAGACAGATTTACATTTACTATGTTACGTCTACCCCTGAGTCCAGGTTGGTCATTGACATAATGCCAGGCTCTATTAAATCTTAGGGGGATCAGATGGACCTTACATATTAGCAAGACATTGGGATGCAAAGAACTTGTTAAATTGACAATAGTGCGGAGGGCAGCTCTGTCCCAACGGTCTATTGAGTGTCCCCAACAAGCTTGACTTGAAACATCAATGTCACCCTGTACAATCACACAGCAAAACATATAGGCACAACACCTAAGAAGTGGCCCTATGGTTATGACACCTTACCTGTGTGTAGGTCCCTTTAGGGGGATCTCAAGATATGTCTATATCCTTACGGAAGCTAGGAAGGCGTGGGGCGAGGAGGTCAGACTGGGTAGTGCGGCCTAGACGGGTCCTTGCGCTCCCCAGCTCTGAAGATGTTGCGGGTGTGGGTGGGAAAGAGGGGGAGGGGGTGGGGATCGGTGGCTGGCTGGGATGGGTGAGTGACTGGGTGGGTGTCAGTGTCTGTTGTCATTGGTATGTGGTTTGGCCAGCGTGGGAGGTGGCTAAATATAGCAGGCCTTGGCTACCACTTCACTTCCCGCTCTCTCGTGGACCGGTGTCTGTACAGTAGCTTAGATGGAGGTCACTACCAGACTAGCTCAGTCTTAGCCACTATTTCCCCCTACCCCTTTTTGATTCCATACCATCTCCCCCTCCCCGTTTGACAAGCAAGGACCTGTGGGAATGTTGTAAATCTCCCTCCCCCCAGCTGAACCAAGTTTCCAAACCCTTATATTACTGATCCTTCTCATATGTATTTATAGTGTAGATCTCAATGGTCTGCCCAGGGAGCTGAAACGATTGGATATGTATGAACTCTACCTAAGCCGCTGATTGGAGCTGTTTTGGTATTGGGCCCTAGGTAGCAGGAGAGGTCATTGAGAGGAGTTTTATATTTCCAGTGCACCAAATGCATCAATGACTATGGGACTACCAGTACGCTATGATAAAAAAAATATGCCTTATGAGCTTAGAACCTAAAATATAAGCTTGTTTTACTCTAATGTTTGTAGACATTTTAAATGTAACCAAATACTGTTTAGCCTCATAACATGCTTAAAACTATTATTTAAATATATTGGATGGCCTGTCAAATCAAATCAAATCAAATGTATTTATATAGCCCTTCGTACATCAGCTGATATCTCAAAGTGCTGTACAGAAACCCAGCCTAAAACCCCAAACAGCAAGCAATGCAGGTGTAGAAGCACGGTGGCTAGGAAAAACTCCCTAGAAAGGCCAAAACCTAGGAAGAAACCTAGAGAAGAACCAGGCTATGTGGGGTGGCCAGTCCTCTTCTGGCTGTGCCGGGTGGAGATTATAACAGAACATGGCCAAGATGTTCAAATGTTCATAAATGACCAGCATGGTCCAATAATAATAAGGCAGAACAGTTGAAACTGGAGCAGCAGCACGGCCAGGTGGACTGGGGACAGCAAGGAGTCATCATGTCAGGTAGTCCTGAGGCATGGTCCTAGGGCTCAGGTCCTCCGAGAGAGAGAAAGAAAGAGAGAATTAGAGAGAGCACACTTAAATCCACACAGGACACCGAATAGGACAGGAGAAGTACTCCAGATATAACAAACTGACCCTAGCCCCCCGACACAAACTACTGCAACATAAATACTGGAGGCTGAGACAGGAGGGGTCAGGCGACACTGTGGCCCCATCCGAGGACACCCCCGGACAGGGCCAAACAGGAAGGATATAACCCCACCCACTTTGCCAAAGCACAGCCCCCACACCACTAGAGGGATATCTTCAAACACCAACTTACCATCCTCAGACAAGGCCGAGTATAGCCCACAAAGATCTCCGCCACGGCACAACCCTGTCCATGCATCCATGGCTCTGTCTATGAATCTGAGAGTGGTTACATTTCTCCAGACCCATCCAGACCCATCCAGACCCATCGCTCAGTGCTTTACCAAAACCGAAGCGGGGTTCCCACTTTGTTATTGTGTCAATTGCAGATTGCACCTTTTAAATCATCAAGTTGTTACAAATGTTATGATATAATCCTTCAAACGTTTAGGAGACATGATCTGAAAGTAAAACTGGGGTATTACAAATACCGAAGATTCAGGATGTTCAGGGTGTATTGAACAACATTCACAGCTCTTCCATACATCTATTCTAGTCTATCCAACTAAAAGGAAGCGTTTCCCAAACCTTCCATAACAAAGCCATCACCTACAGGGAGATGAACTTGGAGAAGAGTCCCCAAAGCAAGCTGGTCCTAGAGCTCTGTTCACAAAACACAAACAGACCCCACAGATCCCCCCCAGGACAGCAACACAATTAGACCCAACCAAAAATATAATTTCTTGACACATTGGAAAGATTGAACAAAAAAACAGAGCAAAATACCTGACCACTGTGACTGACTCAAACTTAAGGAAAACTGTAGGCAGACCTGACTCTCAAAAGAAGACAGGCAATGTGCACACTGCCCACAAAATGAGGTGGAAACTGAGCAGCACTTCCTAACCTCCTGCCAAATCTATGACCAAATTAGAGACACATATTTCCCTCAGATTACACAGATCCACAAAGAGTTTGAAAATAAACCCAATTTTGATAAACTCCCATGTCTACCATGTGAAATACCACATTGTGCCATCACAGCAGAAAGATGTGTGACCTGTTCCCACAAGAAAATGGCAACCAGTGATAAACAAACACCATTGTAAATACAACCCATATTTATGTTTCTTTATTTTCCCTTTTGAACTTTAATTATTTGCACATCGTTACAACACTGTATGTAGAAATAATATGACATTTGAAATGTCTTTATTCTTTTGGAACTTCTGTGAGTGTAAAGTTTACTGTTCATTTTTATTGATTATTTCCCTTTTGTTTGTTATCTACAGTTGAAGTCGGAAGTTTACAAACACTTAGGTTGGAGTCATTAAAACTAGTGTTTCAACCACTCCACAAATTTATTGTCAACAAACTATAGTTTTGGCAAGTCGGTTAGGACATCTCTACTTTGTCCATGACACAAGGAATTTTTCCCACAATTGTTTACAGACAGATTATTTCACTTATAATTCACTGTATCACAATTCCAGTGGGTCAGAAGTTTAAATACACTAAGTTGACTGTGCCTTTAAACAGCTTGGAAAATTCCAGAAAATGATGTCATGGCTTTAGAAGCTTCTGATAGGCTATTGATATAATTTGAGTCAATTGGAGGTGTACCTGTGGATGTATTTCAAGGCCTACCTTCAAACTCAGTGCCTTTTTGCTTGACATCATGGGAAAACCAAAAGAAATCAGCCAAAACCAAATTGTAGACCTCCACAAGTTTATCCTTAGGAGCAATTTCCAAACACATGAAGGTACCACGTTCATCTGTACAAACAATAGTACGCAAGTATAAACACCATGGGACCTCCAGCTGTCATACCGCTTAGGAAGGAGACACGTTCTGTCTCCTAGAGATGGACGTACTTTGGTGCGAAAAGTGTGAATCAATCCCAGAACATCAGCAAAGGATGGAGGAAACCGGTAAAAAACTACCTACTGTATATCCACAGTAAAACGAGTCCTATATCGACATAACCTGAAAGGACGCACAGCAAGGAAGAAGCCACTGCTCCAAAACTGTCATAAAAAAGCCAAACTATGGTTTGCAACTCCACATGGGGACAAAGATTGTACATTTAGGAGAATTGTTCTCTGGTCTGATGAAACAAAAATAGAACTCTTTGGCCATAATGACCATTGTTATGTTTGGAGGAAAAAGGGGGATGCTTGCAAGCCGAAGAACACCATCTCAACCGTGAAGCACGGGGGTGGCAGCATCATGTTGTGGGGGTGCTTTGCTGCAGGAGGGACTGGTGCACTTCACAAAATAGATGGCATCATGAGGGAGGAAAATTATGTGGATATATTGAAGCAACATCTCAAGACATCATTCAGGAAGTTAAAGCTTGGTTGCAAATGGGTCTTCCAAATGGACAATGACCCCAAGCATACTTCCAAAGTTGTGGCAAAATGGCTAAAGGACAACAAAGTAAAGGTATTGGAGTGGCCATCACAAAGCCCTGACCTCAATCCTATAGAACATTTGTTGGTAGAACTGAAAAAGTGTGTGCGAGAAAGGAGGCCTACAAACCTGATTCATTTACACCAGCTCTGTCAGGAGAAATGTGCCAAAATTCACCCAAATTATTGTGGGAAGCTTGTGGAAGCCTATCTGAAACATTTGACCCAACTTAAGCAATTTAAATGCAATGCTACCAAATACGAATTGAGTGTATGTAAACTTCTGACCCACTGGGAATGTGATGAAAGAAATAAAAGCTGAAATAAATAATTATCTTTCCTATTATTCTGACATTTCACATTCTTAAAATAAAGTGGTGATCCTAACTGACCTAAGACAGGGAATTTGTACTCTGATTAAATGTCAGGAATTGTGAAAAACTGAGTTAAAATGTATTTGGCTAAGGTGTATGTAAATTTCCGACTTCAACTGTACGTCACTTGCTTTGGCTATGTTCACATGTGTTTCCTATGCCAAGAAAGCCCTTAAATTGAAATGGTTCCAATTTTTCCACCATCATTTTTTCCATACATGACTTTAGAAACACTTCAAATAAGGGCTGTGTTTCATGTAGGCTTACCCTGCTGTGACATTTTGATTAAAAGATGCCGAAAAAATGAAATGTTAATTAGCTGCTAATTTGGCCATCATACACAACTAGAAATGCCTGTCTCAAACTTCACAACACTCACCAAGGCCATGATTATCTGGACGAGACTACCGAATCGAGGCAGTTAAGAATCTCTCGATTAACTATCTAATGGTAGCTAAATTTAGTCAATAATAAATTGGCTAAATGTGTTTAAATGGACAATTATGTGAACTGTCTTGGGAAAGTTTAACATTTACACAATACCTGTTATCTAGCTCATGGTTAGCTATCTAGTTAGCAACATTAGCCTGCCTAGATGGCTACATGAGCTGTGTATTTGTCTATCCATTTAAATGCATGACAAATTCATAAAAACTGGTTTCTTTCTTTGGCTTTTCTAAACCAACTATCTAGCTTGCTAGTTAACTAGCTAGCTGATTTAGATGGTGAAGCTAGGCATTATTGATGATTGTTTGTGTCTGTGGCTGAGGGGTGGGTAGCCTACTTCAATTAGACTTCTCCGGTACTTGACATGTAGCTAACCTAGCTAACTGCATTATTTTGGTCTGGCTTTTTGAGAGGTTTCAGAAATGGCCTGATTTAGTATCTCTTCAGTCAACAGTGTACTTACTTTACTGCAGGAAGACATTGATCTACTTGCTGTTAGTCTCTGGACAGCAAATCATTAGTATAGCCACTAAGCAAGGTTATGTAACTGTATTTATTCCTACTTGCTGTGGTGGGTTTTAATTGAATTGGTATTCACACATTTGTTTTTCCAGGTCGAATTACTGTCATGTTATTGATGCCAAATTGCAAACCTTATTTCTACCTTATCTACTCCAGAAGCAATGGGTGTGCCTGAGTCTTATCACCTCTCAACTAGGTATGCTGTTTCAACCTTCAACAATACTCCTGCTTTGGTCTGTTTCAGTCATTGCAGGAAGTCCTGAAGAGCATGAGTGTGTGAAGGGCTCAGCCCAGCTCTAACATCCAACTTAAATAATCAACATAACGAATCACGGCGATAGGCTATGATTTGTTATCAGGTAGGAGCTGGGCTGGAATAAAAGCTTATACACACTCCTGCCATTCAGATCTGTAGATGTCCACCATTGTAACTCATTATTCTGTACTCTGGGTATAATTGGTGTGGGGGTGGGTGGGTGGGGGGGGTTAATTTATATGGTATTGATATAATGCATGCTTCACTCTTTAGTTGAAGTTTGTTGACTGATACCAAGGCAGCGGCTGCTTAGAAGAGGGCAGCTGCAGACCAGAAGACTGCAGCCAAGGCAGCACCGGTCCACACCTGCCCTGTCTGTCGGGTGAGTAGTGTTGGTTGGTAATGAATTTGTAGGCTATTGTACTGGCCTGTGTGATAGTCTTTCATATGTGTAGTAGGTTGTTGCATCGTATTGCTTAGCTTATAATTTGCGTCAACTTTGAATTCAATATAAGCCACAGATGAACTTCCTCCATTTTGTAATTGATCTTTACAGACGCAAACCCAAAAACATTCAAGCAGAATTTTGAAAGCAAGCATCCCAAGTCTCCAATGGCCCCAGTACTGGTTGATGTGCAGGCCTAAGTGACCAAACAAACTCAAATGGACCTACAGCTGGGGTAAGACTATTCCATCATTCACACACAGTGTGAACCACCATGTTGTCAACAAAATACTGTTGTCATTGCTTAAATTCTATAGTGTATGACTCAATTTATGGAAATGCTGTGATCACTTTTCGTCTTTAAAGTTGTGATTCACAGACACACGATGACCACGATTTTAATGCTGCAACTGATAGGGAAAGAATGCAGGAACACACGCGGAGACCCTGAGTATGACTAGACATGGAATTGATATTTGAGACAATAACCTAAAAGGGGTGCAGAAGCACACCAGCACACCATTTTATGTTTAATCCATGGCCAACCATCCCTCTAGCTACTACTTATTCCACACTATATTTTATGCCCCATGGTCCCTCAACTTTGGACATTTTGGAACCTACACTTATTTTCCCTATGCTGCGTCCTTCACATGTTCTTCTCCTGATTTGATCACTTCTAGACAGAGTAAAACATTTAAAAGTATTGTGGTGTACTGTTTCTGCCACCTTTTTATCACCTGTGTAATGATGTCCTCCTGCTGCATATTCTGGGGTTCAGTTCAGAATGAATGCAGTGTTAAATGTGCTGCTCACAATTGACAGCAGCAACATGGGATATTTGAATTGACAAGAAGGATGTTGATATACAGTGTACCGCCAACAGTGCGAAACAAATACAATAAATAGGAACGCAAGGCTTTATCATTGAGTTTTTTACAGAAATGTTTGGCGACCGGTTGGTGACCACTGTTCTATCTTATGTAAGCATATCAAAAGTAACATATCATACTAATTTGAGTGTCCCGGATTTGCGTTTAGTATGTCAAGTCTAGTCTATGAGACCAGTCTGCAGAAACATGTCAGTCCCACAACAACACAGCAATACAAATACTTAGTCAGTAGGCAAATGCTTTTTTATTTTCCAAAATGCCTCATACAGCTCAGAATAGTAGCCTACTGAAATCCAATGAAGAAATCAAAATCAACGAAAAGAACACTTTGAACTTCGGGAATATACAGTTCAAACAGACATTAGCTAATTGTTTGGACAGAAAGTGTTTGTGTAAAATAAACCAAAAAGAAAAACCATGAATACATCACTATCACTCAAACATATCATTGCTGATGCCACAAATACAGTGGGCATCTAAAATCACATGATAGAGAGATATTAGTGTTCACTCTGTGAGACAAGAATTTCAAATCTTGCAATAATAAGAGATGATACATGAACATTCAGAATTTGATCCATCGCATTCACACATACAGTTGGTAGGCCCGCTATGAAAAGTAATGAAAGAAATAAGTAACACAGACAAACGCATGTGATGTATCTCACAATTTCAACTTCATACACATCCATGACCAAATAATTAACATACAATCATTCATTTTCTACTTTATTCTACATTATCTATTTGCTCGAAGCCTATTTCTCACCAGCCACGGACAACAGCAAATATCAACGTCCAAGAACATAATTTCCATCCATCACTCTATTCTCTCTAATGTGCCTGGTGTTAACACTGTTACATACCTGGAGATTATTTTTTCCAGGTGCCCACAGTGTAATCACTTGGATAAATATCTTGCAGGAGAAAGAATGTCCTGTTAGATAAATTAGAGAGCTTGATGCTCTCCCCTTCATTTCCTATATAGTTCACTACTTTTGACCAGAGCCCCCGATCTACCCTGGTCAAATGTAGTGCACTATATAGGGAATAGGGTGCCATTTGGGACACAACCCTTGTTCTCTGCCACATGTTCATGTAGTACATAAAAGGCAGCCAGAGAAAATAATGAATTGATCTCTCTAAGTGGAGAGCGTACTTAATAACCTGTCTTCCCAACTTGCTGAGTTATAGATTTATCCATTTCCCAAGTTTTAAGCCTGGTTTAGACCCATAATGCATCAGCAGTATTTCTTCTCACTATGCAGTAAGTGTTGAAATCTTGGCCTTGATATATTTATGTAAAGTCTTCTAAAGGACTTACCTAAATATTTATGATTTATGTGGATGTTTGAGATGTGATTTATATCCAAGATCAGTATTCAGCCCTGTGTCCATAGCTCCTTGCTCTGGATGTAAAATGGTTTTTTCTTGGCTTTTAATTGACTCCCTAAGCATTTCCCAGCATCATATTGACACATTTCGTTTGACAAGACATGCGAGTACACAAACACCACAAAAATCAGGATGCATTGTAAATACATCCACAGTTGAACTTCAACATCATAAAACCATCAAACCTGACCCTTTTGTGTCTAACGCCACCAACCACTATCGTAGCACCTGTGTTTTGCTGTGTGTTTCTCACAGCTTTAGTGTCCTATCAACTAACGCTATCGTACTAGGTTTTAGCTTGTCGACGCACATTATTGTACTGCACCGCAATTTCACACTTGCCTTGTGTTCATTGGTGAGAGTGGGTGATCTGTATGATGCACAGCAAACATAGCAGGTATACTTCCCACAGCATTCAAGGTCTTTGACACAAATGTATACTTTTCAAAAATACAAACGCAACATGCAACAATTTCAAAGATTTTACTGAGTAACAGTTCATATAAGGAATCAGTCAATTTAAATAAATTCATTAGGCCCTAATCTATGGATTTCACATGACTGGGAATACAAATATTCATCTGTTGGCCACTGACACAGTACATTAAAAAAAGGTAGGGGCGTGGATCAGAAAACCAGTCAGTATCTGGCGTGACCACCATTTGCCTTATGCAGGGTGACACATCTCCTTCACATCAAGTTGATCAGGCTGTTGATTGTGGCCTGTGGAATATTGTACCACTCCACTTCAATGGCTGTGCTAAATTGTTGGATATCGGCAGGAACTGGAACACATCAATCCAGAGCATCCCAAACATGCTCAATGGGTGACATGTCTGGTGAGTATACAGGCCATGGAAGAACTTTTTCAGCTTCCAGAAATTATGTACCGATCCTTGTGACAAGAGGCCATGCATTATCATGCTGAAACATAAGGTGATGGCGGCGGATGAATGGCACAGCAATGAGACTCAGAATCTCGTCACGGTATCTCTGTGCATTTACATTGCCATCGATAAAATGCAATTGTGTTCGTTGTCTGCCCATGCCTGCCCATAACATAACCCCACATTCACCATACGTCACTCTGTTCACAACGTTGATATCGGCAAACCACTCGCCTCCACAACGCCATACACGTAGTCTGCGGTTGTGAAGCCGGTTGGAAGTACTGACAAATTCTCTAAAACAATCTTGGAGGTGGCTTATGGTAGAGAGATTAACATCATATTATCTGGCAAAAACTCTGATGGACATTCCTGCAGTCAGCATGCCAATTGCATGCTACATCAAACCTTGAGCCATCTGTGGCATTGTGTTGTGTGACAAAACTGCACATTTTCGAGTGGCCTTTTATTGTCCCCAGCACAAGATGCACCTGTGTAATGATCCTGCTGTTTAATCAGCTTCTTGATATGCCACACCTGTCAGGTGGATGGATTATCTTGGCAAAGGAGAAATGCTCACTAAAATTTGAGAGAAATAAGCTTTTTGTGCATTTGGAACATTTCTGGGTTTAATTTAATTTCAGCTCATTAATAAACATAGAACCAACACTTCACATGTTGCGTTTATATTTTGTTCAGTGTACCTGTCCATTCATTACTCCTATCCTTTCATTTTTATACATGCCAATTACACATTCTGCCTTACAACATACTTTATGCCCATTACATCCTCTAAAGAAATACTATTGATTTCACTTACTTTGAATGCCACTATCGCCTCACAGTGTTGGACGAAATGAAAGCCTCTGAAGCAAAAAGAAGGGTGGAATTGCACCGTCAATCACTCATTGATTTTTGTCCAATGAAAACTTGATAAAGTTAAACTCAATAGTGGCCCATTTGCTAAAATAGAACCATCATTGACAGTGTCCCCAATACCAAAACATTTACTGGTTTAATCTGTCTGGCATTTATGCACACTTGAATGCAATGCAACAGTCTGTCTCTCTCAACTAAATTCTGATGCGGGAATGTCATCATCTGTATACTCCTAGCAGTATTCTCAGTGAAACTGAATAAGCAGATCTAAAACAGACCTCCCTCTTAAACTCTCTCCTATACACATCACAAACATAATAGCTAGCCCCTCACTCTCCTCAATCAATGTGTTATCCCATTGTCCCAAGTTTTATTTAATGGTGATATATATATGGCCACAATTACCAGCTTCATCTGAATATCCTGGAGTTACTTTTTGGTCTTGTTATGAAGTAACCATCATGTTTGTCTGCCTCTAGCGTCTCCAGCTCCAGTTAGTGTGGTACACAGATCTGTAGCTCGGCTGCTGCTGGCCCCCAAGGGGCCTTCCGTACCCATGAATAGCCCCCGAGGGCCCGATGTTGGTCTCCGTCAGGAACCTCTGTGGCTGCCACTGTCTGGGCAGGGACCTGTAGCCAGTCGGACCAGCGGGGGCCGAGGCTATGCTCTTGGTCGGGGACAGGAACGGAGGCATAACTCTGCTGTAACTCCGACTCTGACCCTGGCTCTGACCCTGGCTCTGACCCTGGCTCTGACCCTGGCTCTGACCCCAGCTCTGTCTCTTGTTCCATCTTTGGTTCGGGTTCCATACCTCAGTCTTCCTGGGAGGGTCGTCAGACACCCTAGCCTTCCACTCGGCAGGGGGCTCAGGGAGGAGCTTGCGCTGGGCAGCTGAGCGAACGTTGAAGGCGATGGCCTGCTGGAGGTTCTGGAAGGCGAAGGCCTCGTCAACCAGGCCCATGGGGTGGTGAGCTGCGGCCTCCCAGGGGGAAGGAGGCTTGTGACTCCTGTCCAGCCATGACGTCTGCCTCCCCGGGAGGGCCTGAGCAGACAAGGCCTGTACCAGGGGTTTGTATGAGGGAAAGGGGGATCCAGATGATGACCGGAGGCCCAGCGATGGTGCTTTGGCGGCAGGTGGGGACAGATTGTAGCTCCGGCCAAACTCCTGGAAAAGGGACATTCAGACATGTTTACTTCAGACAGAGGCAGATTTTGATATTCTTGTCTGTCTACTAGCAAATAGCAGAGTTTAACTTTGAAAATGTCTTCGACAAATTTTGAGAGCTTCCTTTGAGCATTTAAAATCCACATATAATCTCCAGTATGCTCTTCAATCTCATGCAGCACAATAATGTGTAACTATAAAACTTATGTTCGGTCATCTTTCAAGTAATATTTTTGATGTGGTATATTATTATTATTAAATTGAGAACCTAACTAAAGCAATTAGATGTTTAGAACCCCCATTAGTTATGTTATAAATCATTTGTTTGTGTTCTCTTGAGTAAATGGAAATAACACAGCATTAGTCCTACATCATATGAGGAGTATTTTGGTAATCAGAATCTTTTAGAGAGTTAAGATTCATGCTGCAATGTTCTAAAAGAAGAAAACTACCACAATCAACCAGATAGAGGATGACTACTCAAGGAGGCTACTTCACCATTTTCTATTGTCTCAATTCCAACACCTAGACGGTCTTTGGATTTCTCAGAACAATTGGCTTATGAGCATGTGTTTCCATTGAAAGTCACATTTAGCTTATTTAAATTGGATCTGACTGGCTTCGTGGATTTCATGCTTCACTTTTAAGGTATCTCAATGAGTCAGCAAATCTCCCCAATGGCTGTTATCTTGTGCCTCTCGTTGTATCAA
Source organism: Oncorhynchus tshawytscha (assembly GCF_018296145.1). NCBI lineage: Eukaryota > Metazoa > Chordata > Actinopteri > Salmoniformes > Salmonidae > Oncorhynchus > Oncorhynchus tshawytscha. Next base: position 24,611,978 of record NC_056438.1, read on the forward strand.
AGACCAGGGTCCTTTTAAGTCCCCATTAGAATGCCTGCACAGGCGGAGGAAATGTGTCGAGTGGGCAATGCTGGCAGCGTCTCTTGTATGATCCAAACAGTCTTCCTGTAATTTAAACCGCTCAGATGGGAGCGTGCTGCCATCTGGTGAATATGTGTAAAAACAGCCAATAAGATCAGCTCCTATAGAAACTTGTGACTCATAGGACAGCAAGAGAGCGACGTCAATTGCAGCAAAATGTGAGTAATTTTAGGGCGAAATTCAATGAATAACTTGTTTAGTCAAGATATCCCGTAAGCTGTAAGAGGAATCCAAGATCCAGCTGTCTTTGTGATCCAGCTGTCATTATTTGGACTGGGACACATATGAATGGGCTTAACTAGATTAGTAGACAATGTAAGCTCATATTTAATTCTAAGAATGATGTTAAAGAGGATTTGTACGGCCTCCCGAGTGGCGCAGCGGTCTACGGCATTGCAGTGCTTGGGGTGTCACTCCAGAACCAGGTTCAATCCCAGGCTGTGTTACAGCGGGCTGTGACCGGGAGATCCATAAGGCAGTGCACAATTGGCCCAGTGTCGTCTGGGTTCGGGAGGGTTTGGCCGGACGGAATTTCCTTGTCCCATCGCACTCTAGCGACTCCTTCTGGAGGACCAGGCGCCAGCAAGCTGACTTCGGCTTTTGTAATGATTTTTCCCACTGTTTAGAGAAATTAGTAATTGAAGTTGTTGGGTTTATGTCTCATACTGATATTACCAGGTACTGACCACTAGATTGTGTTGATCCTGAAATTAGGTGATTATTTTTTATAGTTCACCCAAATTACATATTGGTTTTCTTGTAAGCAGTCAATGGAACAGGTATGACAGCAACCCATGCTTTGGTTTTGTTTACATGGCCACTGTTTCAAATGCTAACGTTTTAGCATTTGTGTCACAAATCCAATGCAACTCAATTGTACCTATATTTTCACACTTCCTGTATCAACAAATGTATTGTGTAACTCAATGATGTTACTTATAGATGATTTGAAAATGAAGTGTGAAAGGGCTAATATAGGTACTATTGACTTGAGTTGGATTTGTGCCACAAATGCTGAAAAGTTTGCTTTTTAAACAGTGGCCAAGTAAACAAAACCAAAGCATGGGTTGCTGTCATACTTTTTCCATCGAACTGGTTAACCAATATGTGTTTTGTGATTTGAGTGAACTAACCCTTTAACAATAGGGGGAGGGGGGGTGCTTTAAAAATCACCTAATAGCAGGAACAGCACCATCTAGTGGTCAGAACCTGGCAATATCAGGATATCAGGATATAGGATATATATCAGGATATAGGATAGGACATAAGCCCTAATTTCATAAACCCTAATTTCTCTGAACAGGTCAAAAAAACTCACCAAATTTACTGAGAATATATTGCTCAGAAGGAAGGAAGGCCCCAAAAATTGTCAAAGACTCACCCAAGTCATAGACAGTTCTCTCTGCTACCGCAGAGCAAGCGGTACTGTAGCACCAAGTCTAGGTCCAAAAGGTTCCTTAACAGCTTCTACCCCCAAGCCATAAGACTGCTGAACAATTAATCAAATGGCCACCTGGACTATTTACATAGTTTATTTAGCTAATATTGTCTTAACTCTATTTCTTGAACTGCATTGTTGGTTAAGGGCTTGTAAAGTAAGCATTTCACGGTTTTTATTTATTCATTCTATTATTTTACTAGGCAAGTCAGTTAAGAACAAATTCTTATTCACAATGACGGCCTACCAAAATCAAAAGGCCTCCTGTAGGGACGAGGGCCTGGGATTAAAATAAACAAATAAAAACAATATAAATATAGGACAAAACACACATCACAGCAGGAGAGGCAAAACAACACTACATAAAGAGAGACCCAAGACAACAACAAAGCAAGGCAGCAACACATGACAACACAGCATGGTAGCAACACAACATAACAACAACATGGTACGAACACAACACGGTAGCAGCACAAAACATGGTGCAAACATTATTGGGCACAGTCAACAGCACAAAGGTCAAGAAGGTAGAGACAACAATACATCACACAAAGCATCCACAACTGTCAGTAAGAGTGTCCATGATTAAGAATGAATGAAGATGATTGAGATAAAACTGTCCAGTTTGAGTGTTTGTTGCAGCTCGTTCCAGTTGCTAGCTGCAGCGAACTGAAAAGAGGAGCGACCCAGTGATGTGTGTGCTTTGGTGACCTTTAACAGAATGTGACTCGCAGAACGGGTGTTGAATGTGGAGGATGAGGGCTGCAGTAGATATCTCAGATAGGGGGGAGTGAGGCCTAAGAGGGTTTTAAAAATAAGCAAAAACCAGTGGGTCTTGCGACGGGTATACAGAAGATGACCAGTTTACAGAGGAGTATAGAGTGCAGTGATGTCTCCATACCTGAGAGAATACTATAGTCATCAAGAAAGCCAGTCAGTTGATTATTGACAAGTTTTTCCAACACTTTTGATAAACAGGGCAAAATAGAAATAGGCCTATAACAGTTAGGATCAGCCTGATCTCCCCCTTTAAATAAAGGACGAACTGTGGCTTCCTTCCAAGAAATGGAACCTTCCCAGAGAGGAGAGACAGGTTATAAAGGTCAGAGATAGGCTTGGCAATTAAAGGGGCAGCAACCTTAAATAAGAAAGGATCTAAACCATCTGATCCAGATGTTTTTTTAGGGTCAAGTTTAAGGAGCTCCTTTAGCACCTCGGACTCAGTGACTGCCTGCAGGTAGAAAGCGAGACAGGGGAAAAGGAGGGAGAAGCATCGGGGATGGTTGCATTAGAAGGGGTGGGAGAGAGGAAATGGTGGACAGGAAAGGAGGCATGGCTGAGTCAAATAGGAATCCTGACTTAATAAAATGGTGATTAAAGAGCTCTGCTATGTACTTCTTGTCAGTAACAACCACATCATCATCATTAAGGGACATGGGCAGCTGTGAGGAGGAAGGTTTATTCTCCAGGTCTTTAACTGTTTTCCAGAATTTCTTGGAGTTAGACCCATAGAGAGAGAACTGCTCCTTAAAGTAACTAACTTTGTCCTTCCGGATAGCCTGAGTGCACTTATTTCTAATTCGCCTGAACGATAGCCAGTCAGCTTGAGTAGGCTTGTGCCATGCCTTTTGCCAAATGCAACTCTTGTGGTGGAGTAACTCTGCAAGATCACGGTAAGGTCTACACCTGTTGTATTCGGCGCATGTGACAAATAAAATTTGATTTGATTTGATAGAAACAATACTCCAAGCTGCAGCTCCATACTACCTTTCAAACATAGAGAATTGATACTATATACTCGTTGTTTGGGTTGGATTGGTGTGGGGATCCGTGTATGGCTTTTGCCCACTTCTTTGGATTCCTCATGTCTTACTCAATAGCTAGGTTTCCATCCAATTGGCAACAGATTTTTATGTGAATATTCTAAAATCCGCATAAAGCAAATGAGCATTTTCCCACCAGTGGTGTTTCCACCAAACGGACTTGTGGATAAAAATCAGTGCCTGATGACATAGTGCACACAATGTACTTTTTTGCTTAAGTTTTCATGTAATGAAAAAAATAAAAAATAAATCTGTGTGTTTCCAAAGAATTTTCAACTCCCCCGATAGTTTTTCCAGAAAAACTGTTGTATTAAATAGCAAATGTGCCTACTCTGGTCTTGGCACGTGCGCTCTAACCAACAACTCGCAGATACAATGTGGGTAGGCTAGTCTACAGGATGAGATTATTATGGATTCTTATTTGTCAAACAGCAGTCAATCATCGATCATCATGTCACCAGAATCTTACCCTCTATATTTATTGGAAAGGAGCATCAAGATCAACCTGTGCATCAAGATCACCCTTCACCACCCTGTGAAGTTCATCATAAGTTATTTCATCTGTAGCCTAGTAAAGTGCATGGTTTCCTGAGTGGTAGTGGGAGGACCACACACCATTTCATCACATGACTCCAAGTTAACTTTGATATGATGGTTATTATACTGAACAAAAATGTCCCTCAGAATCTCGTCACAGTGTTTTTGTTCCTTCAAATTGCCATCGATAAAATGCAATTGTGTTCATTGTCCGTAGCTTATTCCTGCCCATACTGCCAAATTCTCTAAAATGACATTGGAAGCGAATAAATGGTAAAGAAATGAACATTTAATTATTTGGCAACAGCTCAGCATGCCAATTGCACACTCCCCCAAAGCTTGATACATCTGTGGCATTGTGTTGTGTGACAAAACTGCACATTAGGGGCAGCAGGTAGCCTAGTGGTTAAAGCATTGGGCCAGTAACCGAAACATTGCTGGATCGAATCCCCGAGCTGACAAGGTAAAGTAGCGCGCTGAGAGTCAGGAAGCAAGTTCAGGGAGGGAGTGTTTTAATAAACACAACACAAAATAAGAAACACGAATAACACAGGAACAGAAACAATAACGTCTGGGGAAGGAACCTGTGTAATGAGTGACAAATATAGGTGATGGAATCCAGGTGAGTTGGATGACGCGCAGGTGCGTGTAACGATGGTGACAGGTGTGCGCCATAACTAGCAGCCTGGTGACCTAGAGGCCAGAGAGAGAGCACATGTGACAACAAGGCAGTTAACCCACTGTTCCCCAGTAGGCCGTCATTGTAAATACGAATTTGTTCTTAACTGACTTGCCTAGTTAAATAAACATTTTTTTAAAATTAAAGTGGCCCTTTATTGTCACAGAAAAAGGTGCACCTGTGTAATGATTATACCCAAATTGGCAATTTCAATTTATAGGACTCATGTAATATTCAATAACTATAGTACCTAACATCCAATTTGGACCCAACAAAAATTCTAACAATAACCACGTTTCTATCCACTGTTTTTATGCGAGTAAAGTTATATTATCTTTTATTTCAGCTCATGAAACATGGGACCAACACTTTACATGTTGCGTTTATATTTTGGTTCAGTGTATGTCAATATTTGCACATAAAGGCATTTCCACTGCCATTTCTCGCATAATTAATTATAACGACACAAAAAGATCCCACCATGTCGAATTAACAAATTATCTCCATCACAGCTGTTGATTTATTTTATACGGTATAACTTTACTCGCATAAAAACAGTGGATAGAAACATGGTTATTGTTAGAATTTTTGTTGGGTCCAAATTGGATGTTAGGTACTATAGTTATTGAATATTACATGAGTCCTATAAATTGAAATTGCCAATTTGGGTGCAATCAGTTAGCTTAATGTCTCAGAGATCAATTATATTTCAACAAAATATGGTTTCCGGAATGCCTATCTTATCTGTTTCTAACTACAGAAACGATTTCAGAACAATCCGAGAACAATCCATGAACTAATCACTGATTCCCAGCCACAGCCAGGGGCGCTTGGGTGTCTGCCTTGGGTTGGAGGGGGTGACGGTAGGGGATGGAAGGTCAAACTTAGATGGGCACCATTGAGTCTGGCTCTACCACACCATTGGGGAGTCCAGTTAGCATTGCGTGTCACCGTTAGGAATTTGATGATGTCATGGCAACTGGGGCCATTGGAGAGAGAGTTTCCTGGTCTGTTGTGATAGTGCTACAAATGGATTTGATATTTTCTATGTTTTCCACTTGGCTCCTACGTCACTGGTTTATAAGCAAGCGCTGTCTGTTACTACCTGTTGACTACCTCAGAATTAAAATACTGAGATGAGGGCATTTGTTGGCAAAGACATAATATGTGAACAACATACACATTTTTGAGTCTTGTCTCATTCAATCTACCAGGAAACACGTTGTGCATCAACAAATGCATTTCTGTTCATTCTAGAACTCTCCCATTCCTTAGCTGTAAGCCAGCCAGTTTTAGTCTTGATTGCGACTTTCCCGTAACTCATACAGAGGTCTATACAGTAATTAAAATGGACAAGCAAGTAGAACACATTTTACATTTCAAATCTAGTCATCTAGCGGACCGTCTTATCCAGAGCGATTTACAGAAGCAATTGTGGTTAAAGTGCCTTGCTCAAGGGCACAACGACAGATTGTTCACCTAGTCGTCACTGGGATTCGAACCAGCAACTTTTCAACCAACACTCTTAAGTGTTAGACTAGCTGCCATCCATCTAAATAAGTATTCCTTAGCATGCATAAAATACATAAATCTACATGAGATTAAGAAGCAGGTGTAGCCAACAGGCCAGGACAGGACTCTTCTAGTCAGGTCATTCAAGTAGGGATCAAATTTCCACCCGATATAGCCTGTTCCTGCAGCCTGCTCTGGGCACCGATTGATATTAAGACTCCCTCTAAACAGATGACATCCCCTTGACAACCCCTCTAACATGGATCCCAAAACGACGTGATGATGCAAGACTGACGGGTAAACACTTAGGTCACAGCTTGCTCATCCTCCAATCTTATCCAAAGAGGTCACTCCAAGCTCCAATTCGATGAGGTCGTCAAAGATCGAAATACCCTTGATGCAGAATCAGTGACCATGCGTTCAGGGATGGGAATGTGCCTTTTGAGCACTTTCCTAGCATTCTAGATAGCTCTGGAGTTTGGGTGAGGAACATATCCGATTTCTAAGCAGGGGCAGCTGGCTGGTTACAAGGCTTTTATAGAAGGTGAGCAGTGAGCTATTATTGGAAAGTGGTTGGCTATCCATTGAATTTACAATAATAAAACACAGTGGTAACAGTGGTAGGTATATCCACTCTGACAGTACAAAATCATGTTGGCTATGCCAATAAACATGTCAGTTGTTTAGAAGGTGACATGGATTACCTGCACAAGTTTCTTCTCCTCTGTCCTAGTTGTCTCTATGTTCTCAAAGTCCCTTCGGCTGTGATTATTGAAAGTATGATTTGTATTTTGCTATGACTGAAAATAGTCCAAGATGTGTTGCAGTTTTGTAAATCTAAACCTACAATCCATCCGTTGTCATATTTGAGTAAAGAAGTAACAAAACAATGAATACATATTTTAATTGTGTGGGTGTGGTAATTTGTTTCGTACAGAAAATAGGGTGAAGTGGTGACAAGGTGGGGACAATGTTGTGCCAAGCATAAAGAAGGTATAGAGGAAAAGTAAAGAGTAACAAACAGAACGGGATCTAAACAATGCATGCAGAAGAGACCAACCAAGGAAACGCAAACAGAAGGGTAAAATACATTTTAATTGCACCGATGTGAATCTTACAGAAAGTGCACTATGGAGAAGAAACACACAAAAGAAAATGAAAAAGAAACAACTCGAAGAACGAAAGGAAGCAGCCCTATACGAAATGATACCTTTAACATTTCAGGGTGGTTTCATCCTAGCTCACCTATTTTCTGTAACTGTGCTGATTTAAATATCCCTTTAATGATGTTTGTTTTTGGCATTATGTCAAATCAAAGAGCAGGTGGACAGAAACATAGAAAAAGGATGCAAAGCTGAAATCAGAAAAGTGAGAAAAGACAATCATTTGTAGGCCAAAGCTAGAGAGGTAGTGCGTGACTGCCATTCGTGGAGGTGAAATACAAGCCGACTAACCCTCCCAAACCAACAGCTCTCACTACACACAAACATATAATCTGTGACATTGGGACAGTTTAAATGTAGGAACCTAACATGACGCAACAGCTGGTAAAAAGTTTAAAATAAAACCAAACCATTCAAGTAGGGTCTTTGGAAGACGCTGAAGGAAATTGTATACGATCTACATCCTACATTCGTCCAAGTACATTCCACCTCTCAGAGATGGGGGCCAGACACACACACACACACACACCCTTTAAACCCCCCATGCTCCTTTGAGACCCCTCTTTCAAAGTCACTAAGATCTCTTCTAGCCATGGTAGCCAAAATAATGGGCAACTGGGCATTTTTATACATGACCTTATGCATGATGAGATGAACATTTCTTAATGAACTTAGGAACGACACCTGTGTGGAAGCACATGCTTTCAATATACTTTGTATCCCTAGGTTACTCGTGTTTCCTTTATTTTGGCAGTTACCTATATACTTCCATAAAATACAATACATTCACTTTTTGCAATATAATTTATGAATATTTTTCTGTGAACATTATTTTGGCAGGTTTCCTATTCACTATAGCATATGAGCATTATATCCACCAAATCGAAATAATTTCACTATACATACAAAACATACATATCCTCCTAAGATCCAGGAATTCATTTTCGTCCTCTCTAATGGACATTCGTTTTTGGTCCGTATCTCTTAGGCCATACATGCCACTGTGGTAGATCCTGTTGTACCTTTGAGAGGACATTCTGGGCTTTCCAATGATAACATGTGTGGGGGTGTCACCTTGATCATTTTTTCCCTTTATGGTTCTTCAAAATGCCTACCATCACAATTAGCACATTTCATAGTAAGTGTCTGTAATTGTATAATTATCATTTTTGTAAGTTTGATATTCAAATGGTTTCTAATAGGTAAATATCTCAGGAATAGTTTGGTGAGTTTTAGAGCAATGTAATCATATGTGACATTAAATAAGAGCTAAACAAGGTTCTTTACCTACTGCCCCCACTTACTGTAATCGTTCATATTTTTTCATATTTACTAACAACACAGTCCTAATGGCCACTACAGTGAACATCCTTTGACATGTTTCTTTTCTTCACCCCAAAAACTTAATAAACTTAATGAAAAATGTATAAATGATCTAAAACTGGGTCTCAGGAGAATATGTCAAATAAAGTCAGACAGTTCTCAAACTTGTCTCTAAATATATTTCAACTGACCAGTCCTGGTCTCCCTTACCATGTTTTAAACCTCTTTAGTCTCTACTAATCATTTAGTCTTCTCTTTGTCATCAAGGTCAATTTTGACAAACCATTATTGCACATCTTAACAGCTAACAAATACACTGTTGATATTGCAGAAGAGATTCTCAAAATTAGCACTCGCTCAGGCACCTCCTTAGTACTCATCAACCAACATTTTCTTAAATCACCTTTCAATCTACTCTCATTTCCATTTTGTTCTCAGCAATAAACACTCACCTGTTCACATTCTGTCAATGCCTGCTCACAGACTCCGATGAATGAACACTGATTCACATCATAAGTCCATTGAATACATTTCATGGCTTTCCTGAAAATCTACATTTTATCATTTTTGTTGGCTCGGGTAAGTAATAAGCTATACCAATATCATATACTTCATGTTCAATGTGTTTTGCATTGCATTAATGCTAAGAAACAAACTTTGAAAAGCTTTGCTTAGCTGGTGGAAAACTACATCCGAACTTTATGATATTTGACATTCTAAAATGTGTCATATTGTGACATCATTTAAAAAAATATGTTGGCTGTAAAATATTTAGAAAAGCCATCTTAAAAGCCTTCTATGAATATATTGCATTTGTATGAATGTCTATTTTAACTAGATCTTATGTTGTTTCAAGCAAATATCACTTAGTCATCCTATCAAATTTACTCTTTCTCCACAGGTGCTGGCTTCCATACCTGGGCTGAACTCTTTTTGGCCATGAACCTGGGCTTTGGAGCGGTGCTGCCCCCAGAGATGGACTCAGGCTTTGCCGCTATCGGAAAGCTGGGGACCACATAGGTACTGGGAGGTAGTGGCTGGTAGGTGGCTTGGGGTGCTGCTTGGTAAGGGGGGCTATGGGCTGGCTGATATGGACCTTGGGGGGTCGGTTGGTAGGAAGAGTTTGGAGCTTGGGGCTGGGGATGGTGCTGGGGTAGATAAGGGGCTGGAGGGGCTTGTTGGTAAAGGGGATTATATGGTTGTTGGTAAGGGCCAGCAGGAGCTTGCTGGTAGGGGTTATTAGGTGGCTGGTAAGCATTAATTGGGACTTGGTGGTAGGGACTATCGTGCATGTGTGGTTGAGGGGGCATCCCATAGGGCTGCTGGGGCTGCTGTGGATAGGCAGAATTCATTGGTCCAGCCGGCTGGACAGGGGAAAGTTGCTCATAACTGATTGGTTGGTTTTGGTTTGGAGGGACTGGGGCAGGGGCTGGGGCAGGCTTTGGTGCAGCGGCCTTGGCAGCCTCGGCAGCCTCCACTGCTGGGCCATATGTAAAAAGGGAGGCATTGAGCTGATACGGCTGATGTTTCATGACATCTATAACAGCAAGGGGTTTGCAGGCAGGTTTGCCTTTCCCTTTCTTGGCTTTGGCCACAGGGCTAGATGGAGGGGGTTGCTTAATGGCCCCTGGTGGGTAGGACGGGGACTGTATGGGGTTGTAATTTGATGTAGGGGGAGCTCTGCAATTGGGTGAATATTTCCACGAATGAGGTACGGAGGGAGAGGGCGATGTGGACCTTGCCTTGTTTTCCTGTGCAGTGGCTGCCTGGGCTTGCTGGGCTGCCTGTGCAGTGGCTGCCAGCACAGTGTCCGAATCCACTACATACTTCTCCATACGAGACTGCCTCTTGGCGAACAAATCAGCTCCTTTCCCTGTAACAGCCGGCATTGACAAAGCTGAGCCCATGCCTCGCACTGGTACCAACACGCTGGCCATTGGATTGATGAGGGGTGACGATGACCTTTCTCCAAGCGTGTAAGAATTCATTCGCTGTGGGCGAGGTGGAGGAATAGAACGGGGAGCATTTTGTGGCGCATTCCCAGGTTTCGGAGAAGGTTGAGCCAGTCTGTCCATCGGGGTCTGGGTATTTACTGGGGCTTGCTGTGGTTGTGGGGCCCAGGTACTTGTGTGTGTCTGAGGCTGTGCCTGAGCCGGGGCCCATGCATTCATAGGTGGCTGTGGGGGTGTCTGCTGTGGAGGTGGCTGTTGCCAGCATTGCTGGGATGGGGATTGGGTTGGAGTTGTTTGGGCCCAATGTGACTGTGGCTGGACCTGATTCTGATCTGGGGTCCAGGCATTAATGGGTAGCTGTGCTTGAGCCTGAGCAGGTGCTTGAGCCTGAGCAGGTGCTTGGGACCATGAATTCATATGGGGTTGGGGCTGAGCTGTAGGTTGGGGTTGGGCTGATTGGGCCCAAGGTGGCTGTGGTGGCTGGGCCTGGCTCTGTGGTGATGTCCATGCCGTCATTGGAGGCTGAGGTGATGACACCCAAGGTGGCTGAGGCTGGGCCTGGGCCTGGGGCCAAGCCTGTTGTGGAGGCTGAGGTTGTTGACCCCATGGTGGCTGGGGCTGTTGCTGTACATGTTCTTGAGGCTGAACCCAAGGTGGCTGGGGCTGTTGCTGAACTTGTTCTTGAGGCTGAGCCCATGGTGGCTGGGGCTGTTGCTGAACTTGTTCTTGAGGCTGAGCCCAATGTGACTGGGGCTGTTGCTGTACTTGTTCTTGAGGCTGAACCCATGGTGGTTGGACCTGTGCTTGCTCTTGAGGTTGAGCCCATTGGGGCTGGGCAGCCCAATAATTAATTGGTGGCTGAGGCTGAGCTTGAGGCTGAGGAGGAGGAGGTTGGGGAGTCACCCAAGGGAGCTGTGGTGGGGACTGACTTGGAGCTGGAGCTTGGGGCTTCATTTCAGCAGGTGTCCAAGTACTCACGGGTGGCTGCAGTTGTGGCTGCTGTTGTGCCTGTGTTTGTTGTGGAGCCTTAGAACTCACTTGAGGCTCGGGTTGTGAATGAGGCTGAGGTGGAGAAGGTCCATTTCTTCCCCAGGCTGGCACTTGCTGGGGCTGCTGCTCTGCCTGGGACCCTGGGGGACTCCATGTGTGTTTTTCTGGAGAGGGAGTGTTGGCAGGAACTTCCTGGGGTGCAAGAGGGGGGGAGGGTTCTGGGGCCGGTACAGGGGTTGGATCCAGTTCTGGAGCAGGGGCGGACTCCGGCTCGGAGGCTGTAGCAGGTGCGGGGACACTATTTTCAGCATGCAGTGGCAACTCCTGGTTGGCCAGCTCAGGCTGAGGGGACCAAGGCGGAGAGTTGGGATTAATGATGGGCTTGGGAGCGACTGGTGGAGGCGTCTTATGTTTGACCCTTGGTGACTGGAGAAAGTTGCAAGCCTCAGCCCCCAAGCTAAGGTAGTCCTCTTCCGTAGCTGACTCGAAATCCAACTTCTTGTCACTCCTGTTGAGGAGATTCATAAGCTCCGGGTTGGGTGGAACTTTGGGAGCCTGTTTGAAATTGAACATTGGCTTGCCCTTGAATCTGTTCCTTGTGTCCTGCAAGATCCCAGACTTAATAGCCGGCGTTGAAATGCGCTCGTCGCGCGAGGCAATCTGCTCCCCCTGACTCATCGCTTCTTGGTTGTTCCCACTCATTGGGGTAAGAAATGGGACGGGCACCTGGTTTTGTACCGAGAAGGGTTGGGTGGTTCGATTGCTCATAGAACTCTGCATTTCATTGCTTTGGTGGTTGGCAACGCCATTCATGTTAGATGAGTACTGTTGAATTTGCTGCTGCTGGTGGTACTGCTGCTGCTCGTACTGTTGTTGCTGCTGGTATTGCTGCTGCTGGTTGTATTGCTGCTGCTCGTACTGTTGTTGCTGCTGGTATTGCTGCTGCTGCTGGTATTGCTGCTGCTGCTGCTGTTGCTGCTCGTAATACTGCTGTTCTTGGAACTGCTGATACTGTTGCTGCTGCTTCTGTTGCACGTTCACGTCCATGTAGGCCTGGCTCTCTGTGGTGGCCTGCATGTACGAGCGCTCCTCCATCTGCTGGTAGGCTGCATGCTTCTCCACCTCCTGCACTCCCTCCACAGGAATCCCCTGGCGCCTCATCTCCTCATGTTCGGCAGCGATCTCATCCATGCGCTGGCGGCGCTGGGAAAACATTGTGGCCCCCTTGCCCGTGGTGTTGGGCAGTTGCTCCATCTCCTCTCCGGAATTGAGCTTGCGCTCGATATTGAGTAGTCCCGTGTCCCAGTCGCAGGTTATCACTCTGCCTCCACCATGGACATTAGTAATGAAGTCCTCGTCAAGCTCTGAATCGCTGGTGGTGGCTAAGAGGGTAAATTTGATCGCTCGGGGGTCTTTTTCCTCGTAGTCTTCCTCGCTGTCGTCTTCCTCGTACTCTGGTTCGCTCTCACCAGTGCCGTAGCTGACGAGTGTGTACTTCTTGGCCCTCTGTCGATGCCTCTTGAACATCAACACCCCCTTGTTGTTGGGGTTGGGAGCGTCAGCGTTCAGAAGAATAGCAATGCGCTTACATTTAGACTTGGCCTCCTTCACCTGCTTATCTGACAGGCTCTCACTGCGCCTGAGCCCTGCAAAATAGAGAGAGGGAGAGAGATAGCGAGAGAGAGAGGTGGAGGGAGGGAGGAAGAGAGAGGGTAGGGAGAGAGACGAGGGATATTTCAAATGGTTGCTTCTTGTGGCCTATTTAATTGAACTGCATATAATGGTTATTAATAGCTTGGGTCTAATTGAGACGACCACAAATCATTCCATTTGGATGAACATCCATTGGAAAATGTTTTCCACACCAAGTTACACTGTTTTCAGATACCAGCAGGCCTGCAATGCAACCACATTTTCTTATGAGTCTTATGATAATCTTGAATACACCTTAACACTGCATGTCCACCGTAATGACATTATGAAAACATATCTTAATACATTAAAGCAACCACTCACTAATTACTTCCACTGATATTTCACTCATATAAACAATCACTGTTTAAATGGCAGACATGAAAAATAGCAGAAATTCTGACAAACTGCAAACTTAAATCACACCATGCTATTAGATAGTAAATTAAAAGCAGTGTTAAATATCATAGCAGACAATTGTATTCACCCCATTATATTGAAAACCGGAATCTTTTTTTCAAGCAAAAAACATTTGTAGAAATCCCTCAAATGACATAAATGCAAACAATAACCTACACATTTCCATAAACATACATAAGAGCTAAATCTAATCCATTCATTCACTCATTCATTCAATATTTTCCTGGTCCTGATCTTATACTTGGTTATCTATAGGCCAACAAAAAGTCCTTTAAAGCCCTTTACCTCAGTGCTGAAACTTATCACAGATTTGATCATTCAATCTCCAAAATCTCTATTAAATCAACACAAAAAACAATTAGCTAATTCTCTGACCAACTGTCTAATATCCTCCTAGTTTGTTCCCCGATAATACACGATATTATCAAAGCTGTGAAAGCCTATTCAAATGGGTGGTCCCCATAGTTTGAGCCAATGGCAGAGCATAGAAGAGATAAAATGAATTAAAAATAGTCTGTGGGACGGGAGTGCATTCACCAGCACCCAAGCACCTTTCCCACTCCTTATCTGTAAGTCCACTCTCGGATCTGTCACCTGAACCCGAGGCGACGACAGTCATGTCCACACACTCTTTCACAGCACCAACCCTACACACACATACACAAACATAAAAAGCGGTGATTTAAAAAAGTACCCATCCTTACATTTTTATTTCTCTCAGTACGACTAACCTCAAGGTGGAGGAAGACTGGGAGTAGTGAGCGAAGCTCGCTTTACGGCTCGGGCTAAGACATACGGTTTTAAAGGATCGGGTAACGGGCTAGTGCAGCACATGCTGGTGTCCGTCAAAGAGCACTTCTGCAGGCATCATCAATGCGCTGGCATTCAATTAAATGTCATACTTATCGCCCTGAAAGAGACATCCTCATCAAGCCACTATTCTAAGCTAGAGGAAAACATTTATATATTTTTTTAAAAACATGATAATTCTCTATCTCTACCGATTATATTGCCACAATCCTGCCCTCAGTGATCTTGGATACTACAAACTGGATACTATTCAGGCTTGAACTGGACCTCTCTGCTTCAGTCCAAACAAAACCCCTCCGAAGTAAGAAAGAGCATCTACTATTTTTGGGGCCACATTTTTGTGTGCAACAGGGCACCGGGCTAAGGAATGCACACATGCCTCCCAGAGTTGAGTTGACAAATGCAGTTCACAGCAGTGCTACAGTATGTCAGTCTGCTATGAGTCTGTGCACCCTATAAGACAACAGTAATTTGACCCTCATAAATACACACACAAAGCAGGACTAGTAGCAGTGGAAACAGGCATAGAGTACTCACTGGCGTGCCTGGCCCGGTGCTTGTTGGGTTTCCCAAGGTCCTTCTCTGAATCCGAGTCTGGCTCCTCTGCCGGCTCGGCACCCTCTTTGGGAATTCCGAAGGAGACAGTGAAGGAGGCAGGAGCTCCCTGGCTTTGCCCTGCTCCTTCCTCCCTGGGGGCTCCACCAACATTTCCACTGGCCCCACAGGCACCCTCCCCCTCTACCAGACATGGAGAACCCCTTCCGGCTGCGGGATGCTGCAGGGTGATCTCCACCACTCCATGCTGACTTAGGGGCTCCCTAGCTGGGCCACAGACGTAGAGCGAGTGGGTGGTGGTATGGAGGAGGGCCTTGTTCTGGAGGGCCTCTCTCGCCTGGATCTCCCCCTCTATTCCAAGAGCACTCCCCAGGGAGGTGCAGACAGGATCCTCCAGGGTGTGTTCAGAGAGGGACAACTGGAGCTCCACCATTGCCCCTGGGGAGAAACCCCCTCCCTGGGGTCCTACTCGACCTCCGTACCCTCCCCCTCCGAGTAACTGGGACTCTGGGCCGCAGAGCTGGGTACGGACCAGATGGGTCCCTCTGGCGGCCTCCGTGTCACTCTCTGTCTCCCCATAGTAGGTCTCATCCTGGGACTCAGCGATGTAGAGCTCTCTGGGTGGTTGGAGCCTGCAAAGGGACAGGATGCGGAGGTTGGTGCTTTCCAAAGCCTCACCAGAGGACTCCCTTGTGCCAAAGTAGGTCTCCTCTAAATTAAATGCCTCGGGGGTTAGTGCACAGCATCTGTATGAGCAGGGGGGGTGGAGAGTTAGGAGCATAACACATCATACAATAGTTCAATGAAAATCACTTTGAATTTACAAGTGTTTAGACTGTGCATAATAAGAGTATGGTCATTTGGTTTGAAATGAGAGATAGATAGATAGATAGAGATAGATAGATAGATAGATAGATAGATAGATAGATAGATAGATAGATAGATAGATAGATAGATAGATAGATAGATAGATAGATAGATAGATAGATAGATAGATAGATAGATAGATAGATAGATAGATAGATAGATAGACAGATAGATAGATAGATAGATAGATAGATAGATAGATAGATAGATATAGATAGATAGATATATATATAGATATAGATAGATAGATAGATAGATAGATAGATAGATAGATAGAGATATAGATAGATAGATAGATAGATATATAGATATAGATAGATAGATAGATAGATAGATAGATAGATATATAGATATAGATAGATAGATAGATAGATATATAGATATAGATAGATAGATATATAGATATAGATAGATAGATAGATAGATAGATAGATAGATAGATAGATAGATAGATAGATAGATAGATAGATAGATAGATAGATAGATAGATAGATAGATAGATAGATAGATAGATAGATAGATAGATAGATAGATAGATAGATAGATAGAATGTCTCAGTTTCCTTTTCCCTTGAAGACACAGGCAAAAGGTTATCTGGGGACTGGCATAAAACATCTAATTTAAAAAAAAAACATGTTTTTTGATCTCATGGTTTGATTACCTGGATTTCCAATATTTAATATCGTTGAATATTGTGCTGCGCACCAGAGCACTTGACGTTTGTGTTAACTAAAGCCATCTCACCACTGGCCCCTCAAGTGGTCACCATAATCACGCAAACTCAATCTCTGTCCCTCATGTTAAATGACTGGAGTGAAGCACTAAAGTGGAAGGTAATCACATTTCAATTGGGCCCCACTTCATTTCCCCTTTCAGCGTCATAGACAAATGCAGTATGTCGTCGTGTCACTACAATTATTGCATTGGAGTCAATTAGAACCTAGCAACCAAAAGGGAAGGGGGTGAGAGATGTGACCAAGCATGTTTAATTAAGTGATAATGCCCTCGAAGCCGGTGTTTGGAGGATATATTGGCACGTATTAATGTCAAAATAATACACAAAACAGGCTCTGCCCCACCTGCCCTGAATTTTATTTTGTTTATTTTTATTTCACCTTTATTTAACCAGGTAGGCTCGTTGAGAACAAGTTCTCATTTACAACTGAGACCTGGCCAAGATAAAGCAAAGCAGTGCGACACAAACAACAACACAGAGTTACACATGGAATAAACAAACATACAGTCAATAATACAATAGAAAGAGTCTATATACAGTGTGTGCAAATGAGGAAGGATAAGGGAGGTAAGGCAATAAATAGGCCATAGCGGCAAAATAATTACAATTTAGCAATTAAACACTGGAGTGATAGATGTGCAGAAGATGAGTGTGCAAGTAGAGATACTGGGGTGCAAAGGAGGAAAAGAAATTAAATAAATAACAGTATGGGGATGAGGTAGTTGGATGGGCTATTTACGGATGGGCTATTTACAGATGGGCTATGTACAAGTGCAGTGATCTGTGAGCTGCTCTGACAGCCGCTGGTTAAAATTAGAGAGGGAGATATGAGTCTCCAGCTTCAGTGATTTTTGCAGTTCGTTCCAGTCATTGGCAGCAGAGAACTAGAAGAAAAGGTGCCAAAGGAGGAATTGGCTTTGGGGGTGACCAGTGAAATATACCTGCTGGAGCACGTGCTACGGGTGGGTGCTGCGATGGTGACCAGGGAGCTGAGATAAGGCGGGGCATTGTATGGCATTGAAGCTCATCTGGAGGTTAGTTAACACAGTGTCCAAAGAAAGGCCAGATGTAATGGCTCTCCTCTTCGTCTGATGATGAGGAATAGGAATCATCGGACCAACACGCAGCGTGGTAAGTGTTCATAGTAAATTTAATGAAATAAACTGAACACTGAATGACAAAAAACAACAAAGAGAGTGAATGACATGAAACAGTCCTGTAAGGTGAAAAACCACAAAACAGGAAACAACTACCCACAAAACCCACATGGGCAAGAGCTACCTAAGTATGGTTCTCAATCAGAGACAACGATAGACAGCTGTCCCTGATTGAGAAACATACCCGTCCAAAAACAAAGAAATACAAAAACATAGAAAAAGGAACATAGAATGCCCACCCTAGTCACACCCTGGCCTAACCAAAATAGAGAATAAAAGCCTCTCTATGGCCAGGGTGTGACAGTAACCCCCCCCCCAAAGGTGAAAAACCTGACTCTAAAGGGGAGGGTCCGGGTGGGCCTTCCTTACGGCGGCGGCTCGGGTGCGGGACGTGGACCCCGCTCCACCTCAGTCTTGGCCCACTTAGGTGGCGCCCCTGGCGCGGGGACCCTTGCAGCGGGCCCCGAAATGAAGACCCTCATAGAGGGCGCCACTGGACTGAGGGGAGCCTCTGACTGAGGGGCGCATCTGGCCTGAGGGGCGCCTCTGGACTGAGGGGCGCCTCTGGACTGAGGGGCGCCTCTGGACTGAGGGGCGCCTCTGGACTGAGGGGCGCCTCTGGACTGAAGGGCTGCGAGTCTGGCGGCTCCGGCGTGAAGGGCGACTCTGGCGGCTCCGGAGAAGGGCGACTCTGGCGGCTCCGGAGTGAAGGGCGGCTCTGGCGGCCCCGGAGGGAAGGGCGGCTCTGGCGGCCCCGGGTGAAGGGGCTATGGCAGCTCCTGGCGGCTCTGGCGGCTCCGGACGGGCGGCTCTGGCGCCTCCGGAACGGGCGGCTCTGGCAGCTGGCTCTGGCAGCTCCGGACAGATGCTCTGGCCGCTCCGGACAGCGGGCAGCTCTGGCAGCTCCGGACAGACAGTCGGCTCTGGCAGCTCCGGACAGACGGGCGGCTCTGGCAGTCTCTGGCAGTCTCGACCGCATAGATGTCCCCCCCTCCCTGTTCTGGCTGGATGCCAGCTTCCACCCGGCATATGCGGGACGCTGGCACCGAGCACACCGGCCTGTGAATACTCGGCTGAGACACAGTGCGCATCACCCCATAGCACGGGGCCTGATCAGTCACATGCTCGACCCGGTAAGCACGGGGAGTGGGCTCAGGTCTCCAACCTGACTCTGCCACACTCCCCTGTGTCCCCCCAAAAAATATTATTGGGGCTGCCTCTCGGGCTTCCTCGCCAGCCGTGTCCCCTCGTAAACGCTGGTTCCCTTCTCCTGCTGCCTCCGCTCTCCTGGCTGCCTCCACCTGTTCCCATGGGATGCGATCCCTTCCAGCCAGGATCTCCTCCCATGTGTAGGATCCCTTCCCGTCCAGAATGTCCTCCCATGTCCATTCCTCCTTTTCTCCACGCTGCTTGGTTCGTTTGTGGTGGGTAGTTCTGTAACGCCTCTCATCTTCGTCTGATGATGAGGAATAGGAATCATCGGACCAACACACAGCATGGTAAGTGTTCATAGTAAATCTAATGAAATAAACTGAATGACAAAAAAAACAAAAAAAAACAGGAAACAACTACCCACAAAACCCATGTGGGCCAAGAGCTACCTAAGTATGGTTCTCAATCAGAGACAACGATAGACAGCTGTCCCTGATTGAGAACCATACCCGTCCAAAAACAAAGAAATACAAAAACATAGAAAACGGAACATAGAATGCCCACCCTAGTCACACCCTGGCCTAACCAAAATAGCAAATAAAAGCTTTTCTATGGCCAGGGTGTGACACCAGAAGTATACAGAATGGTGTTGTCTGCATAGAGGTGGATCAGAGAATCACCCGCAGCAAGAGCGACATCATTGATGTATACAGTGAAAAGAGTCGGCCCGAGAATTGAACCCTGTTGCACCCCCATAGAGACTGCCAGAGGTCCGAACAAAAGGCCCTCCGATTTGACTCACTGAACTCTGTCTGAGAAGTAGTTGGTGAACCAGGCGAGGCAATCATTTGAGAAACCAAGGCTGTTGAGTCTGCCGATAAGAATATGGTGATTGACAGAGTCGAAAGCCTTGGCCAGGTCGATGAATACAGCTGCACAGTATTGTCTCTTATCGATGGCGGTTATGATATAGTTTAGGATCTTGAGCGTGGCTGAGGTACACCCTTGACCACATCGGAAACCAGATTGCATAGCGGAGAAGGTACGGTGGGATTTCGAAATGGTCAGTGATCTGTTTGTTAACTTGGTTCAAAGACCTTAGAAAGGCAGGGTAGGAGAGATATAAGTCTGTAGCAGTTTTGGTCTAGAGTGTCTCCCCCTTTGAAGAGGGGGATGACCATGGCAGCGTTCCAATCTTTGGGGATCTCAGACGATACCAGGCTAGTAATAGGGGTTGCAACAATTTCGGCAGATCATTTTAGAAAGAGAGGGTCCAGATTGTCTAGCCCGGCAGATTTGTAGGGGTCCAGATTTTGCCGCTCTTTCAGAACATCAGCTATCTGGATCCGGGTGAAGGAGAAATGGGGGAGGCTTGGGCAAGTTGCTGTAGGGAGTGCAGGGCTGTTGACTGGGGTAGGGGTAGTCAGCTGGAAAGCATGGCCAGCTGTAGTAAAAATGCTTATTGAAATTCTCAATTATTGTGGATTTATCGGTGGTGACAGTGTTTCCTAGCCTCAGTGCAGTGGGCAGTTGGGAGGAGGTGCTCTTATTCTCTATGGACTTTACAGTGTCCCAGAACGTTTTGGGAGTGACGGGTCGCCACTGGCTAGCAAGCAAGGGATAAGAACTTTGCCAGCCATTATGGCAAAGGATATAGGATATGTGCCAATATATCCTCCAAACAGGGCATTATCACTTGTATGCAATGGGTTACCAACATACTCAAATAATGATTGACATATTTTAATTAGTTATTTTGTTGAATTTATTCATACAAGTTGGAAATCGCATATTCAACAATGAGTGATTTGGAAGGGATCAGTGACAGTGGCTAACTGCAAGCATTGGAAAGCAATCACTGGCCTGCTATTCAGTAGAGTGGCTGTGTGGTCCCAAAACTGGGATTAAGGGGCTCTTATCCAAGTTTAAAATGATAAACATTCATCATTGGCCATACTGTCAATGAAGCCTGATTTGTGCCACGCTCCTCAAAACTGTTAACTCGGAACTGCGAAAACTTGACTTCAGTGAGTTCAAGACAACTGGGAAGTCGGGAATAAACAAGCTCCGACTGGGAAAATACGTTTTGAACAGTCATCCAACTCGGAATTGTAAATCCGGCCTCTTTCTAGAGCTACGACCTGAAGATCAATAACGTCATCATGATTGTTTTTTTCAGAGTTTACAGTTGTTTTGAAAGCACCATAAATCCAGAATAAGCCAGACTTTGATGGCAAAATTTGCCCACGAAGGACCGCCTCGCCACCTTCCTGTTCAAGTGAGCACAGCACAACAAGGTGAGTCCAAAAATGTATTGCATGCTGCTGCATATATAATGTAATATGCCAGGGAGATATGAATACATACTGTAGCTAAGAAAATAATACTAAGTGTATGTTGTGTAGTAAGTAGCCCATGTGCCTCACCCTAATAATTTGGTATTTTTACCCCTCTTAATTTATCCTACAGTTCTAACACAATCACTTCAAACTGAAGCTGGAAAGACTGCAAACAAGCTGCACTTCGTTTCATTTTGTTTTCTATTGATAGGTCTTAGTATAAATCCATAAAAATTATGCTGATTCATGATTTCGACTGGCTGAGAAACACTGCCTGCCTGTCTGTCTAATCCAAACTCCCAACAGGTTCATTACAATGGGACAGCTGGAGATTGAATTTGAATATTGAAACAATGTTGCAAATGTCGGAGAGACAGCAAGATTTATACAAATGTCTGCTGTTGAAAACTAAATGTTAGTCTAAAAGAAATGTGAGATAATGTCTAGATGCTTTTTATAGTGGAGATCAAGTTTCTAAATTGCTTAGCTGGGCTGATGAGACAGTGTATTGTGCACTCAGATGGAACAGAGTAAATAGGCATTTTAACGTCATAGATGTATTTAGCTTTTGGTAACTTGTGGAATAGACACTGGTTGGAATGTGGTTCGAAAAAAATCTGCATTCCGGATTAGTACCACCCGTAAAGTCGCATAATCTTGGCACCCAGAACCAAATCTTGAATGTGTGCTTGTCTGTGTTTATCTGTCACAATTGGCTAATTAGCTTTGCCACAATATTTATTTTCACCCTTCTAGTCTGTTGACGTCAAAGAGTGCTTTGCAGATATGGGGATAAGACATAAGACAGCAGGCTACTATAGTGTAACTGTCACGGCTGTTGAAGGAGGAGGACCAAGGTGCAGCGTGGTCAGCGTACATTTTCTCTTTATTTTAAAATGACACCGAACAAAACAATAAACACTACAAAAACAAACCGTGAAGCTAAAGGCTATGTGCCCTAAACAAAGTCAACTTCCCACAAAGAAAGGAGGGGGAATGGGCTACCTAAGTGTGGTTCCCAATCAGAGACAACGATAGACAGCTGTCCCTGATTGAGAACCATACCCGGCCAAAACATAGAAATACAAAAATCATAGATAACAAAACATAGAATGCCCACCCCAAATCACACTCTGACCAAACCAAATACAGACATAAAAAGGCTCTCCCCCCAACCCCACAAAGGTGCGGACGCTGGCCGCAAAGCCTGAACCTATAGGGGAGGGTCTGGGTGGGCATCTATCTGCGGTGGTGGCTCAGGTGCGGGACATAGACCCCGCTCCACCTCTGGCTCACCCCTCTTTGGTAACGCCTCTGGTGTGGAGAACCTCGCCGCCGCCCCCGGACTGGGCACCCTCATTGCTGCGGGTCCCGGACTAGGCACCCTCGTTGCTGCAGGTCCCGGACTGGGCACCCTCATTGCTGCGGGTCCCGGACTGGGAACCCTCATTGCTGCAGGCCCCGGACTGGGCACCCTCGTTGCTGCAGGCCCCGGACTCAATTTAACCTTGCGCAATACCCTAGATGCAGTTGCACTCCTAAAAACTAAAAACATTTCTCATAAGAAACTAGCTCCCTGGTACACAGAAAATACCCGAGCTCTGAAGCAAGCTTCCAGAAAATTGGAACGGAAATGGCGCCACACCAAACTGGAAGTCTTCCGACTAGCTTGGAAAGACCTTACCGTGCAGTACTGAAGAGCCCTTACTGCTGCTCGATCATCCTATTTTTCTAACTTAATTGAGGAAAATAAGAACAATCCGAAATTCCTTTTTGATACTGTCGCAAAGCTAACTAAAAAGCAGCATTCCCCAAGAGAGGATGACTTTCACTTTAGCAGTGATAAATTCATGAACTTCTTTGAGGAAAAGATTATGATTATTAGAAAGCAAATTACGGACTCCTCTTTAAATCTGCATATTCCTTCAAAGCTCAGTTGTCCTGAGTCTGCACAACTCTGCCAGGACCTAGGATCAAGAGAGATGCTCAAGTGTTTTAGTACTATATCTCTTGACACAATGATGAAAATAATCATGGCCTCTAAACTTTCAAGCTGCATACTGGACCCTATTCCAACTAAACTACTGAAAGAGCTGCTTCCTGTGCTTGGCCCTCCTATGTTCAACATAATAAACGGCTCTCTATCCACCGGATGTGTACCAAACTCACTAAAAGTGGCAGTAATAAAGCCTCTCTTAAAAAAGCCAAACCTTGACCCAGAAAATATAAAAAACTATCGGCCTATATCGAATCTTCCATTCCTCTCAAACATTTTAGAAAAGGCTGTTGCGAAGCAATTCACTGCCTTCCTGAAGTAAATCAATGTATACGAAATGCATCAGTCAGGTTTTAGACCCCATCATAGCACTGAGACAGCACTTGTGAAGGTGGTAAATGACATTTTAACTTCTTGGATATAGGGGGTGCTCTTTTAATTTATGGATAAAAAAACGTGCCCGTTTTAAGCACAATATTTTGTCACGAAAAGATGCTCGACTATGCATATAATTGACAGCTTTGGAAAGAAAACACTCTGACGTTTCCAAAACTGCAAAGATATTATCTGTGAGTGCCACAGAACTCATGATACAGGCGAAACCAAGATGAAACTTCAAACAGGAAATTAGCAGAATTTTTGAGGCTCTGTTTTCCATTGTCTCCTTATATGGCTGTGAATGCGCCATGAATGAGCCTGCCCTTTCTGTCGTTTCTCCAAGGTGTCTGCAGCATTGTGACGTATTTGTAGGCATATCATTGGAAGATTGGCCATAAGAGACTACATTTACCAGGGGTCCGCCCGGTGTCCTTTGTCTAAATTGGTGCGTAATCTACAAGCTGCACGCAGTCATCCAGTGATTGAGAGGAGAGAGGAGGCTTCCATGAACGATATATCATGAAGAGATATGTGAAAAACACCTTGAGGATTGATTGTAAACAACGTTTACCATGTTTCAGTCAATATTATGGAGTTAATTTGGAAAAAAGTTCAGCGTTTTGATGACTGAATTTTCGTTTTTTTTTTGGTAGCCAAACGTGACGCACCAAACGGAGCGATTTCTCCTAAACAAATAATCTTTCAGGAAAAACTGAGCATTTGCTATCTAACTGAGAGTCTCCTCATTGAAAACATCCGAAGTTCTTCAAAGGTAAATGATTTATTTGAATGCTTTTCTGTTTTTTGTGAAAATGTTGCCTGCTGATGCTAACGCTAAATGCTACGCTAGCTACGCTAGCTGTTACACAAATGCTTGTTTTGCTATGGTTGAGAAGCATATTTTGAAAATCTGAGATGACAGTGTTGTTAACAAAAGGCTAAGCTTGAGAGCTAGCATATTAATTTCATTTCATTTGCGATTTTCATGAATAGTTAACGCTGCGTTATGGTAATGAGCTTGAGGCTGTATTCACGATCCCGGATCCGGGATGGCTAGAATCAAGTTTAATGGCATCGGACCGAGGCTCTGCATCTGTCCTCGTGCTCCTAGACCTTAGTGCTGCTTTTGATACCATCGATCACCACATTCTTTTGGAGAGATTGGAAACCCAAATTGGTCTACACGGACAAGTTCTAGCCTGGTTTAGATCTTATCTGTCGGAAAGATATCAGTTTGTCTCTGTGAATGGTTTGTCCTCTGACAAATCAACTGTTTCGGTGTTCCTCAAGGTTCCGTTTTGGGACCACTATTGTTTTCACTATATATTTTACCTCTTGGGGATGTTATTTGAAAACATAATGTTAACTTTCACTGCTATGCAGATGACACACAGCTGTACATTTCAATGAAACATGGTGAAGCCCCAAAATTGCCCTTGCTAGAAGCATGTGTTTCAGACATAAGGAAGTGGATGGCTGCAAACTTTCTACTTTTAAACTCGGACAAAACAGAGATGCTTGTTCTAGGGCCTGCTAACCTGCTAACCTACAAACCTACAAAGCATTACATGGGCTTGCTCCTACCTATCTCTCCGATTTGGTCCTGCCGTACATACCTACACGTACGCTACGGTCACAAGACGCAGGCCTCCTAATTGTCCCTAGAATTTCTAAGCAAACAGCTGGAGGCAGGGCTTTCTCCTATAGAGCTCCATTTTTATGGAACGGTCTACCTTCCCATGTCAGAGATGCAAACTCGGTCTCAACCTTTAAGTCTTTACTGAAGACTCATCTCTTCAGTGGATCATATGATTGAGTGTAGACTGGCCCAGGAGTGGGAAGGTGAACGGAAAGGCTCTGGAGCAACGAACCGCCCTTGCTGTCTCTGCCTGGCCGGTTCCCCTCTTTCCACTGGGATTCTCTGCCTCTAACCCTATTACAGGGGCTGAGTCACTGGCTTACTGGGGCTCTCTCATGCCGTCCCTGGAAGGGGTGCATCACCTGAGTGGGTTGATTCACTGATGTGGTCATCCTGTCTGGGTTGGCGCCCCCCCTTGGGTTGTGCCATGGCGGAGATCTTTGTGGGCTATACTCAGCCTTGTCTCAGGATGGTAAGTTGGTGGTTGAAGATATCCCTCTAGTGGTGTGGGGGCTGTGCTTTGGCAAAGTGGGTGGGGTTATATCCTTCCTGTTTGGCCCTGTCCGGGGTGTCCTCGGATGGGGCCACAGTGTCTCCTGACCCCTCCTGTCTCAGCCTCCAGTATTTCATGCTGCAGTAGTTTGTGTCGGGGGGCTAGGGTCAGTTTGTTATATCTGGAGTACTTCTCCTGTCCTATTCGGTGTCCTGTGTGAATCTAAGTGTGTGTTCTCTAATTCTCTCCTTCTCTCTTTCTTTCTCTCTCTCGGAGGACCTGAGCCCTAGGACCATGCCCCAGGACTACCTGACATGATGACTCCTTGCTGTCTCCAGTCCACCTGGCCGTGCTGCTGCTCCAGTTTCAACTGTTCTGCCTAATTATTATTCGACCATGTTGGTCATTTATGAACATTTGAACATCTTGGCCATGTTCTGTTATAATCTCCACCCGGCACAGCCAGAAGGGGACTGGCCACCCCACATATGCTCTCTCTAATTCTCTCTTTCTTTCTCTCTCTCGGAGGACCTGAGCCCTAGGACCATGCCCCAGGACTACCTGACATGATGACTCCTTGCTGTCCCCAGTCCACCTGACCGTGCTGCTGCTCCAGTTTCAACTGTTCTGCCTTATTATTATTCGACCATGCTGGTCATTTATGAACATTTGAACATCTTGGCCATGTTCTGTTATAATCTCCACCCAGCACAGCCAGAAGAGGACTGGCCACCCCACATAGCCTGGTTCCTCTCTAGGTTTCTTCCTAGGTTTTGGCCTTTCTAGGGAGTTTTTCCTAGCCACCGTGCTTCTACACCTGCATTGCTTGCTGTTTGGGGTTTTAGGCTGGGTTTCTGTACAGCACTTTGAGATATCAGCTGATGTACGAAGGGCTATATAAATAAATTTGATTTGATTTGATTTGGAGGCCGTCTCTGGAGGCTCCGGACTGGAGGCCGTCTCTGGAGGCTCCGGACTGGAGGCCATCGCTGGAGGCTCCGGACTGGAGGCCGTCTCTGGAGGCTCCGGAATGGAGGCCGTCGCTGGAGGCTCCGGACTGGAGGCCGTCGCTGGAGGCTCCTGACTCGAGGCCGTCTCTGGAGACTCCGGACTGGAGGGCGTCGCTGGAGGCTCCGGACTGGAGGCCCTTGTTGGAAGCTTCATGACATGTCTCACCACTAGAGGCTTCCTGCCATGACTACTCACTGGAAGCTTCGTGCCATGGATCATCACTGGAGGCTTCTTGCCATGGATCATCACTGGAGGCTTTGTACCATGGATCATCACTGGAGGTCTCGAGCTAAGAGCCTACACAACCCGTCCTGGCTGAATGGTGACTTTGGCCCGGCACGTGCGGGGCGCAGGCACAGGACGCACTGGGCTGTGCAGACGCACTGGAGACACAGTGCGCAGAGCCGGCGTAGGATATCCTGGGCCGTAGAGACGTACTGGAGGTCTGGAGAGCAGGACTGGCACAATCCTTTCTGGCTGGATGCTCATCCTAGCCCGGCAGATGCGGGGAGCTGGGATGTAGCACACCGGGCTAAGAACGTGTACTGGAGACACCGTTCTGCCAACAAATTTTCTATAGGATTTAGGTCAGGGTTTTGTGATGGCCACTCCAATACCTTAACTTTGTTGTCTTTCAGCCATTTTGCCACAACTTTGAAAGTATGCTTGGGGTCAATGTCCATTTGGAAGACCCATTTGCAACCAAGCTTTAACTTCCTGACTGATGTCTTGAGATGTTGCTTCAATACATCCACATAATTTCCCCTCCTCGTCACGCCATCTATTTTGTGAAGTGCACCAGTACTTCCTGCAGCAAAGCACCCTCACACCATGATTCTGCCACCCACGAGTAGTGGATTTAAAAAGGGATTATAGCTTTCACTTGGATTCACCTGGTCCGTCTATTTCAGGGTAAGAGCAGGTGTTCATAATGTTTTGGACACTTGTGAAAGTGAATATGTCCCCATACTTTTGGTCCCCTAAAGTGAGGGGACTATGGATAAAAAGTGCTGTCATTTCTAAACGATTCACCTGATATGAAAATACCCTCAAATGAAAGCTGACAGTTTGCACTTTGTCTGCATTGTATCATTTCAAATCCAATGTGCTGGAGTACAGAGCCAAAACAACAACAAATGTGTCACTGTCCCAATACTTTTGGAGCTCACTGTATGTGTTCCCTTAAATATGGGCATCGGAACAAATATCCGATGGCACACCAGACACGCACGGTGTGTGAGGCCCACTGAGTAACTGTTTAAAAGCTGCTTGTTGAGTGTGCACACAAATCTGCAACAGCTGGTTCATCAGCAGCCAAGACACTCAAAGGTCAACGCACTTACCAATGAACCACTATCTGTCCGTCCGGCCACCATGTTCCAGGCCACTCAAACGTGTACATGCAATTTTTTACAATGGTTGGGTCTAATCCTGAATGCTGATTGGTTAAAACCGCATTCCAGCCAGTGTCTATTCCACAAGTTGTCGTTAAAATGCCATCCACTGTCTCATCATCCCAGCCAGGCAACTTGATCTCCACTATAAAAAGCATCTAGACATTAACTCACATTTATTTTAGACTAACATCTACTTTTCAAGAGTGGAGATTTGTATAAACCTTACTGTCTGTCTCTCTGACTTTTGCAGCATTGTTTCAATATTCAAATTCGTTCTCCTGCTGTCTTATAGTAATGAATGTGTCGGGACGAGAGACAGGCAGGCAACGTTTCTCAGCCAGTTAAAATCATGAATCAGGTGGCATCATTTTTATGGATATATACGAAAAATAATAATAATTAAAAAGGTCAAATAAAATGCAGCTAATTTACAGTCTTTCCAGCTTCAGTTTGATGTGATTGTGTTACTGTAGCTGTGTTGTTGGCCAGCTCCTCTGAACAACAGTGTCCTGACGAGCGAGCACATTTTCCATGCCAGGCGAAATCATTGGCTCATTGTTATGGATGTATCCAAATAAATGTCACTAGAAAACAGCTTAAACAAATGCAAATGCAACTACTTTGCTGTTATTCTGGCTGCACGTTTTGGTGTGACTCTAAATTAGCCGTAGTTCTCTAGCTAGCAAGCAAGGTATAAGAACCTTGCCAGGCAATATGGAAATGGAACATTTAGAACGATCGACTGGATGCAGAACTAGCAACCCTATATTTGTGTCGGGACTATATCTTGTAGAAGGATGAAATAGTATAAATTAATTAATCAGAATAATGTCTTTAATGAAAATATGTCAATTGTTATTTTAATATGTTGGTAACCCATTATATAAAAGTGATAATACTCTTGAAGCCAGTGTTTGGAGGATATATTGGCCTGGTTTGCCGGCCCTCAACTTACTGTAGCCTCGGGCCGAACAACACCCGTGCCAATATATCCTCCAAACACTGGCTTCTCTGCCATTATCACTTAAATAATACACTAGTGCTTGCTGTGTTGTGTTGAACCATGCCCTGTAGTATATAGCCCAGTTTTACACAACAATGCAACATTAAGTTATGAGAGCATTGACATAAACCTGGATAAACCTGTAGCACCCCAAGGTTGTGGTGTTAACTTGGCAGTCATTTTTTCCAAAAAAGAAAACTAATCAAAAGACTAAGTATATTTTGGGGTATATAATTCTGGATATTATGTGCAGACCCTGGTTTGAGAAACCATGGTGTAGTTAATGGTGTAGTTGAAATGGTGTAGTTAATGGTGTAGTTAAAAATCCAGCCTTTTGGGGTTACCTTTTGACCAGTAATTGCAGGCAGTTGACGCAGGCGTCAATGAGAGCAATAGCTTCTGGGAGGGAAAGGTCACCGCAGGGTTCTCCATTCAGCGACACCACCTCATCCCCCTCACAAACCCCGGCCAGGGACGCACGACCTCCCTCTTCCACCTGCGGAATTACAAGCAGTGGTGAGTCCCCAGGACATGCCTCACAATAACAAAATCACCTACAACTATTATTCAGGTTAGTGTATTTACTTTATGTAACTGAGGTAGTTTTGGCCAACCACAGTTGTTTGATGAGGAACATTGCCTGAGATCTGAAGGCTTGTGTTAGCTCACCGAGTTAATGCCTAGGACTTTATCGAAGCAGGCTAACACAGCCGTTTGCCACAAAAGATACCCAGGTTCAAACTCCACATGACTGTAGGTAACATTTTCAATAGGACATATACAGTGCCTTGCGAAAGTATTCGGCCCCCTTGAACTTTGCGACCTTTTGCCACATTTCAGGCTTCAAACATAAAGATGTAAAACTATTTTTTTGTGAAGAATCAACAACAAGTGGGACACAATCATAAAGTGGAACGACATTTATTGGATATTTCAAACTTTTTTAACAAATCAAAAACTGAAAAATTGGGCGTGCAAAATTATTCAGCCCCTTTACTTTCAGTGCAGCAAACTCTCTCCAGAAGTTCAGTGAGGATCTCTGAATGATCCAATGTTGACCTAAATGACTAATGATGATAAATACAATCCACCTGTGTGTAATCAAGTCTCCGTATAAATGCACCTGCACTGTGATAGTCTCAGAGGTCCGTTAAAAGCGCAGAGAGCATCATGAAGAACAAGGAACACACCAGGCAGGTCCGAGATACTGTTGTGAAGAAGTTTAAAGCCGGATTTGGAAACAAAACGATTTCCCAAGCTTTAAACATCCCAAGGAGCACTGTGCAAGCAATAATATTGAAATGGAAGGAGTATCAGACCACTGCAAATCTACCAAGACCTGGCCGTCCCTCTAAACTTTCAGCTCATACAAGGAGAAGACTGATCAGAGATGCAGCCAAGAGGCCCATGATCACTCTGGATGAACTGCAGAGATCTACAGCTGAGGTGGGAGACTCTGTCCATAGGACAACAATCAGTCGTATATTGCACAAATCTGGCCTTTATGGAAGAGTGGCAAGAAGAAAGCCATTTCTTAAAGATATCCATAAAAAGTGTTGTTTAAAGTTTGCCACAAGCCACCTGGGAGACACACCAAACATGTGGAAGAAGGTGCTCTGGTCAGATGAAACCAAAATTGAACTTTTTGCCAACAATGCAAAACGTTATGTTTGGTGTAAAAGCAACAGAGCTCATCACCCTGAACACACCATCCCCACTGTCAAACATGGTGGTGGCAGCATCATGGTTTGGGCCTGCTTTTCTTCAGCAGGGACAGGGAAGATGGTTAAAATTGATGGGAAGATGGATGGAGCCAAATACAGGACCATTCTGGAAGAAAACCTGATGGAGTCTGCAAAAGACCTGAGACTGGGACGGAGATTTGTCTTCCAACAAGACAATGATCCAAAACATAAAGCAAAATCTACAATGGAATGGTTCAAAAATAAACATATCCAGTTGTTAGAATGGCAAAGTCAAAGTCCAGACCTGAATCCAATCGAGAATCTGTGGAAAGAACTGAAAACTGCTGTTCACAAATGCTCTCCATCCAACCTCACTGAGCTCGAGCTGTTTTGCAAGGAGGAATGGGAAAAAATTTCAGTCTCTCGATGTGCAAAACTGATAGAGACATGAGCAGTGCATTTTAATCACAGATTCAACCACAAAGAAGGGCACATTTTTTGTTGTTGTTGAAAAAGCAGAAATGTACCATCTCTTTGAGTAGTGAATTACTAATTACACTTTGGATGGTGTATCAATGCAACCAGTTACTACAAAGATACAAGCGTCCTTCCTAACTCAGTTGCCGGAAAGGAAGGCAACCGCTCAGGGATTTCACCATGAGGCCAATGGTGACTTTAAAACAGTTACCGAGTTTAATGGCTGTGATAGGAAAAAACTGAGGGCAGATCAATAACATTGTAGTTACTCCACAATACTAACCTAATTGACAGAGTCAAAAGAAGGAAGCCTGTACATAACATGCATCCTGGTTGCAACAAGGCACTAAAGTAATACTGCAAAGAATGTGGCAATGCAATTAACTTTTTGTCCTGAATATAAAGTGTTATGTTTTGGGCAAATCCAATACAACACATTACTGAGTACAACTCTCCATATTTTCAAGCATAGTGGTGGCTGCATCATGTCATGGGTATGCTTGTAATATTAAGGACTGGTTCAGTCGGCTTTCCACCAGACGCTGGGAGATGAATTCACCTTTCAGCAGGACAACATAAAACACAAAGCCAAATCTACACTGGAGTTGCTTACCAAGAAGACAGTGAATGTTCCTGAGTGGCCGAGTTAGGGTTTTGACTTAAATCTGCTTGAAAATCTATGGCAAGAGTTGAAAATGGTTGCTAAGCAATGATCAACAACCAATTTCAGAGAGCTTGAATCATTTTTAAAAGAATAATGGGCAAATGTTGCACAATCCAGGTGTGGAAAGCTCTTAGACTTGCTGTTTTATGCAGCCCTCCTGAGAGGACATGTCTATCCCCTCTCCTATGCAAAGACTGAGGCCATGGAGATCTACATACTGGAGAGCCTCCAGCAGGGTTTTATCTGCCCCTCTACATCACCAGCCTCCTCAAGCTTACTTTGTGTTAAAAAGAAAGATGGGGGACTGCACCCCTACACTGAACAAAGCCACCATTAAGTTCAGCTATCCTTTACTCCTCATCTCAACCATCATCGAGCAAATGCATGGTGCGCAGTACTTCACCAAACTGGACTTGAGGAGCACTTACAATCTAGTATCTCATAATGCCCTTTGGCCGGTCTAATGCTCCTTCAGTCTTCCAGAACTTTATTAACAACGTGTTTCGGGACATGCTGGGATGGGGCGTAGTTGTTTATATAGATTACATTTTGGTCTATTCTCCTGACCGCGCCCAACATGTCTCGTTAGTCAGGTCTGTGCTGGGAAGACTGTTGGAGCATGATCTATATGTTATACAAGAGCCATATTTATTTTTCCACCGGTCCTTGTCCTTTTTGGGCTACCTCACATCCACGGAGGGAGTGGAGATGGAGAAGCAACGCATCAGCGCAGTCAGGTCATGGTCCATCCATAACTCCGTGACAGCAGTCCAACGATTCCAAGGGGTTGCCACCTATTTCCAAAGGTTCATCCGGGGCTTCAGCATGATGGTCGCGCCTCTTACCTCCCTGCTGAGAGGAGGTCCCCAGCGGCTTCGTTGGTCGGAGGCGGAGAGGGAATTCGAGACACTGAAGGCATGCTTCACCACTGCTCCCGTACTGGCACATCCCGAGCACTCAATTCCCTTCATCGTCGAGGTGGATGCCGTCGAAGTAGGAGTCGGGGCAGTGCATAGAAAACCCCTCCCAAGCTGTGGCCCTGAGCCTTCTACTCCAAGCAGCTGAACCCCGCCCAGAGGAACTACGACTTAGGGGACCTGGGAACTCTTGGCTCTTGGTGGTCAAGAAGGGTCTGAAGGCAAGTAGACACTATTTGGAGGGGTACAAACACCCTTTCCTGGTGTG
Organism: Oncorhynchus tshawytscha; assembly: GCF_018296145.1. Taxonomy (NCBI): domain Eukaryota; kingdom Metazoa; phylum Chordata; class Actinopteri; order Salmoniformes; family Salmonidae; genus Oncorhynchus; species Oncorhynchus tshawytscha. The sequence goes on from NC_056438.1 coordinate 24,645,132, forward strand.
GATGGACCACCGCAACCTGGAGTACATCAGGGCAACAAAGAGGCTAAACCCGAGACAGGCCAGGTGGGCTCTATTCTTCGCCAGGTTCCAATTCATGCTTTCTTATAGGCCAGGCTCAAAGAACGTGAAGGTGGACACCCTGTCTCGCCTCTATGACACAGAGGAGAGGCAGGGAGAGGAGACCCCCATCATCCCTACGTCCCGTATCATCACGCCAGTGTTGTGGGACGTGGATGCCGACATACTGCAGGACTTGTGCACGGAACCTGCACACGGAACCCGCACCTGCACAGTGCCCGGACGACCACGCCTACGTGCCCACGGGTGTGCGAGACCGTCTCACCTCTCGGTGTACTTTGTAACTGACCTTCCCCCTCCCAGGGGAAAACCACCATTCTCGTCATTGTGGACCGGTTTTCCAAAGCTTGTTGCCTCCTTCCTCTGCCTGAGCTCCCAACGGCCATGCAAACCGCGGAGGCTATTTTTGCGCACGTCTTCCGGCACTATGGGATCCCGGAGGAAATTGTGTCAGACCGTGGCCCTCAGTTCACCTCACGCGTATGGAAAGCGTTCACGGAACGCCTGGGGGTCACTGTTAGTCTCACCTCCGGGTACTGTCCTCAAGCTAATGTGCAGGTGGAGAGGGTCAAATCAGGAACTGGGCAGGTTCCTGTGTTACTGTCAGGACCGGCCGAGGGAGTGGGCGGAGTGTGCTGAGAACGCGCAGAATTCCCTCGAACACTCCTCCACTAACCTAAATCCTTTCCAGTGTGTGTTGGGGTATCAGCAGGCCTTGGCATCTTGGCATCCGAGCCAGACCGAGGCCCCTGTGGTGGACGAGTGGTTTCGGCGCACTGAGGAGACCTGGAACGCTGCACACACTCGTCTCCAGCGGGCCATGCGTCAGAACAAGGAACAGGCCGACCACCACCACAGTGAGGCACCTGTCCTTCTCTCCAGGCGACCAGGTCTGGCTCTCCACCCAGAACCTGCCCCTCCGCCTGCCCTGCCGGAAGCTGAGCCTGCGGTTATTGAGGGTTATTGACGTAACGTACCGTTTGCAACTCCCTGCTGATTATCGCATTAACAGGACTTTTCATGTGTCTCTCCTCAGGCCAGTGGTGCCTGGTCTCCTCGCTGAGGCTGGACCCAGTGATGCCCCGGCTCCTCCTATGGACATCGAGGCAGGTCCGGCGTACTCGGCCCGTGAAGTCCTGGATTTGAGGCATCGGGCGGGGCGTCTCCAGTACTTCATTGACTGGGAGGGGTACGGCACAGGGGAGCGGTGCTGGGTTCCTGTGGTGGACATCCTGGATGCTTCGCTGACCAGGAATTTTCACAGTCGGCGCCCTGACCGACCCGCACCGTGTACCTGTGGTCATCCCCGAGGCCGGTGTCATCCCGCTGCTAGTGCAGCATGTCAGGGGGGGTACTGTCATGGATCCCCCCGGTACTGCTGCTCATTCTGTTCACCAGCTCCAGAGGTCTACGTCACCGGCCTTCTATGCGTCACTGAACTGGATTCATTACCACCAACCCCGGACTGTCTTGTCTCATTATGTACGCCTGGTTCCCATTCACCCTGATTAGTATGTGTATATAGGTGCCCTCTGTGTCACGAATCCCGCTTCCTGAGTCTGTGTTTGCCTGTGTTTCTGTCCTGGAGTGTGTTTCCGGTGTCCTGGAACGCACCCTGTCTGGTTGCCGGGCGAATTAGCTTGTTGGGAGATTGTCGGGCTGCACACCTGTCCTGATCATCAGCTACAGCCATTCACCCGGAACCCATACCCCATCCATGTCTGCATTCGAACCCATACCCCATCCATGCCAGTGTGTTGTTTTCCATTGGATCTGCCTACCCACTCCCATCAACCCACCTCCGCTGCCCGCTCCTCCACCCGGAACTATCTACCTCCACGTTCTCATTAATTAATAAATACACACCATCTTCTTACTCACCTTGTCCTGGTCTGCTTCTGGGTCCAATTCTGGTAAACCCTGACACTCTGTTCCCCATTGTCCTCATCAAATCAAACTTTATTTGTCACATGCGCCGAACACAACAAGTGTAGACCTTACCGTGAAATGCTTACTTACGAGCCCTTAACCAACAGTACAGTTCAAGAAGAGTTAAGAAAACATTTACCAAATAAACTATTATAAAAAGAACACAATAACATAACAATAACGAGGCTATATACAGGAGGTACCGGTACCGAGTCAGTTTGTGGGGGTACAGATTAGAGTTAATTTGTACATGTAGGTAGGGGTGAAGTGACTATGCAGAGATAATAAACAGTTTTTACAAACATCCTCAAAGATTGAGGATCTGGGGAACCATGCAAAATCTTTTCAGTCTCCTGAGGGGGAAAATGTTTTGTCGTGCCCTCTTCACGACTGTCTTGGTGTGTTTGGACCATGATAGATTGTTGGTGATGTGGACACCAAGGAACTTGAAACTCTTGACCCACTCCACTACAGCCCTGTTGATGAGAATGGTGGCCTGTTCGCCTTGCCTTTTCCTGTAGTTCACAATCAGCTCCTTTGTCTTGCTCACATTGAGGGAGAGGTTGTTATCCTGGCACCACACAGCCAGTTCTCTGACCTCCTCCCTATAGGCTGTCTCATCGTTGTTGGTGATCAGGCCTACCACTGTTTTGTCATCAGCAAATGTAATGATTTTGTTGGAATCATGTTTCTCCACACAGTCATTGGTGAACAGGAAGTACAGGAGGGGACTAAGTACACACCCCTGAGGGGCCCCAGTATTGAGGATCAGTGTGGCAGATGTGCAGTTGTCTACCCTTACCACCTGGGGGCGGCCCGTCAGCAAGTCCAGGATCAAGTTGCAGAGGGAGGTGTTTAGTCCCAGGGTCCTTAGCTTAGTTATGAGCTTTGTGGGCACTATGGTGTTGAACAGTGAGCTGTAGTCAATGAACAGCATTCTCACATAGGTGTTCCTATTGTCCAGGTGGGAAAGGGCAGTGTGGAGTGCGATTGAGATTGCGTCATTTTGGATCTGTTGGGGCGGTATGCGAATTGGAGTGGGTCTAGGGTATCCGGGAGGATGCTGTTGATGTGAGCCATGACCAGCCTTTCAAAGCACTTCACGGCTACCGGCTGTAATCATTTAGGCAGGTTACCTTCGCTTCCTTGGGCACAGGGACTATGGTGGTCTGCTTGAAACATGTAGGTATTGCAGACTTAGTCAGGGAGAGGTTGAAAATGTCAGTGAAGATGCAGTTGGTCCACGCATGCTTTGAGTACAAGTCCTAGTAATCCATCTGGCCCCGCGGCTTTGTGAATGTTAACCTATTTAAAAGTCTTGCTCACATCGGCTACCAAGAGCGTTATCACACAGTCATCCAGAACAGCTGGTGCTCTCGTGCATGCATCAGTGTTGTTTGCCTCAAAGCGAGCATAAAAAGCATTTAGCTTGCCTGGTAGGCTCACGTCACTGGGCAGCTCGTGTCTGGGTTTCCCTTTGTAGTTCGTAATAGTTTTCAAACCCTGCCACATCTGATGAGCGTTAGAGCCAGTGTAGTAGGATTCAATCTTAATCCTGTATTGATGCTTTGTTTGTTTGATTGTTCGTCTGAGGGCATAGCGAGATCTCTTATAGGTGTCCTTGAAAGCGGCAGCTCCAGCCTTTCGCTCGATGCAGATGTTGCTTGTAATCCATGGCTTCTGGTTGGGATATGTACGTACGGTCACTGTGGGGACTTCGTCGTTGATGCATTTATTGCACTTATTGATGAAGCCGATGATTGAGGTTGTATACACCTCAATGCCATTGGATGAATCCAGGAACATATTCCAGTCTGTGCTATCAAAACAGTCCTGTAGAGTAGCATCCGCGTCATCTGACCACTTCCGTATTGAGCGATTCACTGCTACTTACTACTTTAATTTATGCTTGTAAGCAGAAATCTGGAGGATATAATTATGGTCAGATTTGCCAAATGGAGGGCAAGGGAGAGCTTTGTATGCGTCTCTGTGTGTGGAGTAAAGGTGGTCTAGAGTTTTTTTCCCTCTGGTTGCACATGTGACATGCTAGTAAAAATCCGGCCACTAGGAGCACCGCTTCTGGTGAGCATTTTCTTGTTTGCTTATGGCATTATAGAGTTGGTTGAGTGCGGTCTTAGTGCCAGCATCCGCCTGTGGTGGTAAATAGACTGCTACAAATAATATAGATTGCTACAAATAATATAGATGAGAACTCTCTTGGTAGATAGAGTACCTTATGATAAGCTGTAGACCACACTACCTCCGGCAAAAAATACCTTGAGACTTCTTTAATATTAGACATAACTCAGTAGCTGTTATTGACAAAAAGACACACACCCCCACCCTTCGTCTTACCAGACGTAGCTTCTCTCTTCTGCCGGTGCATTGAAAATCCCTCCAGCTCTATATTATCAGTGTCGTCGTTCAGCCACGACTTGGTGAAACAGAAGATATTACAGTTTTTAATGTCCCGTTGGTAGGATAATCGTAAATCATCCATTTTATTTTCCAATGATTGCATGTTAGCAAGTAGAATTGATGGCAGTGGGAGTTTACTCGCTCGCTTACGGATTCTTCATGCAAATGACGGGGATCAGGGCCTGTTCCTGGGAGAGCAGTATATCTTTCTCATTGGACTCGTTAAAGGAAAGCTTCTTCAAGTTGCGGTGAGTAATCCCAGTTCTGATGTCCAAAAGTTATTCTTTGTCATAAGAGATGATAGCAGCAACATTATGTACAAGTAAAGAAATAAGTAACAAACAACGCAAAAAAACAAACAGAATAGAACAATTGGTTATGAGCATGTAAAATGTCATCCATCCTCTTCGACGCCGTCTTGTCCCATGTCCATTGGTCCTGTGAGTACCTGTGCTATGTTGTATCGGCCTCCATGCTACGTGTTATTATGCACTTGTTTTACGGGTCTCGTCCCGTGTATTATGTAGAGGGTTACACCTCGCTCTTTTGTTTGGGTGAAGAAATGAAAAACCCTATTACGTATTCCTGCACTTGTCTCCTATCATTATACAGTGTGACACTTACCCAGAAAGTTGTATTTGCTGCCAATGGTGTTTCTAAAAGGTTTGACTCAGGGGAGTGAATACTTAAGTAAATTATAGATTTCTGTATTTCATTTTGATTACATTTGCAGAAAAGTACGTCATTATAGGTTATTGTGTGTAGATAGGTGAGAAAAAAAATATATCATAAAGAATAAAGATAAAGAATCACCGACAAGGACATGAGGGGGAACAGAGGGTTAAATACACACCATGTAATTGATGGGATTGGAACCAGGTGTGATGGAAGACAAAACCAAAGGAAAATGAAAAGAGGATCGATGATTGAAAAGGTCGGAAAATGAAAAGGTCAGTGACTTCGACCGGCCGAACGCTGCCCAAACAAGGAGAGGGACCACCTTCGGCAGAAGTCGTGACAGTGTGAATATTTTATGAAGGCATTTTTTTGTTATACATGTTTGTAATGTTTCTGCTATTGGGAAGAGAATATGATGTTATGCAGAAAAATATGTTGGAAGGACATGGCTATGTATGTTTGAGCACATGGAAGTCAGTCATTTATGTTTACTATAGGTTAATGAGGTTTTACGAATGTGATGTGACTAAAATGAAAGGCCATTTAGTTGACTAAAATGGCCCACTGTTTTCGTCATTAACTACACTAAATCATTATTCAACTGACAAAAATGTGACCAAGACTAAATTATATTTTAGTCAAACTGACTAAGACTATACTAAACCTAAAAATAGAGTGCCAAAATTAACACTGGCCTTAAGTCAAATGTCTTTATTGATATGAGTCCAAATGGAACCTCTATTAAGATATCATTGACTTAGATGACAGCACAACAATACATTACAATACTACTCCATACCACTCATTTTCGGTGTAACTGCTGACAGAAAAGTTGTGATAAGAAATCACATGTTAACCCAGTGCATATCTCAATGCTAGTGTGACCGGCCAGTGTACAGTCGTGGCCAAAAGTTTTGAGAATTACACAAATATTAATTTCCACAAAGTTTGCTGCTTCAGTGTCTTTAGATATTTTTGTCAGATGTTACTATGGAATACTGAAGTATAATTACAAGCATTTCATAGGTGTCAAAGGCTTTTATTGACAATTACATGAAGTTGATGCAAAGAGTCAATATTTGCAGTGTTGACCCTCTTTTTCAAGACCTCTGCAATCCGCCCTGGCATGCTGTCAATTAACTTCTGGGCCACATCCTGACTGATGGCAGCCGATTCTTGCATAATCAATGCTTGGAGTTTGTCAGAATGTGTGGGGTTTTGTTTGTCCACCCGCCTCTTGAGGATTGACCACAAGTTCTCAATGGGATTAAGGTCTGGGGATTTTCCTGGCCATGGACCAAAATAATCGATGTTTTGTTACCTGTGACACTTGGTTATCATATTTGCTTTATGGCAAGGTGCTTCATCATGCTGGAAAAGGGACTGTTCGTCACCAAACTGTTCTTGGATGGCTGGGAGAAGTTCCTCTCAAAGGATGTGTTGGTACCATTCTTTATTCATGGCTGTGTTCTTAGGCAAAATTGTGAGTGAGCCCACTCCCTTGGCTGAGAGGCAACCCCACACATGAATGGTCTCAGGATGCTTTACCGTTGGCATGACACAGGACTGATGGTAGCGCTCACCTTGTCTTCTCCAGACAAGATTTTTTCCGGATGCCCCAAACAATCGGAAAGGGGAATCAGAGAAAATGACCTTACCCCAGTCCTCAACCGTCCAATCCCTGTACCTTTTGCAGAATAACAGTCTGTCCCTGATGTTTTTCCTGGAGAGAAGTGGCTTCTTTGCTGCCCTTCTTGACACCAGGCCATCCTCCAAAAGTCTTCGCCTCACTGTGAGTGTAGATGCACTCACACCTGCCTGCTGCCATTCCTGAGCAAGCTCTGTACTGGTGGTGCCCCGATCCCACAGCTGAATCAACTTTAGGAGACGGTCCTGGCGCTTGCTGGACTTTCTTGGGTGCCCTGAAGCCTTCTCACAACAATTGAACCGCTCTCCTTGAAGTTCTTGATGATCCGATAAATGGTTGATTTAGGTGCAATCTTACTGGCAGCAATATCCTTGCCTGTGAAGCCCTTTTTGTGCAAAGCAATGATGACAGAACGTGTTTCCTTGCAGATAACCAAGGTTGACAGAGGAGGAACAATGATTCTAAGCACCACCCTCCTTTTGAAGCTTCCAGTCTGTTATTCGAACTCAATCAGCATGACAGAGTGATCTCCAGCCTTCTCCTCGTCAACACTCACACCTGTGTTAACGAGAGAATCGCTGTCATGATGTCAGCTGGTCCTTTTGTGGCAGGGCTGAAATGCAGTGGAAATGGGGGTTTTTTGCAATTCAGTTCATTTGCATGGCAAAGAGGGACTTTGCAATTAATTGCAATTCATCCGATCACTCTTCATAACATTCTGGAATATATGCAAATTGCCATCATACAAACTGAGGCAACAGACTTTGTGAAAATGTATATTTGTGTCATTCTCAAAACTTTTGGCCACGACTGTAGACAAACCCCGACAGGTCATTTCTCCACTGTCAGAGTTCTGTGACATCAGAGTGTACAGTGTCCACCAGTAAACATACCACAACAGGTGCTCGTCGTGTGACACAACAATGCAAATTGCTGCTTCGTTCAGACCCGTAACCCAGGCATTAATAATAGCCAAGGAGCTGGAGGGTGTTCAGGTGCAGGAGTTGCCACTGACCTTCTCTGGCACTTTAGATATGGCAGAGATACTATATCTACAGCAAGAACACAAGTCTGCTCCGTAATGCTGTCAGCTCCAAACCATGTCAACTCCATAACTCAAGCATCAGGTGAGGTATAATATTAGATGCATGGACATACCTAAAGTAATAGGGACAACATAAGGTCTCAGCTGACACTGATACTTATTATATTTAATATAACTGTGTCACTTGTGTATTGTTGGCACAGCAATATTAGGTTACTGTACTAATTGAAACTACATTCACCTCTAAAAATATTTGAGAAATACAATGTGGTGGGTACAATTACATCATGCACTGTAGATTAATATAACATACTACTGCAATAACGCTTCACATTATAAAGCTGTAGTAAACCAACATATAAATAGACTGCAGCTAGTTATGGAGTGATACAATTACCACTGTGCTGTGGTAAAACAATATAGGGTAAAAGACACACAAACATGTGGTTATTAGTGGAATTAGTAGGATTTGGAAAAAGTTATTCGTTAAAAGGCGCAATCTGTGATTGCTAAATTTAAAAAAATACTTTTCAATTAATGATATACGTGTATCCATAAATTCTTGAAGAATATACCTTATAAATGCATCATGAGCCCAGTTCAACTTGTAGAGGTATTTATTACAAACTGTCGTACCCCATTAGAACCCAAAGTACAAGACTGTTTTACTCCATTGTTAGTAAAGAATGTAATTATAAACAAACACTGTAAATATTTAAAACATGGTTAATTTGGCATACATAGCTGTGTCTATGAGAGTGGTGACATTTCTCCAGCCTAATTCTTCAGCAGTTAATCGAAAGAGTGGCAGAGTGGCGGCTTTGTTATTGTTTGAAATGCAGATTGCCCCTTTAAACAATATCCAGCACTGGCAGTCAATTGCTTATGGTCCGTGTAGCACCTACTGAAATGGCCAGTGTTGTTTAAATGGAGGTTCTCAAGGGGAGTGGAGGCCAAAAGGTGTGCATAGTTATTCATACAAACCATTTATATGCCAGCAAATCATGCAAACGCAAGCATCACTTTTCATCCGTTTGGTAGTGAATCTGCTTTGTTCTTTATTAAACTCTCCATTAAATTGTATGTTGCGCAAATTACCCCAAAAAAGTGTTTTGAAGCAAAATGGTTTGAAGATATTTTATAATATATCAATTCAAATGAATGATAAGGATCTGTAGTCAACTTTCAGCAAAAGAGTAATTGAAACATTGCTTATCATTGAAGCAAATAACAACCATTTCATGGCATCTGTATCCAACTAATTAAACAACTAAAGCCTCGATTGAAAGCATTCCCCTGGTCACACTTTATTTGGATATTCCAGCTGTAGATGCTCTACACATGGTCATACTATCAACAAACTATCTGTTGATAAGCAACTGCTTGCTAAGGTTACGGTTAGGGTAAGGTTTAGAATAAGGGTTAAGGTTAGGGAAAAGGCTAAGTTTATGCTTAGGATAAGGGCTAAGGTTAAGGTTAGTAGATAGTCTGTAGAGCATCCACTGTACAGATGCACTATCCAAATAAAGTGTTACCATGTGTGTGGCTACATACGCCGGTGCTCCACTGGTTGAGGTTTTTCTCTCTTATAACTGGCTCCTAGACCCCATAAAATGGTTCATTAATATGAGGGATGTAATAAGCAGAAGTGTGTCATAAATTGTTCACAAAAGGCCATTTATACAGGATTAATTCTATATGTTTCAATGGGGGAGAGAGACGAAACTGGAAAAATGACTCAGTACAGATAATGGCATACATTGGTGTGAAAATGAAATGAACAGATTTGTACTTTGTTATTTTTCAAATATCCCTGTAAATGATATATAAGCATATAAGCATTTACTGCATTTACTGCAAATGAACTCTAAACTGTGTGCAGTGTTAAACCGCATTCTAAACAAAGAAGGCATTCCAAACGGAACATGCCCAACAAATAACGTGTAGGTCTTATATAACATTTACTAATGACATTATTCCCAATTTCAGAAACAAATTATACTGAACAAAAATATAAACACAACAAAGTTTTTCTTAAATATATTAGTATTTATTTCACTAGGCAAGTCAGTTAAGAGAAAATTCTTATTTACAATGATTGCCTAGGAACAATTGGTTAACTGCCTTGGTCAGGGGCAGAACGACAGATTTTTACCTTGTCAGCTCGGGGATTCAATCTAGCAACCTTTCGGTTACTGGCCCAACGCTCTAGGCTACCTGTCGCCCCAGTTACAGTTCATATAAGGAAATCAGTCAATTTAAATAAATAAATTAGGCCCTACTCTATGGATTTTACATGACTAGGATACAGATCTGTTGGTCACAGATACCTTCAAATAAATGGGCCTTACAATGGGCCTCAGGATCTCGTCATGGTATTTTTGTGCATTAAAATTGCCATCAATAAAATGCAATTGGGTTCGTCGTCCGTAGGTTATATGCCCATACCATAACACCACCGCCACCATGGGACACTCTGTTCACAACGTTGACATCTGCAAACCGCTCGCCCACACAACGCCACACACGTGGTCTTCGGTTGTGAGGCTGGTTGGACGTATTGCCAAATTCTCTAAAACAAAATTAATAAAAAAGGATCTGGCAACAACTCTGGTGGACATTCCTGCAGTCAGCATGGCAATTGCACACTCCCTCCAAACTTGAGACATCTGTGGCATTGTGTTGTGTGACAAAACGGAACATTTTAGAGTCCCCAGCATAAGGTGCACCTGTGTAATGATCATGCTGTTTAATCAGCTTCTTGATATGCCACGGAGCACCATTTAATCCATTATTAAAAAGTTGAAAGAATATGGCACCACAACAAACTTGCCAAGAGAGGGCCGCCCACCAAAACACACAGACCAGGCAAGGAGGGCATTAATCAGAAAGGCAACAAAGAGACCAAAGATAACCTTGAAGGAGCTGCAAAGCTTCACAGCGGAGATTGGAGTATCTGTCCACAGGACCACTTTAAGCCTAGAGCTAGGCCTTTACGGAAGAGTGGCCAGAAAAAAAGCCATTGCTTAAAGAAAAAAATAAGCAAACACTTTTGGTGTTTGCCAAAAAGCATGTGGGAGACTCCCCAATCATATGGAAGAAGGTACTCTGGTCAGATGAGACTAAACGTGAGCTTTTTGGCCATCAGGGAAAATGCTATATCTGCGCAAACCCAACACCTCTCATCACCCCGGGAACACCATTGTGAAGCATGGTGGTGGCAGCATCATGCTGTGGGGATGTTTTTCCCATCGGCAGGGACTGGGAAACTAGTCAGAATTGAAGGAATGATGGATGGCGCTTAATACAAAGAAATTCCTGAGAGAAACCTGTTTCAGTCTTCCAGAGATTTGAGACTGGGACGGAGGTTCACCTTCCATCAGGACAATGACCCTAAGCATACTGCTAAAGCAACACTCAAGTGGTTTAAGGGGAAACATTTAAATGTCTTTGAATGGCCTAGTCAAAGCCCAGACCTCAATCCAATTGAGAATATGTGGTATGACTTAAAGATTGCTGTACACCAGCGGAACCCGTCCAACTTGAAGGAGCTGGAGCAGTTTTTCTTTGAAGAATGGGCAGAAATCCCAGTGGCTAGATGTGCCAAGCTTATTGAGACATACCCCAAGAGAATTGCAGCTGTAATTGCTGCAAAAGGTGGGTCTACAAAGTATTGACTTCTGTTTATGTCTTGTTTGTATCTTGTTTGCATCTTCAAAGTGGTAGGCATGTTGTGAAAATTAAATGATACAAACCCCCCCAAAATATATTTTAATTCCAGGTTTTAAGGCAACAAAATAGGAAAAATGCCAAGGGGGCTGAATACTTTCGCACACCACTGTAAAGTCCCACAGTTGACAGTGCATGTCAGAGCAAAAACCAAGCCACAAGGTCGAAGGAATTGTCCGTTGAGCTCCGAGACAGGATTGTGTCGAGGCACAGCACTGGGGAAGGGTACTAAAACATTTCTGCAGAACTGAAGGTCCACAAGAACACAGTGGCCTCCATCAGTTTTAAATGGAAGAAGTTTGGAACCACCAAGGCTCTTCCTATAGCTGGCCACCTGTCCAAACTGAGCAATCGGGGGAGAAGAGGGCAGTGACCAAGAACCCGATGGTCACACTGCCAGAGCTCTAGAGTTCCTCTTTGGAAAAGAGAGAACCTTCCAAAAGGACAACCATCTCTGCAACCATCTCTGCAGCACTCCACCAATTAGGCCTTTATGGTAGAGTGGCCAGACGGAAGACACTCCTCAGTAAAAGGCATATGACAGCCTGCTTGGAGTTTACCAAAAGGCACCTGAAGACTCTCAGACCTTGAGAAACAAGATTCTCTAGTCTGATGAAACCAAGATTGAATTATTTGGTGTGAATGCCAAGCGTCACGTCTGGAGTAAACATGGCACCATCCCTACTGTGAAGCATGGCGATGGCAGCATCATGCTGTGGGGATATTTTTCAGTGGCAGGGACTGGATGATTAGTCAGGATCGAGGAAAAGATGAACAGAGCAAAGTACAGAGAGATCCTTGGTGAAAACCTGCTCCAACGCGCTAAGGACCTCAGACTGGGGCGAAAGTTCAGCTTCCAGCAGGACAACAACCCTAAGTACACAGCCAAGACAACGCAGGAGTGGCTTCGGGACAAGTCTCTGAATGTCCTTGAGTGGCCCTGCCAGATTCCGGACTTGAACCCAATCGAACATCTCTAGAGAGACCTGAAAATAGCTGTGCAGCAACGCTCCCCATCCAACCTGACAGAGATTGAGAGGATCTGCAGAGAAGAATGGAAGAAACTCCCCAAATATACACACACTACCGTTCAAAAGTTTGGGGTCACTTAGAAATGTCATTTTTTCCATGAAAACATACATAAAATGAGTTTCAAAATGAATAGGAAATATAGTCAAGACGTTGACAAGGTTATAAATAATGATTTTTAATTGAAATAATAATTGTGTCATTCAAACTATGCTTTCGTCAAAGAATCCTCCATTTGCAGCAATTACAGCCTTGCAGACCTTTGGCATTCTAGTTGTCAATTTGATCAGGTAATCTGAAGAGATTTCACCCCATGCTTCCTGAAGCATCTCCCACAAGTCGAACCCACAAATGCGATTGCTCCAGATACTAAACTAGTTTAAAGAAAGTCAGTTTTATTGCTTCTTTAATCAGGACGACAGTTTTCAGCTATGCTAACATAATTGCAAAAGGGTTTTCTAATGATCAATTCGACTTTTAAAATTATAAACTTGGATTAGCTAACACAACGTGCCATTGGAACACCGGAGTGATGATTGCTGATAATGGGCATCTGTACACCTATGTAGATATTCCATTTTAAAAATCTGCCTTTTCCAGCTACAATAGTTATTTACAACATTAACAATGTCTACACTGTATTTCTGATCAATTTGATATTATTTTAATGGACAAAAAAAAATGTTTTTCTTTCAAAAACAAGGACATTTCTAAGTGACTAGAAACTTTTGAACGGTAGTGTAGGTGTGCCAAGCTTTTAGTGTCATACCCAAGAAGAGTCGATGGTGTAATCACTGCCAAAGGTGCTTCAACAAAGCATTGACTAAAGGGTCTGAATTCTTATGTAAATGTAATATTTCCATTATTTATTTATTTTATTTTCAAACATTTCTAAAAACCTGTTTTTGCTTTGTTATTATCGGGTGTTGTGTATAGATTGATGAGAAAAAATAACAGTTTAATCAAGTTTAGAATAAGGCTGTAACGTAACAAAATGTGGAAAAAGTCAAAGGGTCTGAAAACTTTCAGAATGCACTTTATGGCATCACTGACAGTTGTCTTGTGAACATCTCTGATTTCTGACAGTTCTCAGTTCTCTCTGACTACCATAGGTCATATCTTTAATGCCCCCTAGCTGCCATGATAGTAATCCATTCTGAGAGGTCCATTTGTAACCTAACACCATTTTCCAAAATAAGCTCTTCCATTTGTTATATTTATAGCCTCGTTACCCAGAGTGACCTCTGGCGACTGCTTTCCACAAAAAATCATGTTCAGCTCTCCTTCCAAGCATAACATTTAGGCATTTATATACAGGCAATTACCAGGGACGATCCCCAAGGACTCTCTGACTATTTAAACAACACAGCTGTTTGAGGCTAACTGTAAATAACACTTTCCCATGCCTCGTAGGATTCTCACAGCAGTCAGTCCAATGAATAATGAAAGGAGAAATTAAAGTGTGACATTGGATCATTGAATTGAGTGTGACGTTAAATGCTTACGGGACAAAACTGCTAAACGTTCAACCTTTAACCAACTGCTAAAGGTTCAACCTCAATTTTGCTTTGTTGCTCTGTCCCCAACTGCCCGAAAATAACACTCTCTTCACTGGTTATTGCTCTCAGATCACATGTTTTCCTGTGTACAATCATTGTGTAAATATTGTTTAAGGACACACAGCAGTATTATTACTATATTGTTACTTGTTATTTGCCATGGGGTGTTAACCACTGACTAATCTCTCGTGGACAGCTTTGCAAGAGTTTTACTTCTGGGTAACCAAGATTAACCACTGACAACAAACACACCGGTCAATCCTGTTTTAGATAATTGTTCACCTTTGGGTGGGTCACAACATCTCATCATTTACTAAGAGGTGAATAACAAAGTTGATGACAGTGGAATAAAAAAAATAAAAAAAGTTATTTCAAGGGACACTAATTCGGACAAAAACATGTATTTCCCATATAGGAGTACTGCACATAGCCTTGTCTAGTCAGTCATAACCTCTTCCCCAGGCTATTGCACATTTGGGCGGAAAGTTTCTGGGAATGAGATTAAGTCACTCACAACACTGATGTTTGTTCCTCTACTCTGGCACTAGAGGGCAGTGTACAGCCAATGTAGGGGAGCACAAGTCATAAACTGCATGAATATAGATTTTTCTCCCAACAAGGAATAAAGCTGGGATAAATAAAGTTGTCTCTACTCCCTTTATAAAAAATAAATAATTGGCTATTGATTAAAGGTAAAGGTCCAAGCTGTTAAGGTGCAGCTGTTTTTATTTCAATATCAAATCATTTATGGGTAACAATTCAGTACCTTACTGTTGTTTAATTAAAATGCAATAAATTGTTTAGGAAAAAAAAGCTTCTTAGAAAATAGCTATTTCCCAAGCAAGAATTTTCCTCAGACTGTCTAGGAGTGGTCTGAGTGGGGAGGGGGAAGCTATCTTTTATTGGCAGAGAGGTTTGGAACTTTCTTGTTGGTCTATTAACTAATTTGCTACCTGGTGAGGCAGGCCAAAACTCCATCCCACCAAAATAGGCTGAAATTACAGGGTGTCTTTTCAAACGGTTCGTACACTAAAAGGGCATTATCATCATTTTCATAATGAATTTTCATTATGAAAATGATGATAATGCCTTATATTTATATAACGTTTTGGACTGCACTGGGCCTTTAAACGCCCACACAAGTAGAAATCCACTTTAAAAAAAAAAAAGTTTACCCATGATATTGCACAACGATGTAAGTCAATAAATCAAGTTTTAGTCGAAGTATGATATATTTTTGGCTTGAAGTGACAAATCCGAATGTGTGACTTTGGATGTTTCTGTGAGTCTTATGTGTCTTTTCCTATGATATGACATGCAAATTATTTTCAGCCTACGTTTCGTTTCAGAGCTGGGTTTTATTTCAATTTTACCACCCACCAGCATGGCAATGTTTATTAATCAGAAACACCTACAGCAAAGTTCTTCCTATTCGTGAGTCAGAGAGCCCAACAGCTTTTCTCTTTAGCCTACAGTTGGGTTTCCACTAGATAAAAAAAGCCAACAAGTCCAAATGTGCTATATCATACAAATGAATTAAAACAGAAATTAGCTTTTTTGTCTTAATATAAGGTTGGCAGTGTGGTAAGGGTTAAGGTGGGAGTTAGGTTTCAAATCTGTTTTTAAGAAGAACAATTTTAGAAATAGACGGGGTATATGACGTTTCGTCTGTGTTAAATAGTGACGACCCTACCCTTGAACGCCTTACCATGGAGCAAATTCAAATAGCGGATGCAAACTAACGTTTTTGCACCTCCCCTTTTTACCAGCTAATTATCTTGATCCATTTGATAATTGATCAAGTTTCACTTTTTTTTAGCTAGTTTGCATGAAAAAAATATGACCATAAAGCTCCTCCCGTCGCCGCAAGATGAATGATTTTGACCACTAACGTTTTAGGCAAATTCGTTTAGCATGGCCTGGCGCCCCAGGTGTGCAGGGTTTGCTCATTTTCGAAAATTCCATTGATCCTAAAAAAAAAATCTCCATCCACCGGGGCACCGGTCTATACAAACTGAACTCGCTCATTGAATTCATACAGGTTCCAAACCGTTCAATAGTTAGGCTATCCATATTACCGGAGTTTATATTCTTTATATTTCTATCGTGGATTTGCGGCCGCAATTTATACTGAACAAAAATATAAACGTAACATGTAACAATTTCAACGAGTTTACTGAGTTACAGTTCATATCAGTCGATTGAAATAAATTCATTAGTCCCGAATATGGATTTCGCATGACTGGGCAGGGGTGCAGCTGTGGGTGGGCCTGGGAGGGCTCTCACTTGGGAGCCAGGCCCAGCCAATCAGAATAAGTTTTTCCCCAAAAAAGGGCTTTATTACAGACAGAAATACTCCTCAGTTTCATCAGCTGTCTTGGTGGCTGGTCTCAAATGATCCCGCAGGTGATGAAGCCGGATGTGGTGGTCTTGGGCTGGAGAGGTTACACGTGGTCTGCGGTTGTGAGGCCGGAGGTGAGGTCAAATTCTCTAAAACGACGTTGGGGGCAGCTTATGGAAGTGAAATTAACAAAAAACTGATCTGGCAACAGCTCTGGTGGACATTCCTGTAGTCAGTACGCCAATTGCACGCTCCATCCCTCAAAACTTGACTTAACAGTCAGTATCTGGAGTGGTGGCCACCAGCTGCATTAAGTACTGCAGTACATCTCCTCCTCATGGACTGCACCAGATTTGCCAGTTCTTGCTGTGAGATGTTACCCCACTCTTCCACCAAGGGACCTGCAAGTTCCCGGACATTTCTGGGGGGAATGGCCCTAGCCCTCACCCTTCAATCCAACAGGTCCCAGACGTGCTCAATGGGATTGAGATCTGGGCTCTTCGCTGGCCATGGCAGAACACTGACATTCCTGTCTTGCAGGAAATCAAGCACAGCACTAGCAGTATGGTCGGTGGCATTGTCATGCTGGACGGTCAGTCCGATGATGCTGTGACACACCGCCCCAGACCATGACGGACCCGCTCAAGAGTACAGGCCTCGGTGTAATGCTCATTCCTTCAACAATAAATGCGAATCCGACCATCACTCCTGGTGAGACAAAACCATGACTCGTCAGTGAAGGGCACTTTGAGCCAGTCCTGTCTGGTAAGCGACGGTGGGCTTGTGCCCATAAGCAATGTTGTTGCTGGTGATGTCTGGTGAGGACCTGCCTTACAACAGGCCTACAACAAGCCCTCAGTCCAACCTCTCTCAGCCTATTGCGAACAGTCTGAGCACTGATGGAGGGATTGTGCATTCTTGGTGTAACTCGGGCAGTTGTTGTTGCCATCCTGTACCTGTCCCGCAGGTGTGATGTTCGGATGTACCAATCCTGTGCAGGTGTTGTCACACGTGGTCTGCCACTGCGAGGACGATCAGCTGTCCATCCTGTCTCCCAGTAGCGCTATCTTAGAGGTCTCACAGTACAGACATTGCAATTTATTGCCTTGGCCACATCTGCAGTCCTCATGTCTCCTTGCAGCATGCCTAAGGCACGTTCACGCAGATGAGCAGGGACTCTGGGAATCTTTCTTTTGGTGTTTTTCAGAGTCAGTAGAAAGGCCTCTTTAGTGTCCTACGTTTTCATAACTGTGACCTTAATTGCCTACCGTCTGTAAGCTGTTAGTGTCTTAACGACCGTTCCACAGGTGCATGTTCATTAATTATTTACAGTTCATTGAACAAGCATGGGAAACAGTGTTTAAACCCTTTACAATGAAGATCTGTGAAGTTATTTGGATATTTACGAATTATCTTTGAAAGACAGGGTCCTGAAAAAGGGAAGTTACTTTTTTTGCTGATTTAGTTACATTTAATTTACATTTTGGTAATTTTGGGATGTTCTCTTACTGGTTTGACATTGGGAATGTTCTCAAATAGTTCAAAGAATGTTAAGAAACAATGTTCTTCTGTAGGAATTTCACTACATCAGGATAACATTTCCAACAAGTTTCCTCAAATCAAATCAAATGTTATTCGTCACATGCGCCGAATACAACAGGTATTGTTGTGAAATTAAATGCTTACTTACGAACCCTTAACCAACAATGCAGTTTGAAAAAATATGGATAAGAAATAAAAGTAACAAGTAATTAAAGAGCAGTAATAAAATAACAATAGCTAGACTATATACATGTATAATGGTTCTATTTAAAGTAATGTTCTTAAATTGTTCCAAGAACGTTAAGAAACAATATTCTTTTGTGGGAATTTCAGTACTTCAGCATTACATTTCCTATGGTTTCCTCATGATTTTATTTAAAGGCATGTTCTTAAATTGTTCCAAAAACATTAAGAAACAATATTCTTTTGTGGGAATTTCAGTACTTCAGCATATTGTTTCCTACAGGTTTCCTCGTGGTTCTATTTAAAGTAATGTTCTCAAATTGTTCAGGGAATGTTAAGAAAACTTTCCATAACATAACATAAGAAACTTTTGTTACGTTCAGAGAATATACAAACATATAGATTCCATTCTCAGCATCAACAAAACTATCTCTATCCTCTATCTTGTTAAGTGTGTTCAGGTGTGTTTGCCGTGCCCACTAATTGGCCACATCTGATCTTAACGAATGCTTGTTTCTTTTAAACTGAGGTCTGTTTGAATAGAATAAAATGAACAGCTTTTTATCTGTAAAAAACATGGCATGCTAGCTCCATCCTGGTGACGGAGGCAGGTGGCTAGTGCACTAATTCCGAGGATAGAGAACAGAAGATTACAGCTTTTAATTTAACTGATGCCGTGTCAGTTAAATAAAAAACAAATGTGTTTGCATGATTAATGCTTAAGGAAATACATTTCCATGTGTCTTATCTGTGCTTGGAGTTCAAAAAGGTTAACCCAAAATATGCTAGCTGTGTTATTAAGGCTTATTGAAACATTTAGTGAATGTTTTAAGGAAGTTATTCAAAAACCTCAAAATAACCTAGAATTTCCGTTCTAAGAGAGTTAATAAAACCTCTCAGGTCAACTTCAAAAGAACTAGAGTCAAACATTCTCAGAACCTCCCTGCAACCTAAAAATAAATGTTCCCAGAATAGGCTAAATGTTCACTTCTGGTCTCATAATGTTTAAAAAAACATCAGGAAACGTATGGTTTTGTTCCCACAACCAATGTGAAACCAAAAACATACATTCCCACAACTTCCAAGGAACCAAATTTGCTAGCTAGGCTGTTTCTCCTAGCTGTCACTCATTCTGCTTACAACTGTAGCCCAGAATTTATTGTGGTGCCTTGCCTACATTATGTTGATCTCCATCCTAGCCACCTGCCTCTGTCAGAGTCAAACCAGAGTTCCCAGTCTGTCCAAAATAGTATCAACATGATATATATATGTATACCGTACCATAATAGTAATATACTTCTACTCCTACAAAAGTACAATTTACAGTACACCACATTATCAAACATTTCAGAGCATAAAGCCAAAAGGTGAAAAGGCCACTACGAAAAGGCCACTACCTGACAATCTGTGATAAAAACAAGACCTTGCTATATATATACAGATATGTTTTATGGGTTTCTTTTATGAGCTGGTAACCATCTGATAAAACAGTGTGACTCCAGCCTGGGTTTTAGGAGCAGTCTGTGTGCAAACAGGGCCCTATATGGAGGTCTCCTGTGAGCCTGTGTTTGGACTCTCTGTGGGAGGAAAGTCTGTCTGGACCACCACAGCACCATTCCTCCCTCCCTCCTCCAAAAAAGGAGGGGAAACCTTTCATTTCTTTCTCCTCCTAAGCCATAGTAATAGACACAGATGTCAAACAATGTTCTGGACAGGACTGCTTTGCCACTGTTAAATATCAGCCATAGATTGCTTATAAAATGTTCCTCAGGGTACGCTATATGTTCCGCTGCAATTGTTATTTCTTTTTTTGCTCTTGGTATAGAAAGATCAACATAGGAAACACTCGCTTATTAGTGTTCATAAGAGTGTTCATAAGAGGTTTGAATCTGTCATTCAGATTAAAAATCAAATCAAAGTTTATTTGTCACGTGCGCCGAATACAACAGGTGTAGACCTTACAGTGAAATGCTTACTTACAGGCTCTAACCAATAGTGCAAAAAAGGTATTAGGTGAACAATAGGCAAGTAAAGAAATAAGACAGCAGTAGAAAGACAGTGAGAAACAGTAGCGAGGCTATATACAGTAGAGAGGCTATAACAGTAGCGAGGCTACATACAGTAGCGAGGCTATAACAGAGAGGCTACATACAGTAGAGAGGCTATATACAGTAGAGAGGCTACATACAGTAGAGAGGCTATATACAGTAGAGAGGCTATAACAGTAGCGAGGCTATATACAGTAGAGAGGCTATAACAGTAGAGAGGCTATAACAGTAGAGAGGCTATAACAGTAGAGAGGCTATATACAGTAGAGAGGCTATATACAGTAGAGAGGCTATAACAGTAGAGAGGCTATTACAGTAGAGAGGCTATATACAGTAGAGAGAGGCTATACAGTAGAGGCTATATACAGCTATATACAGTAGAGAGGCTATTACAGTAGAGAGGCTACATAACAACAGAGAGGCTATAACAGTAGAGAGGCTATAACAGTAGAGAGGCTATAACAGTAGAGAGGCTATAACAGTAGAGAGGCTATAACAGTAGAGAGGCTATAACAGTAGCGAGGCTATATACAGTAGAGAGGCTATATACAGTAGAGAGGCTACATACAGTAGAGAGGCTATATACAGTAGAGAGGTTATATACAGTAGCGAGGCTACATACAGTAGCGAGGCTACATACAGTAGGGAGGCTATATACAGTAGCGAGGCTACATACAGACACCGGTTAGTCAGGCTGATTGAGGTAGTATGTACATGTAGATATGGTTAAAGTGACTATGCATATCTGATGAACAGAGAGTAGCAGTAGCGTAAAGAGGGGTTGGCGGGTGGTGGGTGGCGTGACACAATGCAGATAGCCCGGGTTAGCCAATGTGCGGGAGCGCTGGTTGGTCAGGCCAATTGTGGTAGTATGTACATATGTACATGAATGTATAGTTAAAGTGACTATGCATATATGATAAACAGAGAGTAGCAGCAGCATAAAAGAGGGCAGTGTCCAACACAATCTTGTATAGTTACAATGTGGCATTTACCATACATAAAGATTTTAACAGTAACACATTTTATATTGCCAGCTGTAGGGCTAAAATGAGACAATCTATGCTCACGGCCTGCTTGACCGCTCCTCTCCCAATTTTCCAACATCATTTTTAGTGTCTTAAACACAACACAAAACCACAGGAAATACATTGTGCATTGAACACATAGCTTCAGGCAGTTCCTACTCCATGCAGCTTTAAGTAATGATGTTTTTAAATCTCAGGCAAACACATTCCATCTGTCTTACAGGTAACTATGGAAGTGGTTTCTACTGTATAGATTCATTTAATCAACAAGGCACTGATTGACCACCACAGTGAACTCCTGCAGTCACCACAAATGAATGGACCGAGCCATTTGTCTCTCTCTGTAACAACTCTGCGACTGCAGGGAATGCTTGAGAAAAGCGTATTTGATAGTACAGCGTCTTTATCAAGCTCATGTGGTCTACCATTAGGACTAATGCACAAGTAACAAAAGGCCTCTATACTCTCAGGGCAGGTTTCCTGGACACAGATTAGGACAAGTCCTGGACTAATAGGATGTTTCAAAGAGATTCTCTACTGAGCATGCTTTTTAGTCTAGAAGACTGGTCAAAAGAAGGGGAAAACGGCTCTGATCCAGGGGCGATATTCCACAAAATATAGGGAATGACTGCCCTCTTCTGAAATTACTTCCATGCGCCTCAAATTCAAAGACAGAGCTATGGATGCCGGGATTGGCCAAAATATAGTTTTAACAATGTTTTTAGGCTGTACAGTATTAGTTTACGTTTACTTTGTTTACAAACATGGAGTAAAACAATTGTATATTTTCAGTTCTGATGGGGTACGACAGTTGAACTAAGCTCACATACAAGTTATATTCTTCAAGAATCAATGAGTACATAGCATTAATTTATACATCCAAATATGGTTGTAGAAACTGCAGATTGCCCCTTTAACATTGACGTTTACATAAAGGGAGTCAGAAGGTCTTTATATTAAGAAAAATTTACTCTGGTCTTTGGACGATGGGATTGACTTGATACGCAGTGGCATACTGTATCTCGGTAATTGGACGGCCCAAATAACCCTATTCATTCACTTACTGCCATCTGTGTAGACTACGTAGGACGGTAACTTGAGGGTAACTGTCAGGATTTCTGGATTCAGTATGGACACAGAATCAGGTTAACTTACAGTTCTTATCTCATAGGATTTAATCATGTTGGAATAGCATCACTAGTGCTTTCAAAAGAGCTGTATTTGAATCCCAACTATATTATTTATATTGTCATAGCAATCCATACTAGCCAAGGCCAGAAAGTAGCCTTCATGGATGAATTCCCAGGGAGTTCTTCATCTCATGCATTTTCCCATGTCTGTCTGTCTGTCTGGAAACTGATACCATTTCAAGGGGCTGTAGAAATCAAAGGACTCCGTTTGTCACAACCCCCTGCACTGTGGCAGGAAATGCCACCTGACAGTAATTGATTAATCAACCATGTGTTTCAAGCACAGTGAATGTTACTCTTTAGGACTATGACCATGAGAGATAGGGAAAGGGAAACCGCAACATCCATGTGGACTGAATGTGAGTTTGGTGTGGTGCAAGTGTTGTAATGTTTCATTGTATGATGAATTCAGTAGCTAGACTGAACCTGAAAGTACTAGTTTGGTCTCTTTATGCTTTTATCAGAGGTACGCCTTTCCTTTTGGAGTTACAGTCCCCTTCATATGTATTTGGACGGTGAAGCAAAATGTTACATTTATCTCTATACTCCAGCATTTTGGATTTGATATCGAATGTTTCATATGAGGCGACAAGACAGAATGTCACCTTTCATTTGAGGGTATTTTCATGCATAGCTCCAGTGATGAACAAAAACTGTGATAGCCACGCACAGACCTCTGCGTTTTAAGTCAGTAGGCCTAATAGATATTATTTTTCTGTAGGTGTTTTTGTCTATTTTTCTCCAACGGCATAAGGACGAACACAGTGGCCAAATGGTAGAGTAAGTTCAAATAACATTTATTCAACATGCTGACTTGTAAAGGGACTGTTCCGTCTTCATGAATCTATATGTTAGCAACGAGGGGACAACTCCACACTAGGAAGCCTAGAGGCCAGCACTACGACGTCAAAAGTTGTCAGTCAGCATCGACGTAACATGTTTCACAACTTCGGTGTGGCAGGATGTGGAGACACCGATGTGTTCAAGTATAATACAATTTCCAGATGCAAAATACTTCTAAATTCTAAGTAATTAATGTAGGATTGTCTTTACAGTGAATCAGTTAAGGAAATTAAATGAAAATAGACCACGAATAAAACCAACAAAGAAATATCCCCTACTTATTGAAATGTGGCTGCATTTCAGTCAGGCCAAAGACTTTCTGCACTTTTAAAAAATTAAGTGGGTTGTGACCTTACCAAGTTTGTTCTCCCAAAAACTCAGATTAAAAAACAACTTCCCATATATGGACAACAGCTTCTTGAGTGTTACGAGACCCCCTCGCACTGTGGGCCTACTGCATGTCAGTACATTCAACAGTCACTTTCTCTTTAGAAAGGGAGCCCGGCTCACACAATCCAACAGAAGCTTTGAATAACTCCAATTTATCAGATATGAAAGAGCCCTAACTCTGCTAGTGAAGTATTTCTCACAATCTTGGTATGTTAGCTTTTAAAACTTTTACTGACAGCTCTTCTCCCCACTCTCTGCTCCAACCCTCCTCAAAAAGTCTCGAGACAAGCTTAAAGTTATGTCTTCCAGATGACTCGCTGTTACCACGAGGTCACTCTTCAGATATCCTCGACTGAGGCATAGACTCGCAAGAGACGTCTTCTATTGCCATTTCACACCGGTACAGGCAAATATTTGGCAGTTAAGCCAAAGAAGACATTAACACAGGGCTTATATAACAATGTGCTCAAACTTTGGAAAGACCCTCTTTTGGAACTTAGCACCCTTGACCCTAAAATACTGCAGTTTAATCAAACTTCATTTGTTTGACAAATCCAAAAACGAGTTCAATGAGGATGTCATGCGCAAAGCCCTTTTCTTGAGGAGTGGTGCGTGTTTTCATTCCACTTCCCTACAAATGTAATTCAACTTTAATTTAATTCAATTTGCCCCTATTCCTTATGCTACATTAGAAAGGTCTCATTCATAGCTGCCTTGCCTAAAAAAGGCCTATTGTTGCTGTCTGGTGTGAATTAAGCCAAGTTTCTCTACATCAGTCTTTTTTGGAATGTCAACATACTCCCCAATTCTGAAAAGAACAAGGTTTAAAACGAGACTATTTGTCTAAAAATGGATAGTCTTTGACTTATTTATAGATGAACATTACTGGAGTGGCTGTGGCCGAGTGAGGCTTATCGTGGATGATATGATACAGCAGCATTGTAATACTGTCAATCAAAAGCTATATAACTTGCTCTGCCCTAAATAAATTAACTAAATCAATTGAATGTCAACATCAAGTAATAGAATCAAGGATGACATTAGATGAAATTGAATTACACAAAAAGTTAACGTTCTCTAAATAGCCACGTCAGTGCAACGTTGCATGTCCAGAAATCTGTGTATGTACTGTATTTATGTTCCGTTAACATTTCAAATAGAACAGGACCAAACTACAAACACTCACTCTGAAACACATATACCCAGAGGCTAGCATAGGTTTTATAAAAGCAATGAAGTTACGGTAGCATAGTAACTGAGTGTTTGTCCAGAAAAACAAAGATATTCCCTTTGATCATGCTCCATGACACTGAACAAGTGCCAGGCACTTAAAGCTCGGTGATAGGCGATTCCTCCCACTCTCTTTGAATACCAACCTGACTTCTATCAGATTCTTCTGACCTTTGTGTTACACTGCAATGCTGTTTTGTTGAAAGGCCACTGAGCATATGGGTAAATCAATCATTTAATAGTTTAGGATTGACCTCAATCAGTAGAACAAATTCAGACAAAGTCAAAAGGCTGAATTAAACTATTATAATATATTTTATATAGAGGTAAATGCCAAAATAAAGGAAACACTTGAGTAAATGAGGGTTCTGGTGCCTCTTATGGTGTGGGGTGCATTTTACTGAGGGGTATCGTACAAAGCAGGTTTGAGGAGTTAGAGGTAACTTTGGTGGCTCACCTTCTAGCCAGCTACATTTCTATGGCAACAAATCCTTCAGAACTAAGCTGCTCCAGGCCAGGCTAACTCCACTCACCCAGAATGAAATGACTGAGGACCAATGAAATCCGATTCCCTCCCTCTTGAAAAGATTGCGTCATCCACAGGTGGCTGGTGTCATCATAATTGGGGAGGACGGGCTCATAGTAATGGCTGGAACTGAACAATTGGAATGGTATCCAACACAAACACATGGTTTCCATTAGCTCCATTCCAGCCATTATTAACTAGCGTCCTACCCTCAGCAGCCTCCTGTGGCATCATCAACTTCATTTGTTGAAGACTACTGATTACATGTTTTATTAATCAAACTGTTTTTTTTTTCTTAAAAAAATAACACAAAAATGTAACACTTGTATCAGGAGTGTTTAAATGTGCTTGTGCATTGATAAGCACACCAAAGACAGCATTAAAGATAAGTAATAAAATAAAGATGCCACTTCTAAAAGTATATTTAACATCATAGCCTGATGAATTTGCAAAATAACATTACATTTTCATTTCGGCAGAAATTAAAATGTGGCACTGACTCTCCCATGGATTCATGTTTCAGCATTTTCTCAATGAAGAGTCTAGCGTTCGACTAGTATCGTGCAACATGCACAAGCAGTTATAAGTGTCACGATCGTAGTAAGGATTGGACCATTGTGGCTTGGCGGAGATCTTTGTGGGCTATACTCAGCCTTGTCTCAGGATGGTAAGTTGGTGGTTGAAGATATCCCTCTAGTGGTGTGGGGGCTGTGCTTTGGCAAAGTGGGTGGGGTTATATCCTTCCTGTTTGGCCCTGTCCGGGGGTGACCTCGGATGGGGCCACAGTGTCTCCTGACCCCTCCTGTCTCAGCCTCCAGTATTTATGCTGCAGTAGTTTATGTGTCGGGGGGCTGGGGTCAGTTTGTTATATCTGGAGTACTTCTCCTGTCCTATTCGGTGTCCTGTGTGAATCTAAGTGTGCGTTCTCTAATTCTCTCCTTCTCTCTTTCTTTCTCTCTCTCGGAGGACCCGAGCCCTAGGACCTGAGCTCCAGGACTACCTGACATGATGACTCCTTGCTGTCCCCAGTCCACCTGGCCATGCTGCTGTTCCAGTTTCAACTGACCTGAGCCCTAGGACCATGCCCCAGGACTACCTGACATGATGACTCCTTGCTGTCCCCAGTCCACCTGGCCATGCTGCTGCTCCAGTTTCAACTTCCACCTGACTGTGCTGCTGCTCCAGTTTCAACTGTTCTGCCTTATTATTATTCGACCATGCTGGTCATTTATGAACATTTGAACATCTTGGCCATGTTCTGTTATAATCTCCACCCGGCACAGCCAGAAGAGGACTGGCCACCCCACATAGCCTGGTTCCTCTCTAGGTTTCTTCCTAGGTTTTGGCCTTTCTAGGGAGTTTTTCCTAGCCACCGTGCTTCCACACCTGCATTGCTTGCTGTTTGGGGTTTTAGGCTGGGTTTCTGTACAGCACTTTGAGATATCAGCTGATGTACGAAGGGCTATATAAATAAATTTGATTTGATTTGATTTGACCAAGGTGCAGCGTGGTACGCATACATTTTCTTTTATTTAAATGAACACCGAACAAAAACAACAAACTACTGACCAAAACGTGCTGCTACTGGTGTGCACACAGGCAACTAACTATAGACAAGATCCCACAAATGAGGACATGGCTACCTAAATATGATCCCCAATCAGAGACAACGATAAACAGCTGTCTCTGATTGGAAACCATATCAGGCCAACATAGACATACAAAAAACCTAGAGGACCCACCCTAGTCACTATCACACCCCAACCAACCGAGAATAAACAGCTTACTATGGTCAGGGCGTTACAATAAGCCTGCTAGAGTTAGCGGCAGGAGGACAAGCAATATCCATACTCGTAGTATGAATGAAGACTGAGTTAGGAAAGTGAAGCTAACTGAAGCTGGTTAGCTTTAGAAAACTCTGAGTAGATCTAGGTTGCTTCGTAGGATACCCCTGTGGTATGGTTTAGGTCCACTCAAGGTAAACACAAATAAATACACAGCCATTCTGAGTGAATCATTTCTATCCTGATAGGAAAATGCCCCCATCCACAGGGCTCGCCGTGGCCCAACACTTTAAGACACTTTGTTGGTGTTTCCTTTATTTTGGCAGTTACATGTATATTATATGTTATAAAATATGTCAGAGTTCATAAAATATTTGATTTTCATCTATTGGGGGGATTTTTTGGCACGCATTTTTGATGTCACAGGAATGTATTTATGCTCTCTCTATGGTTGACAAGTTGATGACAGATTTCCATAAACAAGACCTGGGGAGTGTAACATTCCAACACCTGGAAGAGAAAATTTGAATTATTATATGAGCATTCTAGCTTCAAAGTCTAACAAAGTAATGGCAGTAGCCTTGTGGTTAGATAGGCAGGTTAGTTACCACCCACTGGGCACAGATGTCAATTCAACACCTATTCCACATTGGTTCAACGTAATTTAATTGAAATTACGTGAAACAAACATTGATACAAACATTGTGTGCCCAGTGATCGGAGGGTTTTCAGTTCAAGTGAAGCAGTTTTGGCTATTTCGGTCAGGCTTGATGTAAATGCTTTACACATGGTATCATATGATTTACAAACAGTCTTTGTAAAAAAATGTTTTTGATAAGTAAATTAATAAATGTTTCACGTGAGGTTAAATAAATAATATTGCTGCTCAAAGGGAGCATTATATATCTATGAAGTGGACAGCTCTTTTAAAATGTATTTACAACATTCTATTTAAGGAATTATGCCATCTATGAAATGCTGTACAGTGTACATTTCTGTAGATAAATGGAGGGGCTTCAGTAAACTATACTCTCATGATGAGTACATTTGCCTGAGACCTGAACACTTGTGTTAGCTCCCTGAATAGTTCAGTGGGCTAACAGTCTTTCGGCACACTTTGGGCCAATTTCCAGGACACAGACTAAGCCTAGTCCTTGAATAAAAAGTAAGATTCTCCATTGAGCATGCTTTTTAGTCCAGGACTAGGTGAAATATGTGACTGGGAAACCACCCCTTAGTGCTTAGTACTTGGTGACATCATCAATCCTGTCAAAAAAGGACCTTTAAAATAGTTGAATTCTTCAAAAATGTGGTCCATATGTTTGGTCCATATGTTACCAATGTCAATCCCTGGAGTTCCACAAAGCAAAACCAGGCTCTCCCTAAAACAAAGGATGTAATGACTAAAAGAGTCCTATAACCCAGTAAATGGCTACAAGTGAGATTTGGGTCAGTGATGTGGGTCCACTTAAAATTTCAATTAGGAGAGAGTACCCCCACAAAGCTTAGGAACCCTAAGTTATTTGGCCATTTGAGAGTTAGTATTTCATGATGAGATATTAAAATATTTATTGGTTCAGCCTTTTTTTATTGGGCTGCCTATTAGAACTTTTAGTGCAGGGGAAAGCATTGCTTGCGAGTTGTTCTCCTGGCCAGAACAAATCAATGCCGCAGAGTCCTAGACCCCCTCTAAGCTACACCTTGACCCCTTGCTGGGGGGCTGGATGTGGTTGATGGGGTACCCATCTACACCATCATTCACAAGCATAATCATTTTCACTTCCTTTACAATGCACTTGACATAGCCTAGTCATACTGATCCATCAACTGTCTTTGGATGGCATTCCTACATAAAGCATCCCTGTGCTTTAAGGGTCTGCCTGTTTATCCTTATGTGATGCTTCTTAGGTAGCTCCATGTGTGGCCAATGAAGGAGCGGATTGCCTTTTGGTAAGTATCTCTGTCAAAATGGGCTTACTGTCCATTCTCTAAGACAGTGGTGTACATAGTAATGTGTAGCCAAGTGGCCACTGTTCCTAAACATGAGGAGAATAGAACGTGTTGGCCACAAATGTGACCAAGAAAGTTATGCCATTGGGAAAGGCATCATTATTCCAGCTGGATACAATTACTAACATGTAGAAAGTAATAGGCTACAAATTAGACCAGCATGGGATAGGTCTACTGTATGAATCAACATGTGGTTGGCTGCACAATTTGGCCTATAGGCTTCAATTAAACAAGATTGAACAAATCTACCATTTTCGATTGAGACTTATCTAAATAAAAGTTCCCATCCAACAGCTTTCCATCTTTTCCGTTTTGTTTAGGTTTTTATCACTCCGTGACCCTGAAGGCATGGTCTCCACAGCTCGAGGATGTTTAGATTCCTAATTAAATTTTCACTTGTGATAACTGATAGATCGCGCTGCACGGCACAGTCCTCGAGCCCTGACCATATAAGGGTCCCCAGGAATCATACCATAAAAAAACCCATCTCCGACACACCAAAAAAAAAGGGGAATTCTGCCCGTCTCAAACACACGCTCTCTTAAACTCAAAACATTTGCCCAAATAAAGTATTTTCAAAACAAGTAATTCACCATATGAAATGTTGGCCACAACATCAACCTTAAAGATCAACATCATTAGGATACCTGTCTCAACTTCGCATCAAATAACCTACATGTCCAGCGTAGCTAATGGATTCATTTCCAAGTCGCCACTGTTCCTGAACATGAGGAGAAAAAAAACTTGTTGGCCTAAAGCCGCATTGTATGACAAGTAAATGCACGTTTTACATGGTTCCGTAGAAACATTCCACAAATAAACGCGAGACAAAACAAACTTGCAATGCGACAAATCATGATCTTGATGAAGGCTCCGTTGACCTATGTTATACACTGCAACGCCCAAAGCATAAACAATTAACAAAAAATACTTCAAACTAATTATGTTTCTACCTGATAAACCTGCAAAGGTCGGTAGGCATCTCCCTCTCCTTGGCAGAGACTGAAGCCCCAGGGCGCGCCTCCGCGCACCGTTACACAGATATAATCCCCAGTGCCCATGCCACACGCAACAGGCTCCCACCAAAACCGCTATCATCAAATTGTCCGGAGTTGGACCAACAGGGCTCTAGGAAACCAAGAGCAGCACAGTGCAGTATAATTCCCATCATCTGCAAATTATCCCGATTCCAGCCTTCTCGTCCAGCCCGCTCTGAAACGTCATTGCACATTGCCCCGCCTGCTCATCTAGTTGTGCGCTCTTGGGAATGTCTTGTAGCTGCATTTGTGTGGGGCCACCGTCGGGGTTGAACTTCTCATACAGTGTAGCTACAATAATAATGAGCTTTGATATCTCAATTTAGTTTATGTATCGATTATGCTGGCTGTTTTCTAGTCAAATGTATGTGTTGGCCTATAGCCTATTGGTTGAAAGGGATTTAGGCCTAATTTTTTTTGTGTATCCCTATAAATCAGTTGATTACTTGCATTGTAAATATAAAAATAATATCTGATGACTAGACAAATAATGGACTATTGGAACCTAACTTTGCTCCTTGTAGTCCAAGGACCTTACATGCTCTTTTAATCGGTGTGAAATGGCTAGCAAGTTAGCGGGCGCGCTAATAGCGTTTCATTCGGTGACGTTACTCGCTATGAGACCTTGAAGTAGTTGTTTCCCTTGCTCTGCAAGAGCTGGGGTTTTGTGGAGCGATGGGCAAGGATGCTTCGTGGGAGGCAGTTGTCGATGTGTGCAGAGGCTCCCTGGTTCGATGCGAGAGGAGGGACAGAAACATTACTCTTTTCAGAGGCGAATTGGCTCTGGCAGCCAAAACAGCCAAATACTCCATCCACACACAGGTGTTTGGAGACGCAGATATAGCTAATTAGCACAGGTACCACCTCTGTTTTCCATAACATGGAAATGTGGCTTAATATGTGTAGTAATTTAACCTTCTGTTTTTTGAAAATTATTTATTGCTGAGCGTTGGGGCTCTTAACAAACTCCCCCAGGCAGAAGATAGGCCCATTGTCAATAGGCGCTAAAGGTTGTTAACGTCTATGAATGGGTTGTCAGTAAGTGGTGGCCCGCGGAAAATTCTCGAGTATGTGCATGTGAGGTACCCAGGATATTGAGTGTACGGTTTGACAATAGGCCTACCTATACAATATAATAAAATGCAATATAATAGCCTATAGTAGAGAGACTAACTCTTGGCAATAGAACATAGTAGAGACATTGCATTGATTGGGAACTTGTCTTGTGAATATGCAGGCCTACAAAACACAAGCAAGTGAATAAACACGATACAGTCACATGTAGTCTACAAATATGCAGAGATGCAAACCATTGAATTCAAGTGCTGATTGTATATTGAGACGCTTTATGTTTACACATCAAATACAATCTGCACCTAACCTGGAGTTGGTAGGACTACCCTGTTGGGACTGTTATGATCCAATTGGCCTGGTCTCAATTACATAGACATTGTTGATAAGCCGTTTTAGATCACCTGATAGTGGATCTATTCCAATTGCTACTGCCTATTGAATGGAGAACGAAATCAAGTTTAGATAGGCCTACTGCCTAGTTTCATGCTGCCTAGTTTACATTATGAGCAGTTTGATTGCCTGCGTGACAGATCAGAAATGCACACATTTCTAGAGAGTTTTAATGCTACGCAATCGGCGCAATAATATTTGTCTACGCTGACGTGTTGGGTTTCCCACAGGTTGGTGCATGCGCATTTACCACTGGGAATTACAGCGAGTTACGTACCGACCGGTGCTGTGTTGGAGTTTGACGTGGCACTCTACTTTGACTATCAGGAATTCGTAGAGAAGAGGACTCGGCAGGTACTCCCCAGAATACAGGTAAATAATTCAATTAGTCAGAAGCCGAATACGTTTTATAAGAGGCTATTTCACTGTCTGTTGTAGGTATATTAAAATACATTTTATACCAGAATGCTTTCATATCTAGCTAACGCGTTAGCAATTTCCGTGTATGAACGACACATTTTGTTTATTTGTAACGTTAAATACACCGCGCACACTAATCACAATGGTGCTGGATAGATGGATAATGTTTCGGGTGGTGTTAACAACCGATATATTTTCATGCAGTTGATAAATATTGATGTATGTCTGGTTGTAACTGAATGGTAGCTAGGCTACCTAGCCTAGGTCCTGGGTTGGTGAAGCTCAGCTTTAAACCATCATAACGGTCTTTGACGTGGCAATTCTGGGTTGTGGCTGAGCTACTCGTCGTACATTAGCCTACGTTTTTAGCCATGACTGTTTCTTTTGATATTTCTGTCTTCATTTATGGATCCCCCCCTTTTATTTTAAGTACTTTGCATTTGATATGAGTCGCAATGCCAGACCGCTGTTTGTGGCCTTAATATAGCAATATTTGACAGCTGTTGTATAGGCTTGTGGAAGTCCATCAGGTCAAGCTCAGGTTGTTCTAAAACTGGAAAAAAAATGCAACCTTACCGAGAGATTTAAGGACAAAGAATAGTTTACAAGGGAGACCAATAATTCGTTTAATCCATTATTA
Source organism: Oncorhynchus tshawytscha (assembly GCF_018296145.1). Taxonomy (NCBI): domain Eukaryota; kingdom Metazoa; phylum Chordata; class Actinopteri; order Salmoniformes; family Salmonidae; genus Oncorhynchus; species Oncorhynchus tshawytscha. The sequence continues at coordinate 24,677,921 of NC_056438.1, forward strand.
TTAATTGCCTATTTGGAGAAGGTGACTAAATGATTTAGGCCTACTGTATGTATTTATTTATAACCATTGGACTTACTGAGAGGCCTATTGCTCAATAATGATTTCACCAACACTACACATGAGCTTGTGAAGCTAGGCCTGAATCAGTCATTTAATAATTTGAACCCCAATTAAGAGAGACAGTATCTATCTACAATTTCTGCTCCAATATGTCATTAAGCAACCATTACACCGGCTTTCATCAACCAACAGTTGTAAGAAATAATATATATATATATATATATATAATAGTGTAATTACATTGTGTTATTCCATATATTCATCTTGAGAATATTATTATTATTATTTTAGGACCATTGTTGCAGGAAACTGACTGACAACAACGGTATAAATCAGTCACTTGTAGATTAGTCTATGTTATCAAAGATGGAACTCTCTTATCTCCTAATAGTCCAATGTTCTTGGGTCTTGTTACACGTGAGCGTTGACTTTGTCTTGAGGTCAAATATTGCTTGTTGGCTTTGCCTGGTGGAGAATACCACTTATTTACTTTGTACTGGAGGAAAGTACTGATGTTAGGTATGAGGAAAATAGTGAAGACAACAAAGGATATTAAGTGTGCAGTCTATGAAAAATCTTCCCATGGGCAAGGTGACAGGTGTAGGTTTGTTTGTGAAATTCTGTGAATTAGAGATTTTGTAATCTCATTATTAAACTCAAACTACTGCTTTGGCCCTTCAAGTCAAGACTACGAGAATGCTAGACCAATAGACACTTTCTTAAATGATCTGCCTCGTCAGGTAGCAAAGTTCCTTACTCTGTGCTTTCATCTTTGCAGATTGTTGGATCTCTGCCATTTTGTAATGAGAAGACCTTAACAGCACAGGATGAGTCAGCAGGGTTATGTTGCCACACCTCCCTATTCCCAGGCCCAGCCTGGGATGGGGGGCTACCCAGCCGGGTTTGGGAGCGCGCCTTCCCAGCCCCTCTATAGACAATATGGGGGACCACCTCAATCATTCCCCGCCCCACCAACAGGTAAAGACACGTGCCTTTGGTCTCCCATTCCTCCTGTGAAGTCTTCTGTTTAGCTTTTCATTTAACAGGTCTGATCTTGTCAGTTGGAAAGTGTCCCGTAGCAGTCATTCATGAACAAGTCAAGCGATGCAGCTTCAATTAAAATGACAACATTTAAGACTACGGATATGTTATTTTCTGCATGGCCATGCTATTTCCTAATCATTTATTTTTTTTGCTCATGTGTGTATTGTACTCTGTATGTAATGTGTGACCGTAATGTGTGATGCTTTGTGTACAGCCATGCTATTGCCATAGCATTTTGATGAGATGTTTTGCTCAGGTGCATGATTTGTATATAATGTGTTACCATAAGAGAATGCTTTACCTTCCAGGTATGATGAAGCCTGTGTCGTCCCCTTCCGGCATGCCTCCACCACAGGTCCCCAGCCATTACGGCTCAAACGGCCAGCAGAACGGAGCTCACCCTCAAAGGTAACAGAGCTTCCTCCACCGAGCAGAGTCTATTTACTACAATAACATTGTTATGGCCAATTCTACCCTTCTCCCTGAAGTATGCACTTGATCTGTCCACCCTCATGGAATTTGATTTAATTTAAAATGAATGGACTGGTGCAATACATATGCTCGAAACGCCCTCTAGCCAATGTTAACACCAATTCATTGCTTTCAAACCCATGAGTGGGAGGGAGATAATGCACACTTCAGGTAAAGAATTGGAAGGCAACCATCTGCATTCCAATACTCTTAGTACATTCCTTCTTCCATTTTCTTCATGACAAATAGGTGAGTTGGTTTTCCTCTACTTTCAAATCAGTAATGAAGGAAAATAAACAAGGAAGCTAATTGATACTATTGGAACAGACTAAATATGTAGCTCTTTGTTTACTTTCCTCCAGCTACCCCGCCCCTCCGTATGGACAGCCACTTCAGTCCCCCTATCACAGCATGGCCCACCAGGGCCCGCCCCCAGCACAGCAGCTCACCAATCAGATGGGTGCCATGAACCTCGGATATGGTAATTAACCACTGTAGAACTCAAGACTGATGTTTTAAGGATGGTTAGGGCAACCACTTTAGCTGGTTAACAAGATGCAAACCAACTCTCAAACAAGTTAAAAAAGTAAACTGCCTTGTTGCCCAAATAGTAAAATGGAAGCCTTTAGGTAGATCTACTATTCTTGCTAGTGTTAGTCTATATATATTCAACAGAGGCACCACAACTTAGGTACACTAGCATGCAGTATGTTATTGTTAGGCTTCATTCATGCAGTGTGTTGAAAGTGGATCACCCTCCCCTTGCTTTTCCTGCAGGTCCAGGGCCCGTGCAGAGCCCTCAAGCACCTCCCACCTCTCACCTAACCCAGCAGCAATTCCAGACTGCCCCTCCCACAGCCATGGGACATCCACCCATGGGCCCCCACTCGTCTCAGATGGCTCACCCACAATCACCCCTAGCTGGTCCAACTATGGCAGGGCCCCAATCTATGGGTGGCCCCCCACCCATGGGAGGCATGGGTAGGCCCTTCCCTGGCCCACCCCCTCCAGGTGCTGGGGGCTTCCAGCAGCCTGGGCCTGGAGCTGCCGGACCACCAGGACATCCTCAGCAACTACAAGGTACAGATAGCAGAGTAACCTGGAGCTCAACAGTGGCCATTTCAAAGCTTTATGGATTTGTAGGGCCATTTTCCAGGAGCCAGATTAAGCCTATTCCTGGAATAAAATTGTTTTCAGTCCAGGATTAATCTGGGTCCTTGGATATGGGAACTCACTGTGGAACTCAAGCTTATTGTATTGAATGTGGCGAGGAGTGTGCACAAATAGCTTTTGGAGGACTGTACCGCTAAGTGTGTTCTTGCCAATAGGATTGCACCAGGTATAGGTCACCAGAGCCTTACACTGTGGAATTGTTTGTGTGTCACAGGTCAATTTGGGGGGCAGATGGCGGGACCTGGGATGGCGGGACCCGGGATGGCGGGACCCTTCCAAGGTGGGGCAGCACAAATGGCCGGCCCACCTCAGAAAAAGCTGGATCCTGACTCCATCCCTAGCACAGTGAGTCCATATTTAATTATCCCGTGACTTCACGTCTTTGCATACCAGAATGCCATTTCACATGTTTCCGAGCTACCTCCAGGCCAGTATTTCCTTTAAAGGCATTATAGCGTGGACCCACACTACTCTTTAGAAGATTTGGCTATTTCACATACAGTATGGGCCCAGGATAGACATGTTAGCCTATCCCCCCCAATTACCCTGTTGATCATGTTTTTTTGTCTTATTTGTGGGAAATATGACTTACAAATGATGACGTCAACCCTGTGTCCCGTAGTTAAAAACAAAATGTTTGACTGATTGTGGTTGGGTTGTCGTCAGGCAAACGGCAATAAAGCAACAGCAGCATGTGAATTTGTACAATACCAATGTGTCCTATACCACACGCAGCCAGCAAAAACAGAGTGGAACTGATTGAAATCATTCACCCAGCCTGACTGTTTGTCAAGGAAATGGCTCACCACAGTAGAAGCTCTTTTACCAACAATGCAACCTCTTTTGGTTCAGACACAAGTCATCGAGGACGACCAAGCCAAACGAGGGGGACAGGTGTACACCACGAACCTCAGAGGCCAGGTGCCCCCGCTGGTCACCACTGACTATACAGTACAGGACCAAGGTAAGGCACAGGAATACCAGCGTACAGTACTACAAACCTGTCGGTGTCATTGAACAGAACTAAAGGACACAGCTTTACTTCAACACACTTCTGAAATCCGTTATTGCTTTATTTCCAGTCCATCACTAGCACACCTGACTCAACTAATCAAGGGCTTTGTGATTACTTGACTAGTTGAATCTGGTTTGTTTGTGCTGGGATGGAACAATGTGGTGTTCCCCAAGGAATTAATAAGTAAAACGTGACCGATGGCTTTGGACAACACCGTAATAGCCTTAGTTCAATCATACACTTTTGAAAGATTTTTTTAATGGCAACATGGGGAACATGATATGGGTGTATTCATTAGTGCACATCGTAGCAAAACGTTTTCGCAATGAAAATGAGTTTCTTATTGGACAAGTTCAGGTAGGTTCCTCTCCGTTTCGGACTGTTTGCTTCCGTTTAGGTCGAAGTGAATACACCCCTGCTCTTCATCAAACAAATAACTCAGGAAGCTATTACTATTAACAGCTCTACTTCAGACACAAACAGTTATTTACAACCTGATGAATCTTTAAAGTTATGAGGGAAGAACTGAATGATATTGTGAAAATGCAAAGCTGTTTTTAAATTGTATTTATATTTTTTCTTGAAACAAACCAATATTATTACATTCTTTACCAACTTAATTAAAATATATTTTTTATTTTTTAAACTGGATCTGTTTCCATTTCTTCTTCCCCTTTAGGAAACGCCAGCCCAAGGTTCATGCGTTGCACCACATACTCTTTCCCCTGCACGGCTGACCTGGCTAAGCAGTGCCAAGTTCCCCTGGCCACCATCATCAAACCCTTCGCCACAGTGCCAAAGAATGAGGTAGGCACTTGCCCTCTGTATGTTTGCAGAGATTATCCACATTGTTTTATGAAGTCGGACAACTAAGCCGCTTATGAATTCTGAAACCAATATGTTTAAACCCAAACACTACATAGACCTCAGGTACATAATTGTAGAAATGTTTGGGGAGGGAGACACTAGCACTTTTTGTTTTCCTCAGAAGCTCAATGACTCAAACTTTTTCATTCCTTATAATATTATACTTTGTCCAAGTGCTGTAAAAGTTTGTGTCCCAAGGACAACCTCGATCTAATCCTGTGTGGTCCCAGGAAACCTGCCTTAGATATTCTTCCCCTCGCCTTGTCATCGGCGCCAAAGGCCCTTTTTAGGCGATGTTAATGTAGCTTTTTTCTCTGTCTCATAGAGAGTGCTAATCAGCTAATGTCAAGATCTGCAGGGACCACAGAAGATGAAAGCAGTTTAACAAAGCACTCATGTCAAGCGCACTGCCATCTCAGGTTATCGCTCAGTGTCCAGACAGTGCTAGCACGATTCCCATAGTAGGAAGTTAACGTATGCTAAAGCCCTGCATGGATTCCAAATCAAATGGACTAGCATTTTTATCAGCGTGGAGCATTTAAGTTTTGGTTGTTTGGAATTAATGACTTCACTGCACAAGCACTCAAGTGTTAACATTAAAATCTTGTATCGTACATGTACTTATTATAAACAAATGTATAATAACTTCATGTCCTCTTTGGATGAACTGTTCTAATAATATAACTACTTGGCTGCATTGACGTCTGTCTGCAGTTTTATGGCCTTGGAGCCCATATGAAACACATACGGTTGTTTGTAAAAGCCTCCCTTCAAGAAAGAGGAGAAACCAAGGTTTTTGGTTCTGTTCCCTGAACCGGTTTCTTCCTCTGGTTAAAAGTCTAATTGGAGTTTCTCAGGATAGATTTGGATTACATTTACGCCTAGTAGTGACCATCTTTTAGACAATGTTTTGGTTGTTAGGCTACAATGTTTTGGATAGTATATCACCTTCTGTGGTGCTAATAAATTGTCCTAACTCATTTGAATAAGGCTTGGCTCTAAGATTTTATGCCCTCAAATAAATCTTCTAACTAAGGCTATATTTGAACTGTGTGTGTGTGTAATGTGCACAAAGTTGTTTGTTTTCGTTAGTAAATGTTTGTGAGTCTACAGACTGTGCATTTTTAGAGGCAATTTGTACCATATGTTCCCATGGGTTTGTTTGTGTGTGTTAGTGCTGAGCGATTAGTGCTTTTTGAGGTTGGTTTTCGATTATTGAAAAATAATCAGATTTAGATTGTTTTTAGACATTAAATTCATCATACATTACGTGGGTTGAATGCTGTAACACAGAATAGAACAATTAAAAAACATCCCATGATGGTAGTGACTACCCATTACTGCTTATCACTTATTAACCCTAATTTATTCACATTACTTTAATAAATTATTTCATTTTTAAATTACATTTGTTTAATTAGATGATTTTATTTATTTCCAAGTCATCTCTATAGAGCTGCTGCCTATGCTGTCAGAATATATATATTTTTTTCTTGTAGTTTTTCAAAGTAAATAAGACATACTTTTATGACTGCTAAATACCAACTATCTATAACTTAGTTAATGTATTTTCAGGTAGAGATACCTCGCGAAGAAACTGCTCTCCATCCCCCCCGATTGTGTATTGTTCTGTCTCTTCTCTGTCTGCTCCTACCGTAGCAGGTGTAAAAGAATCACACAGACTGGACAAGTAAGCGCGCAATGGACTATCGTCATTGTAGTTAATTACCACATTTTCTGCGCTAAACTATGTTGAATATTGGCCTGTTGGAAACTATAACTGCCTACTACATCGCACAGTTCGGGCTTGATCTGATTTATCTCCAGAGAAACTGCACATTAAACTCACAGAAAAAAAAAACAGAACAAAATGGAATTCAAATAATTGATTCAAATAACATCGTTGGTCAATTAGTTGTTTAAAAATCAAAAAATAACCAACGTTTCAGTTAATCGCTCAGCACTACTGTGTGTGGGCTGGATAAGCTATAGGAGCACCTTTACCATCTTTATTCCTACACATCCCCACTCGGCAGGAGACATATTTCATCTTTACATTAAACAAAGCCTTATCTGGCAAGAAACATTCTGCAATGGACACATGTAATGCGTTCAGTAGATGTACCATGCAGGTATTTACATGGCCCATAAGATTGAGACGTTTTCAAGGAGAGAATCTGCTTTTTGTAGCATGTCAGCATGTGTTTAGTTGCATGAGAATAACTGTTTTGAAGGTATAGATGAGATCACAGACAATTTTAAGATTAAATGCTTTATGACTGAGTGTGTGGGTCTACACAGGCAAAGATCTTGATAGAACTCACACTTGTTTAACAGGGCAACAACTTCACACTTGTAGACCGTTGCACTGTTAGGTTTTGTTTTTTTTCCCCCACAAAGGCTATTTGTTTTTTTTAAAGGTTTGAATGCAAAATTGAACAGTTAGAATGATTATTTAGTGTTGCTGAACCTAGGGATGAGGCATGAACTGAGGCCTGGGAAATTGGTCTGCCTTTTGTCCAAGGACACCTTTAAACATTCCTCCAATCTTTCCTCCAATATAAATGGTTGATCTCATTTAAAAGTTTGACATCCCTGTCAGTAAGCTATCTTATTTCTGTAAAAATGTTTTTTAAAATAAAATGTTAATGTAAATGATCCAAAAAACAAGTAAAATCGTATAATTGTTATATTCACATGTAGCTTATGCCCTATTTTACATCATTTAACATGTATTATGTGTTGTGCCCAGCATTGGTTGAGACAACATGCTCTTGAATACAGGGTAGGTGTCATATTTTGGTTGATAAAAGTACTAAAATGAGAATAAAGTTGACATTTCAACTTTCAAATGGTACCACAGAGATGGTTGGAGGTCCACACATCAGAGAATGTTGACTTGAATGGGAATGTTTTTTAAATTCTACTATCAATCATCCAAAGAAACCTATTGAAAACATAGAAAATAAATGACAATTTTAAGTTGAGATTTGATGGTGGGTGGACCTGCGGTTATCTTTGTGATAGTAATTAGAAGTGAATATTTTAAATTTCGATGGTGTACCAGCTAAATTGCAGTGGTCTGAATGGATAGGTCCATTCTATTAATTATATATCTATGATTGAAATGACTTTAAGAGCATGTTGTGTCTCATCCGATGGCGGGCCAAACACAAACATTTTTTCAGATAATGATAATGTCAGATAACGTGAAATAGGGTCTTAAGCTACAACGTGAAGGAAAAAAAAGAGTTAACACATTTTTATAGAATTTACATGAAAGGTTATAAAAATGACAATTTGTATTAAAGAACTTTGACAACACTGTTTTTTGTAAGCTTTTAAATGCTATCAAACTCAACCGTTTATCTTTTCCAGTGATGAAGACATGGATGTCTCATGATATGGTGGGGTATGCAAAATGGGTCAACTTTTATCTCTTGAATGTTTTGGCATTCAGGTCCAAAAAGTTACTTTCTGAGCACTTCTACAATGGGCAAATATTTTTGGAAGGTTTCATTCAAAACAAAAGGGGTGCTGTCAAAGTGATTGAATTCAAATGGATTTATCCAGATAGCACATGGGCACAGTGTTTTAAATCACTCTGTTTGACAAGGGTTAAGGGTTTGATAAAAGTTATATTTTTGACTGTAACCTTGCATCCTGGTCCTGTTTACTGATATATATTCATTTGGATGCTTCTGTTGGTGTATAGCCAGCTGGTGCTGCTCTATAAACTGGTGAAGATGAGGCCAATGAAATGCATTGTAATCATCATGGTTAACCTAAAGCCTGTCTATTTCACACAAACTACCAAATAAGGAATCATCTATCTGTACAGTTGACTGTAGCCTACAGTTGACTCTAAAACAAGCATGTGTGCGACTGCTGTCGTGTGTGTGTGTGTGTGTGTGTGTGTGTGTGTGTGACCACTGTCTTATGAGACTGCCTATCTCCTCTGTCGTCTGGCCCAGACTCCTATGTACGTCGTGAACCATGGTGAGACTGGCCCAATCCGCTGTAACCGCTGCAAGGCCTACATGTGTCCCTACATGCAGTTCACGGACGGTGGCCGCCGCTACCAGTGTGGCTTCTGCAACTGCGTCAACGAAGGTACGTCTACCCGTAACAAGGATGCCATGCAGGGTCTTACTGGGTCTTAATGTTCTGTGGATAAAAATAAGTTAAGGATCTGACTAACCTTTTTTTCTTTTAAGCTCAAAGCTATAATAGCTTTCTTTAATTTGGGTAACCAATATCTGAATGATTGTTTTTTTGGGGGGGGGGGTTATTCTTAATATTTCAGATATAAGTTCCAACCAGTGCTGTGGGTTAATTTTGAACCCCCTTTTCCATAGAAACAAGTGCACTCTGTTAGGGGACACTGCCTGAGAAAGACAGTAAAGGGGGGTGGTTGCTAAGCGGAGGCAATATTATGTTTGGGTTTGTTTTTGTCGCCACTGCTAAAACACGTTCTTTTGTTCTTTCATAGTGCCAGCCTTTTATTTCCAACACCTGGACCACATGGGCAAAAGGGTGGACTTCTACGAGAGGCCAGAGCTGTCGCTGGGGTCCTACGAGTTCGCCGCCACCCTGGATTATTGCAAGGTACGCCATGCCCTACTATTGCAGTTTTTCTGCCTTTATAGTGAACCGTATGTATAATATTGCTTTGTTTCATTTCATACAAATAGATAGGAATTGGTGGAATAACTAGTTTGAATGACATTTATATGGATGAAAAGTAAATTAAGTAGTGGTATACGTCACCAATAGTCCTAATAGCCTACAATGTGAATTGACATGGGGGAAAGCTGTGACGATGCACGGATAAAACTTTCAATGCTTGGCAAGAGTCTATCTCCTAAAAACTTACATGGACAGAAAGAGAAAGTTATTAGGATCTCCATTCCCAGTGGTCTTTCTGAGGGGGGGGGGTTCTATAAAGTGTGTGTGTATAGGGAGGAGGTGCTCACCTCTTGGCAGACACTGCATTCATTCTTCATTCAGGACCAAATGATTAGAAGGAAGCACAGGCAAAAGCATGTTCTGTTACATTGAGACCACTGCATTAAAGCCAAAAGAGATCTATATGTTCTCAATTTTGTTGCGCTCTGCAGGGTTTTCTTATCTTGTACATTATGGGTAGAGGTAGGTGGGGGATAACAACTTCACGTTTCACTACTTAAGCCAACACGTTACTTCAATCTGTTTATTAATATTTAGAAATGTAGTCCTGGACAGCTTTTATCAAAAGCCTCGAAGGTAAGCTATGTCACAGACTGTTACCACGGAAACAAAACAATGGCGTGCTCATCCACATTCCTAACATGGAGGGCAGTTGGATGTTACATAGTCTTTCCTAACGGCTCCAAGATCCAAACAAGCTGTAATTTTAAACACAAAGAAAGTTTTGAGTGTGGTGGAGGTATACACCGGGCAAAACATGAGCAGAAGAGGGAGTATTTGCCAAAAATTAGAGTCCATTGACCAATGTAGTTTTGATAAGAGTAGCCTACAATTTCAAAGGTTAGGGGATAAGTGGCTTCAGTGTAAACACTTCTTATGGGAGAGGGAGACGGGGAAAAAACATGAACGGAAAAGGAAAGGGTTTGACCTAAAATTGGGGTACAAATTGGAGTATGATTTCAAAGGCTAGTGGGAAAGTGACCTCTGATTCAACGTCTCTGGTGTGTTCGTTATGTGTTTGACATTTACATTTTATGTTTAAGCAATAAGGCCCAAGGGGGTGTGGTATATGGCCAATATACCACAGTTCTTATGTGCACCACAGAGTACCTAGATGCAGCCCTTAGCGGTGGTTTATTCTCAATATACCACAAACCCCTGAGGTGCCTTATTGCTATTATAAACTGGTTACCAACATAATTAGAGCAGTAAATGTTTTACGCTCTGACATACCACGGCTTTCAGCCAATCAGCATTCAGGGCTCCAACCATCCGATTTATAATAATATTTTTGTCATTAAGCGACGCTCTTATCCAGAGCCACTTACAGTTAGTGCATTCATCTTAAGATAGCTAGATGAGACAACACATCACAATCGAATCAAGTACATTTTCTCTCAAAGTATGTATCAGTCAATGCTAGTGGGAAAAGAAGTGCTATTTTGGGGGGGGGTGTCGGGCACCATGACTCATTTAAGATACTCTTCAAAGCGGTAGGGTTTCAGACGTTTTCAAAAGATCCGCAGGGACTCCGCTGTCCTGACTTTAGGGGGTGCTGGGAGAGAGAAGAGATTTGACTGGGCTGAATGGGAGCTGCCCTCCCGTAGGGGTGGGAGGGCCAAGAGACCAAAGGTGGCAGAATGGCGTGCTCGGGTTGGGGTGTAGCATAGCCTGTAAGGAGGGACAGTTCCCCTTGCTGCTCTGTTGGGAAGTACCAGGATCTTGAAGATGATGCATGTTTCGACTGGAAGCCAGTAGAGTGTGCGGGGTGACATGGGAGAACTTAAGAAGGTTAAACACTAGGTGGGCTGTGTCATTCTGGATAAGAGCCCAGGCAACAGAGAGTTGTAGACTAGACGGGAACTGACAAGTGCCTGGATTAGGGCCTGCGCCACTTCCTGTGTGTGGAAAGGTCATACTCTACGGATGTTGTAGAACATGAACCTGCAGGAGCGAGTCCCTGCTTTGACATTTGCAGAGAATGACAGGGTGTTGTCCAGGGTCATGTTAAATTTCTTTGCACTCTGGGAGGGGACAACGTGGAGTTGTCAATCGTGATGGAGAGGTCTTGGAGCGGGCAGGCCTTCCCCAGGAGGAAGAGCTGACATCTGAGCTCTGATGTCTGCCAGGCACCTTTGGCCATTGGAGGCAAGGTCAATTGTGTTGATTTTATGGTATAATTGAACAATAGTTGTGTTTGTGTTACAGGGTTTTAAAACTGTATTTAGACAGTCAAATACATTTGATATTTTAAATATCTGCAAAATATGAGCAAATAAAATAAACAAGGTGAAGTAACACTAGTTGAATTGAAGTTGTAAATCAAAATGTCCTCGCTCTTTCTCTATCAGAACAACAAGCCAGCCAGTCCTCCAGCGTACATCTTCATGATCGACGTGTCCTATGCCAACATCAAGAGCGGACTGGTCAGACTGGTGTGTGATGAGCTGAAGACCCTGCTAGACAACCTGCCCAGGTACACACACACACACACACATACGCATACGCACACACACACACTATCAAACACTGACCTCTCATAGTCAAGGAATGGAACCTTGAACGGCCTGCATTTAAGCACTTTATAGAAACTGTCTCAGCATCTCTCTGCCTACAGCCTAGCTCCAAGGTATTTTATATAAGATCTGCCAACTTGGAGTGATAGAGGTCTTTGAGACTCACTACATCGCCTTGGAGGTCACAGTAGGATTACGTAAGCGGTGGCCAAAATCAGAATTCTTCATGCAATGCTGTGCCCTCCAAGGTAATTGGATACCATGCTAACTGGTGTCTCGAGGCAGAGAGAAATTACATTAGATTTATGGAAGTGTTGGTTTTCCATACCCCCATCACCCATACTGTGTAGCTGGGTGGTTTGTTATTTGGGTGGTGGGCTGTGATACACTGCCAAATAAGGAGGTCCCACAAGTCCAAGGCAAAGAAAAAAGCATTAAGCCAAGTATTCAAGTATCTCATCGGTTGAAAATTGTTGCCTGAAGGTTGCTGGGTCTGGGTTGGTGGGAGGGGGGAGATGCTAGGGGAAGGGAAAGGAGGAGGGCGGGCTAAAATGGAAAATGTTACTGTGCAGATTCCAACCTTGAACCCCGTCCAAAACACAAGAAGTCAGCTGCACAGATGGGTCTGATTTTGGCTGTTTTATGTGGGTTGCCGGCGAGGAATAAAGGTTTTGATTTACCACTGAGAAAACAATGATATACTTCACCTGGACTTTCCTAAAATAACTTATTTGGAAACTCTCTCTCGTCCCTAGCCTGCAGGACATATTTGTACAGAACCCTTACATCACCCCTGAAACCGTTAGGTAGTGCTCTCTAAATAAGCCCTCTGTTTTTAAATCAGACTTTTCTTCCCTGTTCTCTGTTTTGAAGCTTTTCTCTCTGCTACATTTAAACTGATGGAAAACATGTTGGACACCCAACACTTATACAGATCAGCGATGCTGCCGAAATAGCCACATTTTTGCCTTTAAAATAGCCACATTTTTGCCTCTCACTTGCTCGTGCAGAAACGGGGCTCGGAGATAGCAAAAACAGGTGTAGACTAAATCCTCTGGCATTTCTCTGTCATCTTAATATTTCATCACTGATACTTGGAATGAAAAGAAGCAATAACAAGCCTGCATTGCCGGACTATTTCTCCTATCAGTTCTTATGAATGATGTAGATAGAAGTCCGCTCTATGGGACTTTACATTGAGTTGAGGTACATGTTCTGTATTGCTCTTGCAGTGCTCAGAAAGAAAGGAAGACAAACCCCAGTTGCCCCCTGTCAGACGGGAATGATTTTAGATGCAGGCCACAGTTCAACAGACCTACTAGTCCCACAGGCCAATTCCAAGTGCTCTGGTCTATGTCACACTTGGTCAGGTTCTCTTTCTGTGCTACTGCAGCTACTTTCCCTCTAGCCTCGTCGAAACAGAGGTGTATAAAGTAGATGTAATTATTTTTCATCTCGACTGCATTGAATTCTCCAGTCCATGAAAATTAAAGCGAGGTCTGTAAAGGGAGGAGAACAGTCATATATTTCCTTGACAGTTTCTTATTAATGTAATTGCACTTCTGTTGAGGTTGGAGAGGTGTGTGTGTGTGTGAAGGAAATTGTTGGTGTAGTTTAATGTGCGAGAAAGTGTGTGCTTAATTGAAAGCATACGAGGCCCCTTGTTTCCTTCACCAATCAGCACTTTGCCCTGAAGAAAAACATCCCTACGCCTCTCTCTCCTTAGCCCCTCCAGCCTCAATACCCCACTACCCCTCCTAGAGAAAAAGCATAGTTAGGACCTTCTCAAGTGTAACTCTCCAACACACTTGTTCTCTTCTTCCCACTCTCCTCTGCCAATAAACAATCCCATATTCTGTTATTCTACTTTTCCGTGGATGTTTGTGTAAGTTTGTTAGGCGTGCCTGGGTAATGGCCCTTTTAATTTGCTGAGTGGTGGCTGCTGCAAGAGGTGCCCATACCCGGGAATAAGACATTTTCTTTTGTTTTTGTTTTTGCAATTCTGCCCCGAGGAATGTTTTTAGCGCATCAGTTGCCTACCCTAAAAATTCACTGTAATTCATAGGGCGAGAAGTTATTTGTGATCCGTTCATATCAGGAACACTGTATTTTGAAAAATCATGTTTAGAGTAACACTTCAGAATAGCGGACATATTTGCTGCTTATTTGCCATTATGTCTAAGTGGATAAACGACTACAACAACTAAGTTGTTCATATATGCTGTAACATAGTGCCCTCTAAGGACCAGCATGTTTAGTAAAAAAAAAAAATCCCTATTCTGACATACTCTCTCCTCGTCACCTGGTCCCAAATCTGTCTTTTAGACAAATATGATCAATGACATGACTATAATTCATGACTCACGTCAGGCTACTCTCTTTCTTTCCATCTCTCTCTCTCTCCATTGACACACACACACACACACACACATCCCCTACTTTTCCTCTCTTCCTCCCCCACAGAGAGGATGGTGCTGAGAGCTCGATGGTGAAGGTGGGCTTCGTCACCTACAACAAGATCCTACATTTCTACAACGTGAAGAGTGCCCTGGCCCAGCCCCAGATGATGGTGGTATCCGACACGGCAGAGATGTTCGTCCCGCTGCTCGATGGCTTCCTTGTCAACTTCCAGGAGTCGCGGGCAGTCATCAACAAGTACGAGAAAGGGCACATATCTTACATGACAGTTGATTTGAGTAGTGATCCCTGATGGCGTATTTTCTAATATTTAGATATGTTAGTTAGTGTGTATGAATGGCCATAGGTAATGTGAGGAAGCTGAACCTCTTGAAGAAGGCATTGCCACTCTTTAGCTTATGTAGCCCAATGGAAGCTCTTTGTTAAAAAAAAACCAAGATCTCTGCACACTGCAATCTATGCTCCAAAGTCAGACAGACAACCTGATGAACACCAAAGGGTGAAAATCTTGTCTGGATGAATCTCACTTTGGAGTGCAGTGTGTTAGTAGTGGTCGTTTTCTTTTTCCTAAGCGTATACTTTGTCTTTATCTCCAGCTCCTTCTCAAAGCCCATGGATGTGCATCTACAGTTGAAGTTGGAAGTTTACATACACTTAGGTTGGAGTCATTAAAACTAGTGTTTCAACCACTCCACAAATTTCTTGTTAACAAACTATAGTTTTGGCAAGTCGGTTAGGACATCTACTTTAAGCATGACACAAGTAATTTTTCCATCAATTGTTTACAGACAGATTATTTCATATAATTCATTGTATCACAATTCCAGTGGGTCTGAAGTTTACATACACTAAGTTGACTGTGCCTTTAACAGCTTGGGAAATTCCAGAAAATGATGTCATGACTTTTGATAGGCTAATTGACAGAATTTGAGTCAATTGAAGGTGTACCTGTGGATGTATTTCAAGGCCTACCTTCAAACTCAGTGCCTCTTTGCTTGACATCATTGGAAAGTCAAAAGAAATCAGCCAAGACCCCAGAAGTCTGGTTCATCATTGGGAGCAATTTCCAAATGCCTGAAGGTACCACGTTCATCTGTACAAACAATAGTACGCAAGTACACTGCTCAAAAAAATAAAGGGAACACTAAAATAACACATCCTAGATCTGAATGAATGAAATATTCTTATTAAATACTTTTTTCTTTACATAGTTGAATGTGCTGACAACAAAATCACACAAATTATCAATGGAAATCAAATTTATCAACCCATGGAGGTCTGGATTTGGAGTCACACTCAAAATTAAAGTGGAAAACCACACTACGCTGACAGACACAGCAAACCTTCTTGCCACAGCTCGCATTGATGTGCCATCCTGGATGAGCTGCACTACCTGAGCCACTTGTTTGGGTTATAGACTCCGTCTCATGCTACCACTAGAGTGAAAGCACCGCCAGCATTCAAAAGTGACCAAAACATCAGCCAGGAAGCATAGGAACTGAGAAGTGGTCTGTGGTCACCACCTGCAGAACCACTCCTTTATTGGGGGTTTCTTGCTAATTGCCTATAATTTCCACCTGTTGTCTATTTCATTTGCACAACAGCATGTGAAATTTATTGTCAATCAGTGTTGCTTCCTAAGTGGATAGTTTGATTTCACAGAAGTGTGATTGACTTGGAGTTACATTGTGTTGTTTAAGTGTTCCCTTCATTTTTTGGAGCAGTGTATAAACACCATGGGACCACGCAGCCATTGTACCGCTCAGGAAGGAGACGTGTTCTGTCTCCTAGAGATGAACGTACTTTGGTGCGAAAAGTGCAAATCAATCCCAGAACAACAGCAAAGGACCTTGTGAAGATGCTGGAGGAAACAGGTACAAAAGTATCTATATCCACAGTAAAACGAGTCCTCTATTGACATAACCTGAATGGCTGCTCAACAAGGAAGAAGCCACTGCTCCAAAACCGCCATTTAAAAAATGCCAGACTACGGTTTGCAACTGCACATGGGGACAAAGATTGTATATTTTAGAGATTTGTCCTCTGGTCTGATGAAACAAAAATAGAACTTGTTTGGCCATAATGACCATCGTTATGTTTGGAGGAAAAAGGGGGATGCTTGCAAGCCGAAGAACACTATCCCAACCGTGAAGCACGGGGATGGCAGCATCATGTTTGTGGGGGTGCTTTGTTGCAGAAGGGACTGGTGCACTTCACAAAGTAGATGGCATCATGAGAAGTTAAATTATGTGGATATATTGAAGCCACATTTCAAGACATCAGTCAGGAAGTTAAAGCTTGGTCGCAAATGGTTCTTCCAAATGGACAATGATGCCAAGCATATTTCCAAAGTTGTGGCAAATTGTCTTAAGGACAACAAAGTCAAGGTATTGGAGTGGCCATCACAAAGCCCTGACCTCAATCCTACTGAAAAAGCATGTGTGAGCAAGGAGGCCTAAAAACCTGACTCAGTTACACCAGCTCTGTCAGGAGGAATGGGCCAAAATTCACCCAACTTATTGTAGGAAGCTTGTGGAAGGCTACCCAAAATGTTTGACCCAAGTTAACCAATTTAAAGTCAATCCTACCAAATACTAATTGAGTGTATGTAAACTTCTGAACCACTGGGGATGTGATGAAAAAAATAAAAGCTGAAAGAAATCATTCTCTCCTATTATTCTGACATTTCACATTCTTAAAATAAGGTGGTGATCCTAACTAACCTAAGACAGGAAATTTGTACTCCGATTAAATGTCAGGAATTGTGAAAAACTGAGTTTTAAATGTATTTGTCTAAGGTGTATGTAAACTTCCGACTTCAACTGTATTTCTGTCAAGGCTGATTTCTGAGTGACATGTTTCATGTGGTGAAAAATAATGTTGAGTGACAGCATTTGATTATCTTGCCCATCAGAAGGTTTCCAATGCCTCATTTTCTCTGCATCTCTAGTTTCAAATCAAATCCATTTTTATTTGTCACATGCGCCGAATACAACAGGTGTAGACCTTACAGTGAAATACTTACAAGACCTTAACCAACAATGCAGTTTTAAGAAAAACGATTGTTAAGTAAAAAATTGATAACCAAAACATTTAATTTAATTTAAAACTTTTCATCATAAATTGCCAAGATGGAGATAAAAAAACGTTATGTCCAGAGAATTCATAGGAGGTTAAGTGGTCCCTGGAAGGATTTTATATTAAAAAGGCCCATGTGGATTTATATGGAAAAATAGTCTTATCTTTGCAGTTGTGTATGGCACAGCACCAAAATGATTTATTACCACTTGATATTTTGATATGTCTATGCAGGCGTACAGAGTACATGGCAGTAGTCCATCTCAAACAGGGACTTTTGGCAAAATCTCTTACTCCCGATATAATTAAACAAATGTGAGTTGAGGCCTTGGTTTAGATCCAACTATGACTTTGGAAGAATTGAGTAGCTGCCTTGCAGGGTTTTTGTCTACTGTATGACCTGTGAAATGGACTCTTCTGAACTGTACTTGTGCATCATAGTTCCCCAATGATCTGTGGAATTGTAAGGACATCGCCTTTGGAGCCAACCACTGGCTGTCCCAGTAATCTCTAAAATGATTTCCTTTCCTTATCCCTTGGAAACCACAGACTTGTGAAAGTACTACGGTCAATGTCCATCCAGTTAACTATCTGTTCAGATTAGCTGTCATAAAGGAGGCAATGAAACAAAGCTGTTTAACATGATTATCTACCAAGTGTTGAAAACATGATACTAGAGGTGAACGATTGTGACACTGTCCTTTTCTGCTAACCCCTGTCCAGTCTCCTAGACCAGATCCCTGACATGTTTGCCGACACCAATGAGAGCGAGACGGTCTTTGCCCCCGTCATCCAGGCTGGGGTAGAAGCACTGAAGGTGAGAGGCTGGATGTCAACTCCCACTCACACACGAGGGAAGGGGAGATGGCAAGTCAACTGTTACTTTGTCCAGGCGGTGATGGACTCTAAAGTGCTGATTTCATTTGAATTGTTTATATACATTAGGACAGATACAAAAACACTGGCACATTGAAATGAAAAGTCAACAGATTAAAAGACGACAGAAGCACATAGTAAGTTGATACAGTGCGTTGTGTAATCCTACTAGATGCTTATCAACCAAGATTAAAACTCAAGGAAATAGAATAGTCCAAACAAATCACAGCTGTAGAGGCCAAAATATATTTTTGCAGTCCCAGCCTCCTTACCGCCAACTCCCCCAGAAAGGGATTGTTTTCTTTTGTCGACAGACTGTTATACTGCGCTTCCGCAATTGGCATTGTGCAGTAAAGTTTCTCCAACCCAATGACTCTGCAACTTTCCTTTTTGCTTCCTAATAGAACTGCTTATTTAATCTGCTCCAACTGAATATTTCCCAACGACTTGCCTTCAGTTTGATTGAATGTGTGGTAGAGGTCAAATAGATTTGCAACAGACAGACTTGCAGAAAATGCTAGTACTTGAGCATAATGGTGAGTCAGCAACTAATTTGGTTCGGTAATACCGTTGACTATATTGCCTTAGCAATCTGTTGACCTAAACTCCAACCATAGAATCCCCTTACTGAAATGAACACACAGAGACCCGTCCAGGTCAAATCAATGTTGTCTCCTTCATTGAAAAAGTCCCACAATGAAATGCATGCATGTGCACACCTTATATTAGCACACTTTTGTTATCTCTCTCGTCTCTGTCTCTAGTGTGATATTTATTTTTGTCCTCTCCAGGCAGCAGAATGCAGCGGCAAGCTGTTCATCTTCCACTCCTCCATCCCCACCGCCGAGGCCCCTGGGAAACTGAAGAACAGGGACGACAAGAAGTTGATAAACACAGAGAAGGAAAAGGTGAAGCAAAATTGGCAGTATTTTAAAATTTGTATTGAAAACGCAGACTCTACGTGCACCATATCATCGGCTATCACATTTATTTTGAGTGTTTGAGATATCCATAGCCTGCTTTCTAACGTGTGTGTCTTGTTTGGGTCCCCTGCGGTGTCCTAGACTCTGTTCCAGCCCCAGAAGGCTGTCTATGAGCAGCTGTCCAAGGACTGTGTGTCTCAGGGCTGCAGCGTGGACCTCTTCCTCTTCCCCAGCCAGTACGTGGACATCGCCACCATGGGAGACGTTGCCACACACACAGGAGGCTCCGTCTTCAAATACAGCAACTTCCAGGTACGTACACATTACACACGCAGCCGAGGACAGACGCCACAACAAAACATCTAAATATTTTGTTACTGGGTGTACATTGGCAGCTAAGAGCTGAGTTGCAGTGCACAGTCCATAAAGTAAAATAAACCAATAAAGAAATAATGTGATAATGTGGAGGGAGGGACTTAGTCACAGCTTCTGGAGCCTAGGTCCGAGTCCGGCACCACCACCAAACATGGCATGGTAAAACGGGATAGTTTCCCCAGAGTGCTCCTAGTATGCCACAGAAAATTGGATTTTGTCCAAACTGCCATTTGAGTCCATCAGTTCTGTTATTAAACACATGTGATGTATCAAATGACCTTAAATGCATTAGAGCCAGAATCACATTGATCTTGGCCCTGGTACAATAGTCCATGGAGAGTAAATTGGGGAAACTCTGACACCTTGTGGTTGACTGTAGCACTACCTGTGTATTTCAGGTGGAGAGGGATGGACAGCATTTCCTGAGTGACCTGAGGAAGGATGTGGAGAAGGCCATCGGGTTTGATGCCATCATGAGAGTCCGAACCAGCACAGGTAATTCAGCCATCTAATCTATTAAGTGTATGAGCTCATTTCATTGCCCTTGTATGTACTCAGGAACCCCAAAATATGTAGTCTCGATTGTAGGATTTTTTTGTTGTTTACAACACTGCCAGATAATAAATTATTAATTGATTCAAATTTGAGGTAAAATTGGTTTTAATACTGCTGGACTGTAGTGGCGTGCCAAGATACTTACTAATATGTTTCCCTTGTCTCTCCTTCCAGGCTTCAGGGCTACAGACTTCTTTGGTGCCATCCACATGAACAACACCACAGACGTGGAGATGGCTGCCGTGGACTGTGACAAGGCTGTGACGGTGGAGTTCAAACACGATGACACACTTAGCGAGGAGACGGGCGCTCTCATGCAGGTCTGTGTCTCGCACACCACTCAAAAAAAATCTAAACGAACACTGAATCTGATTTTAGAGGGGTAACCACTAATAGATATTTAGGCTCACTGCAAAGTAGGTATTTGACTCCAACCAAAATAAAAAATATGCATCCCATTTAATAACCAGTGGTGTGAAGTCATTGAAGTACCACTTAAGTCGTTTTTGAGGGTATCTGTACGTTACTATTTAATTTGACAACTTTAACTCCACTACATTCTGAAAGAAAATATGTACATTTTACTCCCATACATTTTCCTACACAAAAAAGTACGTTACATTTCAAATGCTCAGGCAGGACAGCAATATGGTCCAATTCATGCACCTATCAATATAATATCTGGCGGACTCACTAAACACACATACTGCATTTATAAATTGTGTTGGTGTGTGCCCCTGGCTATCCGTAAATACAATTAAAAATAATCAGGCTGTCTGGTTTGCTTAGTAAAAGGAATTTGATGTATAACATTTACTTTAACTTTTGACTTTTACTCAAGTATGACAATTGGGTACAGTGGTGGAAAAAGTACTCAAGTACATTTAAAACCAAATACTTTTAGACACATTAAGTATTTTACTGGGTGACTTTTACATGAGTCATTTTATATTAAGGCATCTTAACTTTTACACACGTATGTACTTGTACAAGAGTACTTTTTCCAACACTGCCAATATATCCCTTTCACAATGTGTGTTTTCTGGCAAGGGTTCCACAAAGCCTTAAACATCCCACTCTGATATGTTAGATTAAAACCCTGACAGTCTTTAGACCCACTAATGGCTTCTGTGTGTGTTCTGTTTCCCAGTGTGCATTGCTGTACACGACCATCAGCGGCCAGCGGCGTCTGCGGATCCACAACCTCAGTCTGAACTGCAGCGCACAGCTGTCTGAGCTCTACAAGAGCTGTGAGACGGACGCCCTCATCAACTTCTTTGCCAAGTCAGGTGACTACAGCAGAGTTTTACGGTCTTTAGGCCTGTGTCAGTATGGTCCAAATGAGGGAAATATCCTGTGTATCATAAGACATTATAAATCCACTTTAAAGGCATTATGTATGTTTGCCTCATAGAAGTTACCAAAAGGTTTGATTGCAGAAGAGATGCCTCCTGGGCTTGTCCACTTGGAATGTTCATTTATGTTTCCTGTTTGAATATATTCGCTCCCTCCCATCTAGGCATATTGAATGAGATTCAGGTACAAATAATATCAGTTAAATACCACTTATTAGTAGAACATAGCTGGCTGATGTGTAATTCTGCATTATATACAGCATACTCATACCCTATATGTACAGTGAGCTCAAAGTATTTCGACAGTGCCAATTTTCATTGTAGTTTTGTCTCTGTACTCCAGCACTTTGGATTTGAAATTACAACACTTTTTGTACATGGGTCCCCCATTTTAGGGGACCAAAAGTATTTGGACAAGTCACTTATGTATATTAAAGTAGCCAAAAGAGTATTTGGTCCAATATTCCTAGTATGCAATGATGACATCAAGCGTGTGACTGCAAATGCATCCAACTAGTTTGTAGATTGTTTCGGATGATTTAGTGCCCAATAGAAATGAATAGTAAATGTATTGTTATTTTATTTTAAACAATAATAGAATATGATTCTAAACACTTCTACATTAATCATGGTAGCATTCACATTATAGATAAACATGAATGAATTGTGAATAATGATGAGAAGGTAACGGGCATAAATATCATACCCCCCCCCACCCAAAATGCTAATTATTGGTCATGGTGAGAGGTTAGCATGTCTTGTGGGTATGATCTTTGTGCATAACTTTTCACTCATCATTATTCATGATTATCTGTAATTTTCAAAGAACTTCATGCTTCACTTTAGCTACCTTGTATATGTAAATCACCTTAAGAAAACTAAGAGGTGAGGTAACCCATATACCTCCCATAAAGTATTAGTGAAAAGCAAACCCCTTGTATGAGAGCACTTCAGACAGCTTTGGTGTGGGAACACACAGTTACTGACCTTCAAATGCCCTCTTCCTCCCAGCATACCGTGCCATGCTGAACCAGCCCCTGAAGACGGTGAAGGAGATCCTGGTCAACCAGGCGGCCCACATGCTGGCCTGCTACAGGAAAAACTGTGCCAGTCCCTCCGCTGCCAGCCAGGTCAGTGGCATACAACAACACAGTTAATTTGGATAGAAAACTTTATTCTCAATTTGTGACAAATTGTCTTTGTGTATGTAGGGTAATATGTGAAAGATTTCTACTAATCCAGCACTGTGAGTGTGGTGTGTAAGATTGTGGTGTGATTCACTCATAGGTCAGTGTGTAAATGCTAAAAACTGAACATGGAGCAGCATGGTCTCTAGGGACATCAAGGATCTAGTTTCAACGAAGTGTACTAACATCTAGAAACGTACAGGTGCAGAGTACAAAAGTAAACTGAAAAGACAGATTCCGGCACGATTGATTCCAACTGCAGTTTTATGCTTGCTTTCGTCTTTTCAAGAATTGCAAACAAACAATATTACTGTGGCGTCAGGGAGTCCTGTGTGTATTAGGGGTGTTCTCACTAGCTCGTCTCTCCTTGTGTAGCTGATCCTACCTGATGCCATGAAGGTGTTCCCAGTCTACTTAAACAGCCTGTTGAAGACTGGTCCCCTGGTGGGCAGCGCTGAGCTCTCTACAGACGACAGGGCTCACCAGAGACTCAGCACCACAGCCATGGGGGTGGAGGATACCCAGCTGCTGCTCTATC
The DNA here is from genome assembly GCF_018296145.1 of Oncorhynchus tshawytscha. Lineage (NCBI taxonomy): Eukaryota > Metazoa > Chordata > Actinopteri > Salmoniformes > Salmonidae > Oncorhynchus > Oncorhynchus tshawytscha. The sequence continues at coordinate 24,701,061 of NC_056438.1, forward strand.
CACGCCTTATCCCACTGGTGAGACAACACACTAGGCACTCTCTCCAGCCTTATCCCACTCATGAAAGTGTGCGCGCGCACACACACACTTGTCCTTTTTACCAACTTTTAAAAAATGAATGTTTCCTTTCTCATTGAGGCTAATGGACCTCTTAGTAGTTTTATATCACTCTTTTCCAATCCCACTTCATGTACTCATCAGTGCTGAGTTCTGACTACAGGTGATACAATAAAGAAACAAAGATATTCTGTGTGGATCCCAGGCTAGCTGAAGGATTCTGAGGTAAAGAACTGTTTTACAGATGAACAGCAGAGGGCAGCCTTTCAGTGTGCGTCTCCTATAATTGAGTTGATGCATTTACTAGTTATTTGGTATTGGCATCCCTTAGGTGTGACATCTTATTTGATATGCCAACTAATTCGATAAATATGATGGCAGTGTATGAGGCTGTGTTATTACATGCCAGCACACAAACAATTACCCAGCACTTTATCAAAACCTGCCATTTTGTGGTAAGAAAAGCTCAGTAAATGGTGTCCATGAAAGACTTCTGAGAAGTGTGTTTGAGTTTAAATATATAAGTTGCCCTCAGAATAATTACATGCTTCGTAATTGTGACCAAATGTCTCAGACAATGGCAGTTGTTCTCCTTCACTTCAATTGCAGTGTTTGCTGGGAAGTGGCCAGGCATTTGTGATTCATTTTGTTTTAATTTGTGTGTCAATGTCACCAAACACTGTAATATTGCATAATTAGGGGTGGAATGGTCCTCCTAATAATATGCTGCAAACTCTGGATTACCGCTCACTCTGACCTAAATGAAAGATGGATTTAACTTGTCAGGCTCATTTCTCCAGCCTCAGCATTCCTTCATCGATTCCTTTTCTTCCAGCACAACATGGACGTTGCCAGTGACGTGGTGCCAACTCCGGTGCGCTGCTCTGAAGAGCGCCTGACAGATGCCGGCATGTTCCTGCTGGAGAATGGGTGCTCCCTCTTCCTGTGGCTGGGCCAGGCCTGCCCCCCAGAGGTGATCCAGAGCATCTTCAACGTGCCCTCCCTCGCCCATGTGCCCATTGACCTGGTGAGGACAGTAACTTCCTTAACCCCAAGCTCTACAGAAGATGGTGTTTGGAAACACCGAAGTTATTTAGATACCATTAGTTCAGATGGTTGAAAAGTGAATTCTAGACTGTGTAGAAAGCACAGCATATCACTAATATTCATGTGTGTGCTTTCCAGAGGTCCCTACCAGAGCTGGATAACCCCCAGTCTCAGAAGCTGCGCTCCATCATTGACTCCTTGCTTGACCAGAGGCCCAGCTCCATGAAGGTACACTATTCAATGTTGGTTACTGTTACAATGCATACTTTCCCCTGGATGTCTAAACTACATTGATATAATGAAAGAATGATATTTACATTTATTTAACTAGGCAAGTCAGTTAAGAACAAATTCTTATTTACAAAACGCAAAACAAACATCACAACAAGAGACAACAACACAAAGAGAGACTTAAGACGACAACATGGCAGCACAAAACAGGGTACAAACATTATTGGGCACAGACAATGGCACAAAGGGCAAGAAGGTAGAGACAACAATACATCACACAAAGCAGCCACAACTATCAGTAAGAGTGTCCATGATTTAAGAATGAACGAAGATGATTGAGAACTGTCCCGTTTGAGTGTTTGTTGCAGCTCGTTCGTCGCTAGCTGCAGCGAACTGAAAAGATGAGCGACCTAGGGATGTGTGCGCTTTGGGGACCTTTAATAGAATGTGACTGGCAGAACAGGTGTTGAAATTGGAGGATGAGGGCTGCAGTAGATATCTCAGATGGGGGGGGGGTGGAGACCATTTTTACAGAATATCTGTTTGTTGAATTGGGAAACAAACATGTAACCAAATTGACCACAACTGTCTTAAGCCCTGGACACAATAACAGATTAAATTCAACAGGCTGCTCAAAGCTTACCTGGTTTTGCCTGTAAGCAATTGTAAGGAGTAGTGAAATATTTTTGCTGTCTATTCTCACTATTTATCAATTAAGTGCCAGGGAGAAACAAGCAGCAGGACTGTATTATTCCAGTGCACAGTTTTGTCCCTCAAGGTTGAGTGAAAAGTCATAAGCTGACTATGTCCCCATTTTTATCCCCCTCATAGCTCATGATTGTGAAGCAGAAGGACCGGTCTGAGATTATGTTCCGCCAGCACCTGGTAGAGGACAAGGGGCTCCACGGTGGAGCCTCCTACATGGACTTCCTGTGCTATGTCCACCGCGAGATCAGACAAGTCCTCACTTAACACCACCCACTGTGGATATCACCTAGCTGGGCTGGGCTAGGACCAAAACAACCAGAGGACCACACCACCTCTGACTCCAGAGCTGCCTTTCCAACACCCCTTTATCCCCTTTATTCCACACAAACCTATGGGGCTACCGCTCGCTCTTTGTCAGTATACCAGGATCTGTGCTCCAGTCTGCATTGTACATTTTCGTGTACTTGTACGTGTCAGTCTGACTGCTTTGTCTGTTGAATTTATGTACATTAACAATTTAACTGATTTCTATGTAAATGGGCCAATGATGGTAAAATGAATTTCGTGGGGTTCAGAACATCAGGACCACAGGGTTGGCTACATTTTGAAACAGACCATGTTTCACTATTGACCAAACCAAATTTAAATTATTTTGTGTTTTTCTGGTGCGATTTAAATTGCCAACATCTGTTTTAAGCACATGCATTCTTTCCAAAATTGTAGGTTTGTCACCATTTCTCATTATTAAGGAATAGTTTTGACAATGTCACAGCACCAAATGGTAATTTAGCTACATGGACTGGAATAAACATCTGGTTGTAATGACTGAACACTGGTGCCGTGGCTATTAAATTAATGATTCACTCCACCATTTGTGATTGGATCCATTATTTTTGCCATTCCCCTCAGGAATGGAGAGGATGTGCTAGCAAGATAATTCATACAAGGCTGATTCCAGTGACAACTCACTGCTGTAAAAAAAGGGAGAAATAACCAAAATCAATTTATCCGTAAAGATGCAATTAAACATTCCACACTTAATTCATTCCAGTTATAGAACTATATGCCGTTTTGTTTTTATCAAGTTATTGCCGTTATTCATTTTAATATTATGTCAAGAATTGTGCTCTGCAAACCAATGGTTGTGTTAGTATGCGACGTGGAGGTTTTGGGGGAACTGTTCCTGTGCCAGTTAACCGTCTGCCTTAATTAAATTGTTTTTATGGTAGTAAATACTAGAGGCCATTATTCTATTCCAGTGTGATATAGATTACATACAAACCAAATAGATTGAAAACATCTCAGGTCATTTGTGTACCTAACAATTGTGGTGCAGCGCTGGAACACAGGGGCGTTACTGTTTTAACTGGAAAGACGGAAGTGTGGCTGGAATGGATGTGTTTGAGGGAAGGGCCTTGGAGTGGTGTGCCATGTACATTTTGATCTAAAAAATCTCTTGTTTTTGATTAAATTCCTGACTATATCAAGATTGAGAGGTTGTGTGTGTTTTTTAAACTTAATTCCACTGATTCTCACTAACAATTGAGTTGGTTTAGTCTGGTGTAGAAGTTTAGTAACAAAATAATGTAATTCAACAGTAAGTAGTATGGTATAGAATACTAAATCATAAACTATTTTGTCATTTCGTCAACCAAAGAACATTTCAGCACAACATAACTACACACACACACTTAATATCAGAACACAGGAGCCTGTGAACATTCGGAGCCTTTAATTGAATCGCTGTGTAATTAGGTGAGCGCATTAAATGCCCAGTTAGCTCACTACTTGAAGTCTTTTCTCACTGCTAGGCCCCTACACAAATTAAACATACACTATCGATGGTAGCAGTTTCCAAGATGTAGCAAATGGCAGATTGTTGGGGTGTGAAAGAGGAACATAAATAGTTGATCTTTCTCTATACACACACACACAGTACCAGTCAAAAGTTGACACCTACTCATTCAAGGGTTTCTTTATTTTTACTATTTTCTATGTTGTAGAATAATAGTGAAGACCTCTAAACTATGAAATAACACAGAATCATGTAACCAAAAAAGTGTTCAACTGATTGGGGATGCCAGGTCATCTGTTGCAGGAATCCATCACTCTTAGTCAAATAGCTTCAATGCCATACAACACTCCTTCCGTGGCCTCGAACTGCTCTTAAACGCTAGTAAACCAAATGCATGCTTTTCAACCGTTCGCTGCCTGCACCCGCACGCCCGACTAGCATCACCACCCTGGATGGTTCCGACCCTAGAATATGTGGACAACTATAAGTCCTTAGGTGTCTGGCTAGACTGTAAACTCTCCTTCCAGACTCATATCAAACATCTCCAATCCAAAATCAAATCTAGCATCGGCTTTCTATTTCGCAACAAAGCCTCCTTCACTCACGCCGCCAAACTTACCCTAGTAAAACTGACTATCCTATCGATCCTCGACTTCGGCGATGTCATCTACAAAATGGCTTCCAATACTCTACTCAGCAAACTGGATGCAGTTTATCACAGTGCCATCCGCTTTGTTACTAAAGCAGCTTATACCACCCACCACTGCGACCTGTATGCTCTAGTCAGCTGGCCCTCGCTACATATTTGTCGCCAGACCCACTGGCTCCAGGTCGTCTACAAGTCCATGCTAGGTAAAACTCCACCTTATCTCAGTTCACTGGTCACGATGGCAACGCCCACCCGTAGCACGCGTTCCAGCAGGTGTATCTCACTGATCATCCCTAAAGCCAACACCTCATTTGGCCGCCTTTCCTTCCAGTTCTCTGCTACCTGTGACTGGAACGAATTGCAAAATTCATTGAAGTTGGAGACTTATCTCCCTCACCAAATTTAAACATCTGCTATCTGAGCAGCTAACCGATCGCTGCAGCTGTACCTAGTCCATCTGTAAATAGCCAACCAAATCTACCTACCTCATCCCCATACTGTTTTTATTTATTTACTTTTCTGCTCTTTTGCACACCAGTATCTCTACCTGCACATGACCATCTGATCATTTATCACTCCAGTGTTAATCTGCTAAATTATAATTATTCGCCTTCCTCCTCATGCCTTTTGCACACAATGTATATAGACTTTTTATTAAAAAAGAAAATTGTTGTGTTATTGACTTGTTTATTGTTTACTCCATGTGTAACTGTGTTGCTGTCTGTTCACACTGCTATGCTTTATCTTGGCCAGGTCGCAGTTGTAATGAGAACTTGTTCTCAACTAGCCTACCTGGTTAAATAAAGGTGAAATAATTTTTTACATTTTTTAAATAGCCCTTACACAGCCTGGAGGTGTGTTTTGGGTCATTGTCCTGCTGAAAAACAGATGGGATGAGGTATCGTTGTGGTAGCCATGATGGTTAAGTGTGCCTTGAATTCTAAATAAATCAGTGTCACCAGCAAACCTCCATGCATCACGGTGGGAATCACACATGCAGAGATCTGTTCACGTACTCTGCGTCTCACAAAGACACGGCGGTTGGAATCTATAATTTGGAAAAATCAGACCAAAGGACACATTTCCACCGATCTAATGTCCATCGCTTGTGTGTCTTCGCACAAACAAGTCTCTTCTCATTGGTGTCCTTTAATAGTGGTTTCTTTGCAGCAATTTGACCTGATTCACACAGTCTCCTTGTAATAGTTGTTGAGCTGTGTGTTACTTGAACTCTTATTTGGGCTGCAATCTGAGGTGGTTAACTCTAATGAACTTATCCTCTGCAGCTGTCTTCCTTTCCTGTGGCGGTCCTCATGAAACATTTATCATAGCGCTTGATGGTTTTTGCGACTGCACTTGAAGAAACTTTCAAAGTTCTTGACATTTTCCAGATTGACTGTCCGCCATTTCTTAAAGTAATGATGGGCTGTCGTTTCTTTTTGCTTATTTGAGCTGTTCTTGCCATAATATGGACTTGGTCTTTTACCAAATAGGGCTATCTTCTGTATACCACCCCTACCTTGTCACAACACAACTGATTGGCTCAAAGAAATTACACCTGTTAATTAAAATGCATTCCAGGTGACTACCTCATGAATCTGGTTGAGAGTGTGCAAAGCTGTCATCAAGGCAAAGGGTGGCTACGTTGAAGAATCTCAAATATAAAATGTATTTTGATTTGTTTATATGAATAGTGGTAGGCTCAGAGTACCAGAAGGTGGCAGCATTATATTATTTTTTCACCACAGGCTACTCAAATAAGAGAGTGAATTTATGTTTTTAGTTATTTATAATAAGGGTTACATGGAGAAAATCTGGACTCTCAAATGAAAGTGATGGCCTTCCCTTCACCAGAATATATTTGAGCTAAATCCTCCCTTGAAAAAAGTGACCCTCCCCTATACCCAAAATAATAATTAAAACAAAGTGGGTAAAGACCATCTCTACCGTTTACCCTCACTTTTTGGACAGACCAGAGGTTTAGATATGCAGTTTTAGAAACTGTTCTTCATCCTGTAAGCGTTACATGGCAATGCAGGAATTTTGATAGCACACAGGACCGCGGCCAGGTTGTGGGTTCGCAGACCACCGTCGACAAGAGTAGGGATCGAAAGATCTCCATTGTAAAAGCATTGCCGGAATCGATCATTGTATTTGCAGGTCCAAGAAAATTGGTCTTTTATAAACATTATGCAATTCTGCATCATTTTACATATTAACAGAATATTTTAATACCACACAAATTACAGGCTAAGAATGGACAGAGATAGGATAAGATGAACACAGGCCTATTTCTCCAATACCAAATCAGTGTGCCTTGTTTGCAAATAATTATATTTGAGACGTCATTATGAATCTGAGCATGGTACTTTCAAAAGTTAGGCCTACCGTTCCACCCCAGAGTAGACCTATGGGGAAAATGGAAGCTTTAACTGCTGGCTACTTTTCTTCTGTGGCTTAACCCAAAAAGAGAAGATCACAAGTGTTTCCCAAAAATCTGTCTAGGTTTAAACATCTATTGTACAGAAAGTGAATAGCTTAATCAATTGATAGTGACAGAATTCGATTGCTTCCCAAGCAAAGTACATTTTTTGTCTCCTTGGCTATAGACGGTTGTAACTCAGCCTCTGAATGTCATAGAAACTAAACAATGATATCACCATATGCATCACTGTCATGTCTTTCCCAGGTATTTTACAGCTTGTTTCGAGCATAAAGCATCGCGGACCAAAGCTCTGTTAAAAACTGAACAAAAACATAAAACACAACATGCAACAATTTCAACGATTTTACTGAGTTATAGTTCATATAAAGAAATCAGACAATTTAAATTAATTCATGAGGTGCTAATCGAGGAATCTCATATGACTGGGCAGGGGCGCAGCCATAGGCCCACCCACTTGGCAGCCAGGCCCAGCCAATCAGAATTACTTTTTTCTCTGCGGTTTTAAGGCCAGTTGGACGTACTGCAAATTCCCTAAAACGACATTGAAGGCAGCTTATGGTGGATAAATTAACATAAAATTCTCTAGCAACAGCTCTGGTGGACATTCCTGCAGTCAGCTTGCCAATTGTATGCTCCCTCAAAACTTGAGAAATCTGTGGCATTGTGTGACAAAACAGCACATTTTAGAGCCTTTTATTGTCCCCGGCACAAGGTGAACCTGTGTAATGAACTTGCTGTTTATTCAGCTTCGCATCCTTTTTATTTTCATCAAAATCTTAAGCCAAGGGGTCTGTGCTTTTTACCATTTTCTTTAATAAAAAGGTAGGCCTATGGTATACCCTCTAATACCGCCTCAATTCAAGTCTTGGTTTTAAGTCAACAGCCCTTCACTGACACTGAGGTTGGCCAAAGAGAACGTGGTGGGTAGAGGAATTGCCTGATAAATCTTTGGATATAGCAGCCTATAGCCTATTTTCGTCTGTCAAACAGGTAGACCTACCTCTTTTCTTGATTAGGAAAATAAGAAGAAGACAGTGTACGTAAACTTCTCTACTATTATTCTGACATTTCACATTCTTAAAATAAACTGGTGATCCTAACTGACCTAAAACAGGGGATTTTTACTAGGATTAAATGTCAGGAATTGTGAAAAAACGAGTTTAAATATACTTGGCTAAAGTGCATGTAAACTTCCGACTTCAACTGTTCCTAAAATCTGTCTTATTCTGAGGTCAATAAGTCTGATAAATACATCATGGGCAAGAAACATTGATTTTAATCAAATCTACTATAGTAGTAGCAAGTTACACTATGTAAAGAATGTAAACCTAAAATTTCACATTTATATAGTGGCAAGAAAAAGTATGTGAATCCTTTGAATTATTTGGATTTTTGCATAAATTGGTTATAAAATTTGATCTGATCTTCATCAGTCACAACTAGAGGTTGACCGATTAATCGGAATGGCCCATTAATTAGGGCCGATTTCAAGTTCACACTTTTTACACATTTATTTAATCTTTATTTAACTAGGCAAGTCAGGTAAGAACACATTCTTATTTTCAATGACGGCCTAGGAACGGTGGGTTAACTGCCTCATTCAGGGGCAGAAAGACAGATTTTCACCTTGTCAGCTCGGGGGATCCAATCTTGCAACCTTACAGTTAACTAGTCCAACGCAATAACGACCTGCCTCTCTCTCGTTGCACTCCACAAGGAGACTGCCTGTTATCAATCATAATCACTAGTTAACTACACATGATTGATGATATTACTAGATATTATCTAGCGTGTCCTGTGTTGCATATAATCTGACTGAGCATACAAGCATCTAAGTATCTGACTGAGCGGTGGTAGGCAGAAGCAGGCGCTAAACATTAATTCAAACAGCACTTTCGTGCATTTTGCCAGCAGCTCTTCGTTATGCGTCAAGCATTGCGCTGTTTATGACTTCAAACCTATCAACTCCCGAGATGAGACTGGTGTGACCGAAGTGAAATGGTCTGGCTTGTTAGCGCACGCTAATAGTGTTTCAAACCTCACTCGCTCTGAGCCTTGGGGTGGTTGTTTCCCGTGCGCTGCATGGGTAATGCTTCGATGTGGTGGCTGTTGTCATTGTGTTGCTGGTTCGAGCCCAGGGAGGAGCGAGGAGAGGGACGGAAGCTATACTGTTACACTGGCAATACTAAAGTGCCTATAAGAACATCCAATAGTCAAAGGTTAATGAAATACAAATGGTATAGAGGGAAATAGTCCTATAATAACTACAACCTAAAACGTCTTACCAGGGAATATTGAAGACTCATGTTAAAAGGAACCACCAGCTTTCATATGTTCTCATGTTCTGAGCAAGGAACTGAAACGTTAGCTTTCTTACATAGCACATATTGCACTTTTACGTTCTTCTCCAACACTTTGTTTTTGCATTATTTAAACCAAATTGAACATGTTTCATTATCTACTTGAGGCTAAATTTTATTGATGTATTATATTAAGTTAAAATAAGTGTTCATTCAGTATTGTTGTAATTGTCATTATTACAAACACATTTTTTTATTTTATAAAATCGGCCGATTAATCGGTATCGGCTTTTTTGGTCCTCCAATAAATCGGTATCGGCGGTGTTGAAAAATCATAAAATCGGTCGACCTCTAGTCACAAGACAAACACAGTCTGCTTCAACTAATAACACACTGTAAACATTCACAGTGCAGGGTGGGAAAAGTATGTGAAGCCTTGGATTTAATAACTGGTTGACCCACCTTTGGCAGCAACAACCTCAACCAAACATTTTCTGTAGTTGCGGTTCAGACCTGGACAATGGTCAGGAGGAATTTTGGACCATTCTTCTTTACAAAACTGTTTCAGTTCAGCAATATTCTTGGGATGTCTGGTGTGAACCGCTCGAGGTCAGGCCACAGCATCTCAATCGGGTTGAGGTCAGAACTCTTGTTTCTTCTGTTGAAGCCATTCTGTTTATATACTTCTGTGTTTTGGGTTGTTGTCCTGTTACATCATCCAACTTCTGTTGAGCTTCAATTGGCAGATAGCCTTACACTCTCCTGCAAAATGTCTTGATTCACTTGGGAAATAATTTTTCCGTCAATGATAGCAAGCTGTCCAGGCCCTGAGGCTCCCTCCACCATATAGTTGGGTTGAGGTTTTGATGTTGGTGTGCTGTGCCTTTTTTTCTCCTCACAGTGTTGTGTGTTCCTTCCAAACAACTCAACTTCAGTTTAATCTGTCCACAGAATATTTTGCCAGTAGCGCCGTGGAACATTCTGGTGTACTTTTGCGAACTTCAGATGTGCAGCAATGGTTTTTTTTTGTACGGGAGTGGCTTCTTCCGTGGTGTCCTCCCATGAACACCATTCTTGTGTAGTGTTTTACGCATCGTAGACTCAACATAGATGTTCCAGAGATTTCTGTAAGTCTTTAGCTGACACTCTAGGATTCTTCTTAACCTCATTGAGCACTCTGCACTGTGCACTTGCAGTCATCTTTGCAGGACGGCAACAGTGCTGAACTTTCTCTATTTATAGATAATTTGTCTTACCGTGGACTGATAAACGTCAAGGCTTTTAAAGATACCTTTGAAACCCTTTCCAGCTTTATGCAAGACAACAATTCTGAATTAGGTCCAGGTTCAATTAGGTCTTCTGAGATCTTTTTTTGTTCAAGGCATGGTTCACTCAGGCAATGCTTCTTGTGAATAGCGTTTTTAATAGGGCAGGGGAGCTCTAACCAACATCTCCAATCTCGTCTCATTGATTGGACTCCAGGTTAGCTGAGTCCTGACTTCATTAGTCTAGGGGTTCACATACTTTTCCCAACCCACACTGTGAATGTTTAAATTATGTATTCAACATAGACATGAAAAATACAATCATGTGTGTTATTAGTTTAAGCACAATGTTTTGTCTGCTGTTGTGACTTAGACAAAGATCAGACACAATTGTATGTCCAATTTATACAGAAATCCAGATAATTCCAAAGGGTTCGCATACTTTTTCTTGCCACTAAGTATTCTGACCCTTAACTCAGTACTTTGTTGAAGCACCTTTGGCAGCAATTACAGCCTCGAGCTTTCTTGGGTATGACACTACATGCTTGGCACACCTGTATTTGGGCAGTTACCCCCATTCTTCTGTGCAGATCCTCTCAAGCTCTGTCAGTTTGGATTGGGAGCATCGCTACACAGCTATTTTCACTGATGTTCGATCGGGTTAAAGTTCAGGCTCTGGCTGGACCAATCAAGGACATTCAGAGACTTGTCCCAAAGCCACTCATGCATTGTCTCAACTGTGTGCTTAGGGTTGTTGTCCTGTTGGAAGGTGAACCTTCATCCTAGTCAGAGGTCCTGAGTGCTATGGAGCAGGTTTTCATCAAGGGTCATTCTGTACTTTGCTCTGTTCATCTTTCCCTCGTCTCCCAGTCCCTGCCGCTGAAAAACATCCCCACAGCGTGACGCTTGGCATTCAGGCCAAAGAGTTCAATCTTGGTTTCATCAGACCAGAGAATCTTGTTTCTCATGGTCAGAGTTCTTTAGGTGCCTGTTGGCAAACTCCAAGCGGGCTGTCATATGCCTTTTACTGAGGAGTGTCTTCCGTCTGGCCACTCTACCATAAACGCTTAATTGGTGGAGTGCTGCAGAGATGGTTGTCCTTCTGGAAGGTTCTGGAACACTAGAGCTCTGTCAGAGTGACCATCGGATTCTTGGTCACCTCCCTGACCAAGGCCCTTCTCCCCCGATTGCTCAATTTGACTGGGCGGCCAACTCTAGGAAGAGTCTTGGTGGTTCCAAACTTCTTCCATTTAAGAATGATGGAAGCATCTGTTGTTGGGGACCTTCAATGCTGCAGAAATGTTTTGGTACCCTTCCCAGATCTGTGCCTCGACACAATCCTGTCTCGGGGGTCTATGGACAATTCCTTCTAGAGGACTGGCCACCCCACATATGCTCTCTCTAATTCTCTCTTTCTTTCTCTCTCTCGGAGGACCTGAGCCCTAGGACCATGCCCCAGGACTACCTGACATGATGACTCCTTGCTGTCCCCAGTCCACCTGACCGTGCTGCTGCTCCAGTTTCAACTGTTCTGCCTTATTATTATACGACCATGCTGGTCATTTATGAACATTTGAACATCTTGGCCATGTTCTGTTATAATCTCCACCGGCACAGCCAGAAGAGGACTGGCCACCCCACATAGCCTGGTTCCTCTCTAGGTTTCTTCCTAGGTTTTGGCCTTTCTAGGGAGTTTTTCCTAGCCACCGTGCTTCTACACCTGCATTGCTTGCTGTTTGGGGTTTTAGGCTGGGTTTCTGTACAGCACTTTGAGATATCAGCTGATGTACGAAGGGCTATATAAATACATTTGATTTGATTTGATTCTACCTCATGGCTTGGTTTTTGCTCTGACATGCAATGTCAACTGTGGAACCTTATATAGACAGGTGTGTGCCTTTCCAAATCATGTCCAAATCAATTACATTTTCCACAGGTGGACTCCAAGTTGTAGAAACATCTCAAAGATGATCAATGAAAACGAGATGCACCTGAGCTCAATTGAGTCTCACAGGAAAGGGTCTGAATACTTATGTAAATAAGGTATGTTTTTTAAATTTTAAAATACACTGCTCAAAAAATAAAGGGAACACTTAAACAACACAATGTAACTCCAAGTCAATCACACTTCTGTGAAATCAACACTGATTGACAATAAATTTCACATGCTGTTGTGCAAATGGAATAGACAACAGGTGGAAAGTATAGGTAATTAGCAAGACACCCCCAATAAAGGAGTGGTTCTGCAGGTGATAGCCACAGACCACTTCTCAGTTCCTATGCTTCCTGGCTGATGTTTTGCTCACTTTTGAATGCTGGCGGTGCTTTCACTCTAGTTGTAGCATGAGACGGAGTCTACAACCCACACAAGTGGCTCAGGTAGTGCAGCTCATCCAGGATGGCACATCAATGCGAGCTGTGGCAAGAAGGTTTGCTGTGTCTGTCAGCATAGTGTCCAGAGCATGGAGGCGCTACCAGGAGACAGGCCAGTACATCAAGAGACGTGGAGGAGGCCGTAGGAGGGCAACAACCCAGCAGCAGGACCGCTACCTCCGCCTTTGTGCAAGGAGGAGCAGGAAGAGCACTGCCAGAGCCCTGTAAATGTGGCCACACATGTGGCCACACAAGGCCACAAATGTGCATGTGTCTGCTCAAACGGTCAGAAACAGACTCCATGAGGGTGGTATGAGGGCCCGACGTCCACAGGTGGGGGTTGTGCTTACATACAGCCCAACACCGTGCAGGACATGTGACATTTGCCAGAGAACACCAAGATTGGCAAATTCGCCACTGGCGCCCTGTGCTCTTCACAGATGAAAGCAGGTTCACACTGAGCACATGTGACAGACGTGACAGAATCTGGAGACGCCGTGGAGAACGTTCTACTGCCTGCAACATCCTCCAGCATGACCGGTTTGGCGGTGGGTCAGTCATGGTGTGGGGTGGCATTTCTTTGGGGTCCGCACAGCCCTCCATGTGCTTCCCAGAGGTAGCCTGACTGCCATTAGGTACCGAGATGAGATCCTCAGACCCCTTGTGAGACCATATGCTGGTGCGGTTGGCCCTGGGTTCCTCCTAATGCAAGACAATGCTAGACCTCATGTGGCTGGAGTGTGTCAGCAGTTCCTGCAAGAGGAAGGCATTGATACTATGGGCTGGCCCGCCCGTTCCCCAGACCTGAATCCAATTGAGCACATCTGGGACATCATGTCTCGCTCCATCCACCAACGCCACGTTGCACCACAGACTGTCCAGGAGTTGGCGGATGCTTTAGTCCAGGTCTGGGAGAAGATCCCTCAGGAGACCATCCGCCACCTCATCAGGAGCATGCCCAGGCGTTGTAGGGAGGTCATACAGGCACGTGGAGGCCACACACACTATGGAGCCTCATTTTGACTTGTTTTAAGGACATTACATCAAAGTTGGATCAGCCTATAGTGTGGTTTTCCACTTTAATTTTGAGTGTGACTCCAAATCCAGACCTCCATGGGTTGATAAATTTGATTTCCATTGATAATTTCTGTGTGATTTTGTTGTCAGGACATTCAACTATGTAAAGAAAAAAAGTATTTAATAAGAATTTCATTCATTCAGATCTAGGATGTGTTATTTTAGTGTTCCCTTTATTTTTTTGAGCAGTGTACATTTGCAAGAATTTCTAAAAACCTGTTTTCGCTTTATCATTATGGGGTATTGTGTTTATTTTGATGACAAAAATAATTCAATCCATTTTAGAATAAGGTTGTAACATAACAAAATGTGGAAAAGGTAAAGGGATCTGAATATTTTCTAAAGGCACTGTATACAGAATACAGCAACTGGTTAAGCAGCACACAAAAGGTTTTTGATCAGCAAGATCAGAGCAGGCCGGGGCTCATTGTTGGAATATCCATTACAGTGTGTAATGCAGCCTAGTATTATTTACACCATCCCAGCAGCTATCTTTGAAATATAACTTTTTTCTGTGCTTCTCCGAGCATGCACTTCATAGACAATAGGCTATGGATCATTTGATTGAGACCACACTAAATAGCCTATAGGCCCACTTGATATTGCGCGCCCAGCAGAGAATCAGAGGTGAGGGGCTGCAACCGGCACACATCGATCTATAGCCTAACAACTCATTCTAAAATACTGAGAAATATAGACATTTCATCAATTACAAATTACATGACCCACCCCTGGACTAAATAAAATAATATACTAAACCCTCCCCTTGATTGAAATTGAAAAAACATGACCCTCCCCCCTTTTTCCTCCAGATACCCATTCTGTACATTTCTATCCATCCCTAAGTGTCTGTCACAGTGCTAAAGTTGAAGGTATCATTTGGTAGGCACAAGCAAATTAACATTCAGTACAGAAGTGAGTACAGAAAAAAACATGAGAAATTATAGTTGATTCATTTTAACAGGCTTTTTTCTGATGCATTCAAATTCTCCAAGATCAGAGTTTGAGTGCATAAAATCAGAAATCATAGAACCCAATTACTACCCTCATGCACCTTATGCTATAATGATCGATTTAAATACATTAGGATGCAAGGTTGAATAACAGATTGACATAAGTCACTTTATCATAGGGAACTTGTTTTCCCAGAGACATATTCAGTAAGGAGAAAATGTTGAGATGAAACAGGTAGTACCTGAACTTGCCTAACTATCAGACTTATCATGGTTACGCCATGGATAATCAGTCTGAAAAAAGTCGCTGTTAAAAATATGCAATAGTCTCTACAAACTAGGTTATTTTACCGGTTGTCCGTGCTGTTGTTCCTTTCGCTGGAAGGTAGTGGCGATCAAATCCATAGGAAAGTATTTGTTTACCTGACTTTTTGCTGCGCCGGTAGGTTCGGTCGCTTGTATTTTCCACCTCCTGATGCATTTCACGTGATGCACAATATGTGAACAATAGCCAAATGTAACCGAATGTAGTCGACTAAAAGCCTGTTCCCTGCAATCAGCTGGAAGGGCTTGTGAAATTAGTTTGGGACAACATTTAGTCTGTACTTCGGTTAAGCTCGGCCATTGTTGACATATTGTGCAAGTTGCATGCAAATTGCGTCAGCATTGAAAATACATACCGATATAGACCAGCGTACTGAAAGTCGTGTTAATAATGCTACTCGGTGGATATTTTGTCTCAGATGACTTCCTACATAAAGGACAAAAATCAGCGGACAACAGGTAAAGTACGTTCAAATGAAGTTTATTCAACATTCTGACTTGTGATGGGACTGTTCACAAAAAGTGAGCCTTCATGTTAGAGACGAGAGAGAGGAGTCTTCCACTCTTGGATTTGTAGAAGCTATACCTGAACTTGTTTTTCATTGCAGGCTTTTCTGTGCCCTACTTAACTTGACCCATATGTTTAGGAGATAATTAGCCAGCTGAACAAAATCATTGGTCAAATGAGATCAAGTTAGGTACACAAACAAGTTATTGTCCTAGACTTTACTTAATCATATGGACATCAGAACATATTCCAATGGATACATAAGGAATTGCCAATTAAGGCAAGAAAAATTAATTGCACAAAATAGTGCAGATACTACCTTGCTCGTACCAACCTTTTAGATAGATGAGGACTAAATAGTAGGGTTTTTGGAACCACCTGTGAGTGAGATTGGGGAGGGTGAGGCCCCATCTGCTGCCCAGCATGCTCTGTGCTTGCCCACATTTGGGGCCTATCAGGGCTCTAATCAGAGACAGCCACAGCCAATCAGTCTTCATTATGCAAAGAACCTGGACACATGCCCCAAACAAGAGGAAAGAAAACACAGACCTCATCCAGAAGCAACCTCTATCCAGCAACACAATCTAGACCCTTAATACACTTGTAGGTGGTTTGATTCCTGGCCATTCTAATTGGGTTGAACGGTCAAATCTGATTTCCCTCGTGTGGTTTTTAGACTTAGTTGGCATATATTGTTGCTTGCTAGCTTGTTGCCAGTTTAACAAGAACATGTAGTAGGTAACTAGTTTGTTTAAACACATTAGTGAAAGCTAAACAGCTACCACTTGTTTTGAAAGTTGGATAATCCTATCCTTGGATCATCTTATCCTTAAAAGTGTTTGAACATTCAAAGCAACTGGGAAACTTCCATTGCAGACATTGTTGTCCCCTTAATTTGCCACATAACTTCTGAGAAGCACGAGCACCACCACCAATCAGCCTACACCACTGTGCACACACCCGTCATTACTATGACAACCAGCAAATGACTGCTGTCTGAACACACAAATCCGATTTGGTCACTTGTAACCTACTGTTTAGACAGTCAATGTTCCAAAATGGATTTTAAAAACAAAACTGATTTGAGCAGTGTGAAGGCCTGCAGTGTAAACAAGGCTTGAAAGGTATGGATAGATACAAAGTGAAGTAGGTTATAACTCCACCTTGCCTTCTGACAGGCCGAGTGGAATTATCGCCATATTGATTACACCTGTCCAATCCTCCCATATCTCTGCAATCGCCTAGAAAGTTGGGGCTAGGGGTTGTTTCTGGACAGGGATATATATTTACAAAACTAAAGGTGACAGATCAGATTTGCTTGTATAACTTCATCCCAGTGATCCTCTTTATAAGACAGTGATCAATATACATTACATACCCAAGAAGACTGTAAATTCACCCCAAGAGTTAGCTTCTGCTTAATACTGAACATCTGACTATCCCTTTGTACACTGACTACCATATTATATAAATAAAATCAAACATACCACAAAATAGTGATTCGAAACATGAATGGAAACATGTCGACAGGAAACATCTCAAAACAGGGAAATACACACATGTAGGGTCACAAAATACATTTAGAAGCAGCATAATCTTGTGACAAGATGGTCATTTCTCCTATGCGTAGACCCAAGGTAAGTAATACCAACCTGTGTGCTTCTAAGGATACTGTCCAGACTCATCAAATGCAATGTGGAGTGCATTGTCTCATTCTAGTTGGCAAGTAAACATGAACAAAGTTGAACAGTCCTCAGATAGTATATACATATATATTTTTGAAATGGTACAATGTTAAGTCTACATTTTATCTGGGTCCTGGGAGAGCAAAGGATGGACCATGGTGGGTGGAAAACCGCTCACCTTTCAAACTCATTGTTGTCCATCTGTTCAAAGTCAGTGGCAAAATCTAACACAGCTGGGTTTCCTGTACTGCAGATAAATACTGACTGCGGCGCAGCTGTTAAGATCTTTGTACACAGGTTTGAAGAGTTCAATTTACTCAATCAAACCACAAAACTCAAATTGAAAAAGGTAAGATTGGAAAACATCAATGCTTTTTTTGCAGTTATTCCAGAATGGTTCATACCGTTACATCTATACTGCATTTTCCGTGTGACAATACTTCCTTATGTTTGTCTGAACAGCGTACAGTTGATAGAATAGCGTCTGTCGATAGTCCGGTCCAGAGCTCTCCACGTCAGCCACAAGTTAAATGACGTTATCAAAGAGCTGCATCGATCTCATGATGTTCTCATCCTGGTGGACAAACATACATTTTAGAGATATGTCCCTACTTCACCGACAACTCTTATGTGAATACCAGAGGTACTAAATACTGCATTGTGCAAAACATATGATGTGATTGCAGAAAAGAAGGCAGAAATAACTCACATTTTGGCAGCAGTCAATAAACTCATCTATGGTTACAACTCCATCCTTGTTTTTATCCATCTTCTGTTGGTCAGGAAGAGCAGAGATGTTGAGAATGCAACGCAATATGATGTAACAGTATAGACAGAAATAAACTGAAAAGATGGTCAACTGTTCATTTCATTCCTCACAACAAATGTCACTGTACTTTGGGGTTATTTGTATCTAAATATGACAAGGACTATGGGTCCATACAATAAATGCTGCTAATGGTGAATATAATATGCACATTTTGGCAACAATGTACGGAACTTAAAAACAAAAAACATACCTGAAAAAATATCTCCACGTGTTGCCGAGGCGTATCGTCTTTGAGTAGGGGATATGTGCATTTCCCCATCATGTCATAGATGGCCTTCATGATGTCAAGCATTTCCTTTAAAACGGAGAGTTAATAAGATAACGGAAATGTTGACATTATAACGGAAAGATAACGGAAATGAAGTACATTATGCAATACCCGACTTTCAGGGTATCATACTATGAAACATTGACAAAGTAGGCGATCGTTCTTTACATATCATTAGACTGGTTGTCCAGTATTCAACAGACGGCATGCTTTATATCTACATACAGTAGGTCATCTCTCATACAACACGTTACAATTATTAGAGCAGTATGGTTATCCCTTTTATTCGTATTTAAAGAAATCAATATATGATTCACTCTGTTCAATCATCTACCGTATCAACATCATCGTTGACAGCATGTTGCGACATTAATGGTAAGTACCTCCTTAGTAATATAGCCATCCTTATTAATATCATACAGATTAAAGGCCCAGTTGAGCTTCTCCTGGACTGAGCCTCGGAGCAGGATAGAGAGGCCCATTACAAAGTCCTGCAGTAGAAACACAACCCATTAGACCTTTGCACTTAAACAAACACAATACAATTGTACCAAGAATATCTCAAACATCAGCTAAACCTGAATGGATTGATATGATACTGGTACATCCAACATACGCAAAAGTATATTCATGTAGAAAGAATGAACTTGAATTGAACTTAGTTTGATTACCATATCTAGTCTAAAAGACATAATTCATTCATTGGTATCATTCTTCCCAACAATATTCTTCCCAAAAAGCAACAATTGAACAAAGAGAACATTATATCTTTGAAGTGCTGAAACTTAAATAATAAAGAATGCATATGATTTGATTTGTAGAGGTTTTTTTTAGGATCCCAATGAAATAGGCTTGAGGGTTATCCAGTATTATGGGACAGAAGGTACCAATGTTTATTAACACCAGATAACTAGGGTGTAGAGCAATGACAACATGTCTGTTGTATTACGTAAGCCTATACTCTTCCTTAATGTTAATTATATGTATGCTGAGGGGGATTACCATATATATATATATATATATATATACAGTTGAAGTCAGAAGTTTACATACACTTTAGCCAAATACATTTAAACTCAAGTTTTTCACAATTCCTGACATTTAATCCTAGTAAAAATTCCCTGTTTTAGGTCAGTTAGGATCACCACTGATGCTGCCACCCCCATGCTTCACAGTTGGGATGGTGTTCTTCGGCTTGCAAGCCTCCCCCTTTTTCCTCCAAACATAACGATGGTCATTATGGCCAAACAGTTCTATTTTTGTTTCATCAGACCAGAGGGCATTTCTCCAAAAAGTATGATCTTTGTCCCCATGTGCAGTTGCAAACCGTAGTCTGCCTTTTTAATGGTGGTTTTGGAGCAGTGGCTTCTTCCTTGTTGAGCGGCCTTTCAGGTTATGTCGTTATAGGATCGTTTTACTGTGGATATAGATACTTTTGTACCTGTGTGTACCTGTTTCTTCCATCAACGTTTGTTCTGGGATTGATTTGCACTTTTCGCACCAAAGTATGTTCATCTCTAGGAGACAGAACACGTCTCCTTCCTGAGCGGTATGATGGCTGCGTGGTCCCATGGTGTTTATACTTGCATACTATTGTGTGTACAGATGAACATGGTACCTTCGGGCGTTTGGAAATTGCTCCCAAGGAGGAACCAGACTTGTGGAGGTCTACAATTTCTGATTTCTTTTGATTTTCCCATGATGTCAAGCAAAAAGGCACTGAGCTGGAAGGTAGGCCTTGAAATACATCCACAGCACCTCCAATTGACTCAAATTATGTAAATGATCCTATTAGAAGCTTCTAAAGCCATGACATAATTTTCTGGAATTTTCCAAGCTGTTTAAAGGCACTGTCAACTTAGTGTATGTAAACTTCTGACCCACTGGAATTGTGATACAGTGAATTATAATTGGAATAATCTGTCTGTAAACAATTGTTGAGGACTGAGAAGACCAACTTGAGTATCTCATCAGAGACTGATATACTGTATATAAGGAATCTCCACAACTGTATATTCTATATTAAAACCTGTAATGTTAAAAATGTTTAGATATATAAATGGAACATTCCTAGTTAAATATAAACTAAAAAAAGGTATTGACTAGTGTCTGTCAATCCTTTTCCTGGAGACCTGCAGGCTTTTGTTCTTCCCCAGCATTAACACACATGCATCAACTTTGACACTATAGAACCAAATCTCTAATGTAAAATGTATCAACGCCATTATACTTTAGAGAGTGACATCAGTCAGTGATGAATTGTCAAGGACACACTAGCTTACCTCAAAACTCACAGATCCATCTTTATCCGTGTCAAACGCGTTGAACAGAAAATGTGCATATGTCGAAGCGTCTGAAACGAGAGACACAGTCTCGGTCAAACATTGTAATGACAAGTCACAACCTTAATTGACATGGACAATACATGCTGACAGCGGTTCCAACTAGACATTTTCATCTGTGGTGTTTTTTCTCCTTTGGTCAACATAAAAGCCATCATAAGTTTGTTTCCCAAAGCAGAGTAAGAATAAGAGATTTTAGAGTTGTTTTAATTTGATAGTTCTCCCAGTAGCAGGCCTTTAAGCAAGATGTGTTATCGCTCCCTTTCAATGTTGCATCTTCACATGTTATGGTTGCAACTCTCTGGCAATCCTAAAATATTTTCAAGCAGCATAACAGAACTAAGTGTCTGTGTGCCTGCGTGAGCTCTCAAACCTTGGCCTGTTTGCGACTGACTGACAGCGTGTGTATTTGCTGTAAAGATGAGAGATAAAAATAAAAATGTGCTGAGTTTCTTTTGTTGAGTTGTATGGGCTAATGCAGATGACAATTCCATCAAACGCAAGGAACCCAGGGGGACTGGCAGGAAAGACTGCCCCAGTCAGTGTAACAAATAAACGGAGCACAAAAGAACAAGCGATATAACGACATTACAATGTAACATTGCTTCTTAAAAGGAAATCCATCATTGTACAGTGGACAATAAGACACATACTGCAGATCTATTACCTACAGTATGAAGACAATATTGCTTCAGGTACTGGTTGAGGAGAACTATCTGTGTGACTTTGGCTGCAATCCAGCACTGTCATATACAAACAGTTTATATAGAAAAGTTATAGATTTTTATAGATTTTTAACGTACTATAGGCACCTGTACTTTATCATTGGGAAAGAAATGAAGATGTGTGTTTTGCAGAGGTAGACAAGTCTTCCCATATCCCTGGCGTTTGTCTCTCTTGCTGTAATGCTAGAGACCTCCAGAGCCATATATTTTGAGCTATATTTAGCCACGGACACATCATATAAAAGTGATTTGGGGGACACATCCTCCAGTGTCTTATAAACATGTTTTATTTATATTTGGGTGAAATATAGTGCCTTAAAAAAAACTGTGTGAGAATTAAAAAATGGGAGAACTTCGAAGTAGAAGAACATGACTTTACCTTTGGGCTTTGTGAGCTGAATTAACTGAATATCGATGTGCCACAGAAGGTTCAGGTGCTCAGGTGCTTATTTCCAAGAACCCAAACCCCTGTCTTTCCAGTCATACCAATTCCAATGACCCAATTCCACCGGATAATCAAAAGAAAAAGCACACCTTTGGCCGAACACATTTTGTCCATCCAAATGAACAATTCTCACCAGATGTGTCAACATACCTCCCTGTGGAAAGAACTGGGAGTAGATGTCTTTGAAGGTGTCTTCGTTGACCACACCACTAGGGCACTCCTGCAAGGAAAAGAGAATATCATTCCATTTGATTCAGACGCACAAGGCATTCTTAATTTGCCTCTGACATGGCCAACCCCATGCTGCAAGACATGAAAAAAGCAATATTTTGTACTGCTTAGAAAAAGACCGCCGTAGCCTTTCAAGTTTTAAAGTTTATTTGTTACGTGTAAAACAGTACAATGAAATTCTTACATTGCAGTGATAAAATAGAATAAAATGTTTAAGACTAAAAAAACTGCAAAAAGTATATACAGATCAGTGCCAGTGCCATTCAATGTGCAGGGGTACTGGAGTGGTTGAGTTGGGTTAATACATAAAAAGTGACTGGTAGTAGGATATATATGTAAACAGCAGCATACCACCCTGCATCCCACTGTTGACTTGCTTCTGAAGCGAAGCAGGGTTGGTCACTGGATGGGAGACCAAATGCTGCAGGAAGTGGTGTTCGAGGGCCAGTAGGAGGCACCATTTCCCAAATCACCAGGGCAGTGATTGGGGACATTGCCCTGTGTAGGGTGCCGTCTTTTGAGTGGAACATTAAACGGCTGTCCTGACTCTCTGTGGTCACTAAAAATCCCATGGCACTTAATGTAAGAGTAGGGGGTGTTAACCCCAGTGTCCTGGCTAAATTCTCAATCTGGCCCTGTCATCTAATCATCCCCAGCTTACAATTGGCTCATTCATCCCTGTAACTATTCCCCAGGTCATTGCTGTAAATGAGAATGTGTTCCAGTCAATTCACCTGGTAAAAAAAAGGGCTGAAAGGTGACTGGTAGTAGGATTATATACATACTAATGGTAATATATACACATGTGAACAGGAGTAAGTGTGACCAGTACCATGATAAATGTTAATAGAAATCAATGGACAGTGGTGTAATAAATCTAATCAATGATAATTGTAGTAGGAGGGTGGTGTTCAATCCCTGGGTTAATACAGGGCTTGTAGCGTGACAATGTCGGCGATGCATTTCCTGATGAAGCCCAAGACGGAGGTGGTTAGCTAGTCGATGCTATCTCTGGAGTCCCGAATCATATTCCAGTCAGCGCTAGCAAAGCAGTCCTGCAACATAGCCTCTTACTCGGAAGGACGATTTCTCTACAGAGCGAGTCGCTGGTACTTCCTGGAAACAGGAGCATAGACACATGATCTGATTTGCCAAAGGGGGGGCTTGAATGTTTAGTTGTGGGTTGAGTAACAGTGGTCTTTATCCTAGTGGCGAAGGAGACGTGTTGATAAAAGTTGGGCCTCACGTGTCTTACTGACGCAGAAATAACTCAGTAAAATGTTTGAAATTGTTGCACGTTGTTTATATTTTTGTTTAGTATACTTGTAGTGTGGTTTTCTTGATTTACTGATAATAGGACTCAGTGCTAGAGGCGTCACTACAGACCCTGGTTCGATTCCCGGCTGCATCACAACTGGCCGTGATTGGGAGTCCCATAGGGCGGCGCACAATTGGCCAGTCAAAACAGTGAGATGGGTACAATTAATCCATAAAACAGTAAGAGGAGTTCATGAGTGGAACCCATTAGGAAATGTGTTTCAGGCAAATACACTGGCATTCAGTGGGGAGCGGTCTTCACCTAACAGCACAGAACTACAGTATATCAGATGCATTAGGCTGGCCATTATCAACCAAAAGAGTGTTGAGAAAAGTGTGTACAGTTCACAATCACCAAAAGGAAATAGGGATATGAAAGGGTTTGTGGTGAATGGTGATGTCCTTTATGAGAAGAAAATAGGGTTTGTAGGGATTCTTATCAAATGTGCAGAGGGCGTCTTCCTCAAGTCCAGAGCTATACATGTGCCCTTATCAGCGCAATGGAAATCTGTAAAATTATATTATCATAAAGGCCTAACCTCTGGAGCTATTGTCAATGCAATCTAGCTTTTGTTTCTTACAAGCTAGAAAAACCGTGCTCAATTTCTGTTTAGATATCCACCAAGGACACCTTTTAAAAAGAGATCAATGCTTGACATGAATAACTGTTTCCTTTCATTCTCGTCTGTAAACAATGAGCAGCAGCATACAATTCAACTTTTATCTCGTCTCTGTACAACAAGACAGAACTAGAATATCAATATTTTATTTACACATACAAAATATCATGTAAATAATATTGCTTGTGTCTCATTTCGTAATCTAAAGGACATGAATGTATTCCCAGCTCAAGATGCCATACGCCTTTAACCCCTAGAGTTGACGTCGGCACCCCCGCAGAAATCCCATAAAAAAAGCGCCCGAACGATGATGAATACGATGGTGTTCTACGATCCCCACAAACGTTACGGGACTCGTCTGAAGTCGGTCCCGCCAATCTGCCAAATTTTGAATGTAGCATCCGAACAGCTCGGGCTACACACTAATGACGCCTCTACGGAAAGATGACTCACGAACACGTAGAGTTGAAGTCGGAAGTTTACATACACCTTAGCCAAATACATTTAAACTAATTTAAAGTAGATGGCCAAACCGACTTGCCAAAACTATAGTTTGTTAACAAGAAATCTGTGGAGTGGTTGAAAAATGAGTTTTAATGACTCCAACCTAAGTGTATGTAAATGTCTGACTTCAACTGTACATGTTGATTGTTTTACAAGACTAGTCCGAAGGTAGCCAGTTGAAGTCAGACATTTACACCAGTTAAACAAGTGAATGGAAGTAGTTTAGTGCCTAAAAAAGGGGTTAAATACAGTATGTGTAAAAAATATATTCATGTGGCCACCAACTGCATTAAGTACTGCAGTGCATTTCCTCCTCATGGACTGCACCAGATTTGCCAATTCCTGCTGTGAGATGTTACCCCACTCTTCCACCAAGGCACCTGCAAGTTCCCGGACATTTCTGGGGGGAATGGCCCTAGCCCTCACCCTCCGATCCAACAGGTCCTAAAATGCTCAATGGGATTGAGATCTGGGCTCTTCGCTGGCAGAACACTGACATTCCTTGCAGGAAAGCACGCAAAGAACGAATAGTATGGCTGGTGGCATTGCCATGCTGGAGGGTCATGTCAGGGTGATCCTGCAGGAAGGGTACCACATGAGGGAGGAGAATGTCTTCCCTGTAAAGCACAGTATTGAGATTGCCTGCAATGACAACAAGCTCAGTCCGATCATGCTGTGACACACTGTCCCAGACCATGACGGACCCTCCACCTCCAAATCGATCCCGCTCCAAAGTACAGGCCTCTGTGTAACGCGAATCCGACCATCACCCCTGGTGAGACAAAACCGCGACTCGTCAGTTAAGAGCACGTTTTGCCAGTCCTGTCTGGTCCAGTGACGGTGGGTTTGTGCCCATAGGCAACATTGTTGCCGATGATGTCTGGTGAGGACCTGCATTACAACATGCCTACAACCCTCAGTCCAGCCTCTCTCAGCCTATTGTGGAATGTCTGAGCACTGATGGAAGGATTTTGCGTTCCTGGTGTAACTCCTGTACCTGTCCCGCAGGTGTGATGTAGCGATCCTGTGCAGGTGTTGTTACAAATCAAATCAAATGTATTTGTCACATACACATGGTTAGCAGATGTTAATGCGAGTGTAGCGAAATGCTTGTGCTTCTAGTTCCGACAATGCAGTAATAACCAACGAGTAATCTAACCTAACAATTCCAAAACTACTACCTTATACACACAAGTGTAAATGGATAAATAATATGTACATAAAGATATATGAATGAGTGATGGTACAGAACGGCATAGGCAAGATGCAGTAGATGGTTTCGAGTACAGTGTGTATATATATATATATATATATATATATATATATATATATGAGATGAGTAATGTATGGGTATGTAAACAAGTGGCATAGTTTAAAGTGGCTAGTGATACATGTATTATATAAAGATGCAGTAGATGATATAGAGTACAGTGTATACATATACATATGAGATGAGTAATGTAGGGTATGTAAACATTATATTAAGTAGCATTGTTTAAAGTGGCTAGTGATATATTTTACATCAATTTCCATCAATTCCCATTATTAAAGTGGCTGGAGTTGAGTCAGTGTGTCGGCAGCAGCCACTCAATGTTAGTGGTGGCTGTTTAACAGTCTGATGGCCTTGAGATAGAAGCTGTTTTTCAGTCTCTCAGTCCCTGCTTTGATGCACCTGTACTGACCTCACCTTCTGGATGATAGCGGGGTGAACAGGCAGTGGCTCGGGTGGTTGTTGTCCTTGATGATCTTTATGGCCTTCCTGTGACATCGGGTGGTGTAGGTGTCCTGGAGGGCAGGTAGTTTGACCCCGGTTGTGCAGACCTCACTACCCTCTGGCGAGCCTTACGACTGTGGGTGGAGCAGTTGCCGTACCAGGCGGTGATACAGCCCGACAGGATGCTCTCGATTGTGCATCTGTAGAAGTTTGTGAGGGCTTTTGGTGACAAGCCAAATTTCTTCAGCCTGCTGAGGTTGAAGAGGCGCTGCTGCGCCTTCTTCACGACGCTGTCTGTGTGGGTGGACCAATTCAGTTTGTCCGTGATGTGTACGCCGAGGAACTTAAAACTTACTACCCTCACCACTACTGTCCCATCAATGTGGATAGGGGGGTGCTCCCTCCGCTGTTTCCTGAAGTCCACAATCATTTATTTATAATTTATTTTCCTGACACCACACTCCGAGGTCCCTCACCTCCTCCCTGTAGGCCGTCTCGTCGTTGTTTGTAATCAAGCCTACCACTGTAGGCCGCAAACTTGATGATTGAGTTGGAGGTGTGCATAGCCACGCAGTCGTGGGTGAACAGGGAGTACAGGAGAGGGCTCAGAACGCACTCTTGTGGGGCCCCAGTGTTGAGGATCAGCAGGGTGGAGATGTTGTTACCTACCCTCTGCCACTGCGAGGATGATCAGCTGTCCATCCTGTCTCCCTGTAGCGCTGTCTTGGGCCTCTCACAGTACAGACATTGCAATTTATTGCCCTGACCACATCTGCATTCCTCATGCCTCCTTGCAGCATGCCTAAGGCACGTTCACGCAGATGAGCAGGGACCCTGGGCCCTTTTGGTGTTTTTCAGAGTCAGTACAAAGGCCTCTTTAGTGTCCTAAGTTTTCATAACTGTGACCTTAATTGCCTACCGTCTGTAAGCTGTTAGTGTCTTAATGACCGTTCCACAGGTGCATGTTCATGAGTTGTTTATGGTTCATTGAACAAGCATGGGAAACCTTTAAATCCTTTACAATGAAGACCTGTGAAGTTATTTGGATTTTTACGAATTATCTTTGAAAGACAGGGTCCTGAAAAAGGGACGTTTATTAATCTCAGATAAACGATAGACTAGGCTTTAGCGGTATACCGTATATACCCTAGGTATTTGGTATTTGGAAAAAGCCACAGGCAGGTTTTTCAATACTGTCAAAACTGTTAACTTGAAAATGTGAATATTTGTAGCTACTTTTCATGTAAATACCTGCAGTCAACTTGTGCCATACGTAAGAAGCTAAAGAACATTGCATTCTTCATTTCACCTGTCACATTATTATGTAGCTTACGGTAGTCCAGTCACGTGATGTTTGTTTACAAGCACACAGCGACACCGGAGCCTTGTGACTCACTCACCGTCATGCAGCATACTCCAGGTGATCTAATTACACTATGGAATTCACAACTAAATGTTTGCCAGCTAAATATCTATCTATATCTAATATCTATATCTATCTATCTAGAACTATTAAGTGAAGTGTCTAAAATGTGCTAAATACTTTGCTAATTTAGAGCTAGTTAGCTATCTAGTTAAGTGGTGGGCTTCTTCCAAAATCAAGCATTTGCTTAGTAACAGCATAGAATCCCCTCCTGGATCAAGACCCTTGCAGGCTAATATTTGTTTTGAGCATGAAAAACTGTGTTGCGTTTTTAAGTTACTTCATTGATTAGGTCAGAAACTGTACAAATTGTTCTCAATGTGCTCATTAGCATTGAGTTAGCATTCTCTATGACGATTCCTTAGTACTTGTTAGCATTTTGTTAGCATTCTGGTAAGTAATGTTTTTTGGGCTTTGAATATTAGTACTTGACTGCAGGTATTTATTTAAACTTGTGCACTCGGTAATATATAAAATAGATTGCGTTCATCATTTCTCCCGTTAGATTTTTCATTCTGAAACTTTTTCAATTATGAAGCTTACCGGTACTCGCCACCTCTCATTTCCCAAAACAGCGGTTTAAGCCAGTCGGGTGTGTTTGTTTACAAAGAAGTACAACAAGCAAAATGGGAGCTTCATAAAATGAGTCACTCCTGCAGCGCAACTTAAGTGAGGTGATCAAGTTACACTTGTATGAAATTCATTACTAATTATTAAGTTAACTATCTAAGATGTGCCAAGCTGAGTTGCTAATGTTATCTAAACTCGCAAGATCAAGCTTCTTAGTAATAGCTACAGAGACAATCCCCTCCTGAATTAAGACACATATTCTGCTTTTACAAAATGTTATGCTGTTTTCAAATGAAACACAATAACTTGCTCGTTAAAGCTCTTAGAATTGATTTGTTTGGAAATTCACAGTGTTATTTTATCGTTATGAATACTGAGGTAGCACCGGTCATTGCTACGGTGGCAATGTGGTGCAATACCCCCAAAACAATAAGAAATTGGATAGAAATAAAATGAACTTGACAAACTAAATGAACGTGACATAAACTGAATGAACTTGACGCGAACACAACTAAGTTGGCACAAACAAAATATAAATTGGCCACAACCGGTCACTTACAACATTTATAGAACTCACCCATGCATGAAAAACTGTATCAAATCTGAGGGAGACAGCGAAGGTTGGTAATTGTGTGGGCCACAGCTGCTGTATTGATGTTCTGTGGGTGAGGGCCAACTACATAAACAAGGCTGGTAGGTGGCACCCTCAGACTTTAAGGGCTGCCTCGACTTGTTGAGAGGCAAATCACATCAACACCAGCAGGCATTCGATCAGCTGTGTGGCACATGAGTTTGTGTTTAGATCGTTGATTATAGCTCCCATGTATTATGGCACTCTTAATGGTCCACGGGATACTCCAAAAAAGGTGTGATAGAAACAAATATGTTTCTATCAAATGCAAAACCAAACCTTCTCACACATTAGATAAATTGTACAAGAGATTGTACAAGAGAGTACTAGAGAGCTGTGTACCTAAACAAAAAGGTTTCTGCTCTACAGACAAAGTTTGATGTAGACAATATTTATTTGAGCCTTTGTTGTTCTGCAAAGCTACAGTACTGCTAATTAAAATGATGTTTTGTGTTCTTGTCAACCCCCCCCCACCTCTTGTTCACGCTGCATGAGGGCATATCGAGTAATTACACTCAGAAGGGTTACAGTATGTTGAGACATTAAAACACTTCCCTTAGCTCACCTCTATTGTCTGCTGGTCAAAATAGAGTGGAAATACAGTTTGTTCACACTATCCTCAAAAACCCAGGGACTGTTGGGACATTAGATGTCAAAACTAATTGGACTTAGTGACTAAATGTGAAAGTAATGAAGAATTTGTTCCAAACCAAAAAATGTCCTACCTCTGCCCTTTATACAGTGCAGTAACTCGACCGAGCACATTTGAGGAGACCATATAGATGAAAGCATATATGCGATTCAATAACATTGCTTAATGTATGCAGTCAATCCAACGTGATGACGGCAAGTCAACAAGGGCAGGGAGAATGTAGGAAGTTTTCGGTTTGGAATCCAGCCAATTGACCCAAATTTAAGCACCCGAACAATAACATCTTTACTTCAGATCACACAACATGCCACACTTTGCTGCCTGTGTTGCTTTTCATGGTGAACATACATCTAAAATGGTTAAGAGATACATTTAGAGGAGAGGGTTTGGATAAAGGCAGCGAAGACGGGTCAAGTGGGCAAGCCTGCTGAAAGAGACAACTAAAATATTTTCTATCGATTCCATCAAAAAGCTAGGCTCAAGAACCTGCAAGAGACTGCCAACTTCACTTTTGTCTCTTCGTCCATCTAAGTTTATATTTCAAATCTATAAAGATCAGCGTTTTGAAACGGAGTAGGACATTACCCTTTGCACTTCCCTATTATATTTCAGGGGGACATATCTACTGGGGAACTCTCATGGGGACACTTGTATTTCAGACTTTGATTCTCAGAGGTGTGCTACACTGTGTTCCTTGTTGCTTCTTATTTGTTGTTTAATAAACCCATTTTAATATCTTGTCAGGAGTAGCTTAGGTCAAGAAGTCCCTGAACTGAAAAGCAGGCAAAGAAACAAAGTTTGAACTAAGTAGGTCACAGGTTTTTATTTTGGCTGTTTCGTGACATGATTCGGTGAAAAGTGAAGTGTAAGGGAGCTGTGAAGGGTGTTGTGGGGTTAATCTCTGACCTCTCTGTGGATTGTCTTACTTGTGATAGAGAGTACTAGGTAAACACTGATTATACTGTCTACGTAAGCATGATCTATTCCTGGCTTTGAAAGTACTGTGGTGGGAAATTCTTGGTCACACTTTGAGGCTGTCACTGTAATAAATACAGCATATTTTACAAATGCATAATCATGGATATTACAGTAATTCTAATCTACCTCAGATATTTGGTCATTTGAAAATGCCATTCAATGAAAGAGCAATTTCAATGAGGGTTTTGCATAGTCATGATACTGTACCACAGGTCATCTGAGGCCATGGTCATTATTGTGGACACAGCACAGTGATTACAAACATGTTTCTATCAAATGCAAAATGAAACCTTCCCTCACATTATATCATTTGGTTACCACACATTTTGAGAGATGTACAACGGAGAGAGTACTAGAGAGCTGAATCAACTTCAAACCTATTCCTTTTATACCTAAACAAATCAAGGTTTCTGCTGTACAGACACAAAGTTCGACATAGACCATTATTCTTTAAAGCCTTTGTTGTTCTGCAAAGCTACTGCTAATTAAAACTTTTGTGTTCTTGTCAACCCCCCCCACTTTTTGTTCACGCTGCATGAGGCTATAGAGGAGTTACACTGAGAATGTTTACAGCACGTCGGGATATTATACCGCTTCCCTTATTTCACCTCTATTGTCTGCTAGTCAAAATACTGTATGTTTGTGAGTCTTGCAGAGTGGAAATGCAGTGTGTTCACACCATCCTTGAAACCCCAGGGACTGTTGGGAGATTACAGATGTCAACGCTAATAGTACATAGCGACTAAATGTGAAAGTAATGAAGAATGGCTGGGCTCCAAACCAAATAAGGTCCTGCTCCTTTCTATCATACAATGCAAAAATCCCCAGTTGCCCATTATTTTGGATACCACGGCTAGAAGAGATCTCGCTGACCTTGAAAGAGGGGCCTCAAAGGAGCATAGGGAGTTTAAAGAGTGTGTGTGTCTCAGTCACCAGATCTCAACCCAATTGAACTATCAACACACACCTCGCCATAATAAAAACTGAAAGCACGAACCACCGCATTTAACCATGGAAAGGTGACTGGGAATATGGCTGAATACAAACAGTGTAGTTATTCTCTCCGCAAGGCAATCAAACAAGTGAAATGTCAGTATAGAGAAAAAGTGTAGTCGCAATTCAACGGCTCAGACACGAGGCGTATGTAGGCGTACACATCACGGACAAACTGAAATGGTCCACCCACACAGACAGTGTGGTGAAGAAGGTGCAACACTGCATTTCCACTCTGCAAGACTTCATACAATGCATTCGGAAAGTATTCAGACCCCTAGACTTTTTTCACATTTTGTTACGATAGCCTTATTCATAAATGGATTAAATAAAATATCCTCAACCTACAAACAATACCCCACAATGACAAGTTTTTAGAAATGTTTGCGCACTTGTTAAAAATAAAACATAGATACCTTAATGACATTAGTATTCAGACCATTTGCTATGAGACTTGAAATTGAGCTCAGGTGCATTCTTCAGTCTCCAGGATGCACACCTCAGGAGGCTGAAGAAATTTGGCTTGTCACCTAAAACCCTCACAAACCTTTACAGATGCACAATTGAGAGCATCCTGTCGGGCTGTATCACCACCTGGTACGGCAATTGAACCGCTCACAACCTCAAGGCTCTCCAGAGGGTGGTGCGGTCTGCACAGCGTATCACCGGGGCAAACTACCTGCCTTCCAGGACACCTACAGCACCCAATGTCACAGGAAGGCCAAAAAGATCATCAAGGACAACAACCATCCGAGCCACTGCCTGTTCACCTGTTCACTGCCTGTTCACATCCAGAAGGTGAGGTCAGTACAGGTGCATCAGAGCTGGGACCCAGATAATAATGTTTACATATCTTGCATTACTCATCTCATATGTATATACTGTATTTTATACCATCTATTTAATTTTGCCAATGTCATTGCCATTTTGCTGTTGCTGTCATTGCTCATCCATATATTTATATGTATATATTCTTATTCCATTCCTTTACTTAGATGTGTGTGTATTAGGTAGTTGTTGTGTTAGATTACATGTTAGATATTTCAGCACTGTTGGAACTAGAAGCACAAGCATTTTGCTACACTTGCAATAACTTCTGCTAACCATGTGTATGTAACCAATAAAATGTTATTTGAGTAGGGAGAATCTTGAGCTGCGCCGAAACAACGTTTTCAACCACCATCAACAAAACATGGAATTTCTTGTGGAAGAATGGTGTCACATCTAGAGTTCCAGACACTTGTAGAAGCTATGCCAAGGCGCGTTCTGGCAGCTCATGGTGACCCAACGCCCCATTTAGACACTTTATGTTGGTGTTTTCTTTATTTTGGCAGTTACCAGTACATAGTCAGCAGCATTCACATTCACAACTTGAACGGGCCCGTGGTGACTCAATGTATCTGTATTCATTTGATAAGCTTGTGAGATGAACTCATCCATGACAACAAAATCATAACTGTAATTTGTGGAATGCAAAAACCAGCCGCATGTGAAATTCGTTTCAATGACTCATCCCGGCAAGATTGGGAAGAAAATGTATGGGGAAAATAAGGTTATTGACAGAGGTTTGAACAGTGGCATCTCCACTGATGGAATTGAATGTGTCACAATCTGAGATGGCAATCTTCTGCCCCATGCCGATGCCCTGGCTCTGAATTCCTGAGTAGCGCCGAAGAGTTTGTCAGACGTGATGACATCTAGGTTGCAATTACCAGGAGTCTGGCATTAAAAAAAGACGATATTCTACCACCCGTGGACGCTCACCCTGGAGCCATTTGATTCGCACCCAAGTCTGAGACGTCAAAGACACAGAGCCAAATTGCTCGTAATGGAGACTGTGCCAGACTACATTTGTCTGGCTAGTTTTAAATATTGCCTTTATTCTGCCCTTGTCACTGGGTTAGTGTGAACCATAGATCAGGTATTTGACTAGCACAAAGGCCGGCTGATGGCGATATTGAGTCGTTTCACCTTATCCTCCAAAGGGAATATATACATATGGCTAAACACTCGTATGTCCCGTGGGCCTATTCGTACATAAAACATTCTCCATTCAGACTGCAAAGGCATCGATTTCCTCAACTATATTTCATGCAGTTAAGAAGTGATGGGTCTAGCTTCTGCTGAGAGAGGCCACTATTATTGAACATGCAAGACCAAAAGCCACCTTAAAAGGTACTCAGCAAAACGACGTTGCCATGAGCAGCACCGCAGATATTGAAATGAGCGAGATGCAATACATTCTCTCACATAGTCACACACAGTATCTGCGCATGTGCACGGGTTCCCTTCAGGCTGTTACATAGTGGTAGTCACGGGAACCAAACCACCAGAGAAGTTGATCCTCGCGCTTCAACAGCCTTAGTTGTTGCAGAAATGTACCGACTATACCGCTAACTTTCAGCATCTACGTCATATCGCTGAGCCTACCTTTAAAACCCTGGTCTTGGTTGAAGAGGAGACAAAACCAAAAGATCTAGAGGTAGGAGAGCGGGGTCTAACAAATCTTTTGATGGGAGATCTCATTGGGGAAAGGAGTCGGGGAGATTACAGGGTGCCAATTAACAGCCGCCTCACTCATTAGACCACTTATCAACCCCTATTTCCAGTCTCCTGTGGTGAAGGGCTAATGGGTAGAGTTGACCTCCGTCCTCCCAGGGTCTCGGGTTAGGGTCCATGGGGGCCAGGGCCACTCAGGATGCAGGTATCATAGACCGTGGCTCCCTTCTTCCATTTGTCACCAGACAATTTGGGTCAAATTCATTCTGGGTCATCTCATTACGGTTCACAACAGAGGTGACGATTTCAATTGTATACATACCTCTCTAAGGATCTTTGTGTGATCTGATTGTACGTTAGTCATAAACTAGAATGGAATATATTCTAGGTATGACCTAATTGTTCCTTGAGTACTCTAGAATATTCTCGAGTGAGACATCTTCCAACTGTGATTACACTTGTGCCATTTGACAGAAGATCACACATAACATTTTTTGGTCAATTAAACCTATTGAATACTTTCAATGCCCCCCCTACAATTCCATAGACAGAGTTGAAATGCCATGAACCCAAGATCAGGGGAGTTTAAAAGTTTAAACTCCCAAGAACCCAAGATCAGGGGAGTTTAAAGTTTAAAAAAAGTTTCCCCCTGCACCAATAAGAGCTCAATAAGGCAGACGAAATGAAGTTCAATAGGTCAGATCATCTTTAGAAAGGAAAAACAAGTGTAGCAAGTAGACTAAACATCTACACACCTGGCCATAGTAGGAAAAAAATAAATAAATAGCTATCTAAGAATGGAGACACGAATTCGACTGGATGGAAGAGGACCTTAGCGGTGAGACAAAAAAGACAATGCACGTTATTTCAATGGCTTTGGATGCGTGGTGAAACTGGGCCACTTACGTTCTTGAAGCCTCGGTAGAGGATCTGGAGCTCCTTGCGGTTGAAGCGGGTCAAAGCCTCCAGTTGCTCCAGACCCTCGGGGCGATGGCGGACGGCCGACAGCTCCAACTCATCTTCCACGCTGTCTGAAGAGGAGGAAGAAGGAATCTGACTCATTCAGAACAATTCAACACAATTGGCTGCATTTCACCCATAAAAGAAAAGTGTGTCCTGTCCTACTTCAGTAAGTTTTGCAGTGCCACACGGTGTTCTGGAGCCCACAGAGGTCTCACAGCACTGACTCGCCCTCTAAGAACAGAGATTAGCAGTGTAGTTTACACTCGCCACGTTAACCAAAGGATTTATATGAAACAATAATGCTCTACCGTATGCTAGTTTGTGTTAAAGCAGCAAGGTTAATGGCGTTAATGATATGAATGTCAAACACATTCTAAACATGCTAATTCTGGATCCTTAAGTAAGCACAGCACTGCAAATATTGTGAAACCAGTTACTTCACAGGCTATTGTTATATAATTGTAGGGATAGCATACCATTATCATAGCAGCACCATAGTGAGCCAAAGGAGTCTATAGCCACTTTGAAATGTTTGATTATTATGGGAGGAGCAAATGAGGATACAAATAAGTATTGGAACCAGCCCACCTGTCGCTGTTATCTGATATGATCATTTTTATCACCCATGTTGCTAATGTAATCCCATTGTAATCCCATTGAAATGCCATTCACACAAAGGCCTACAGCCAGGTGAATCTCAGCCACAGTCTCAGGAGGGGTAGAATATAGGCTAGTAGTGTACGTTCATTGTCACCCACTTGATGATCCCTACAATTTGATGTTATTTGATATTAGGCTTAAGGTTAGGCTTCAAGCACACTTCAAAGCCAACCAATCGAGGAAGATCTTTTCACATCCTTGCTTGGTCCCTCCACTACAAAACCAGGCAAAACCCCCAAGCACTTGGCGGTGTCCCGATCTCTCCTCATGAAATATCACAGCAGAGGTAATTAGCGTTATCGAAACCCAGGAACAAGGGCCCTCTGGCAGGGAGCCTCCTCGAGATGGGGGCCGTTGAACTCGGAGAGGAGCTTTAATGGGCCTGTAATGATGGCAGCCGCCGTCTCGGGCCTGTCAATGCCAGCGGTTGTCCTCAGAGCCGAGCACTAGAAAAGTCTCTCTTGCACACCTGAGGTATGCCAGCGTCTCACCACCTCTCATTAGCCCTGAGAGGAGTCTTGTGGACGGTGGCCAAATTGCTACGTCTCTTCTCAGTATTGGATTAACCTGCCGAAGAGCTGGTGTGTATGTGTGTGTCTACAAGCATCAATAGGATAGGGAAGACACTCTCATAGCTCATATGCTGCCAATTTCAGAGTTTCCCTTTGATGTTGGTGAAAACCCTATGCTCCCACTCCAAAAGAATACAGTATCTTGTGATCTGGTTTATTATGCTAATGACAAGGTGCTCGTCGTCCTCAGATTGCTGTAATCAAATCCTGCCATCCCTCATACTTTCAAGTCAATTATTCACACACAAAGGCCATGGTGAGTCTGTCCAGTCCACTGAGCGTGTTGGCACCACACGGTGAGGTAAGAAACTGTGTGACGGTGATTCTTCAATAGCGCT
Source organism: Oncorhynchus tshawytscha (assembly GCF_018296145.1). Classification (NCBI taxonomy): domain Eukaryota; kingdom Metazoa; phylum Chordata; class Actinopteri; order Salmoniformes; family Salmonidae; genus Oncorhynchus; species Oncorhynchus tshawytscha. Next base: position 24,737,753 of record NC_056438.1, read on the forward strand.
ATGGAGTCTGACTCTACAGTGAGCTGGTTGGATGATGAATGGGACACACACAGGAACACACAGACAACCCAGATTAACGATTCACCCGTTTCTACTGACTCAGTTATGATATAGTCATAGGGTTTCAATTCATGTGTGCGTTATTTAATAGACAAAGTACAATGAACAGGTGGGTTGTATCAGACTTAGCTTAACACTTCGCCCTCAGTGTCTAACCCAGTTCTTCCATATTGGCACTTGCATGTCTTTTCCCATGCATCTATTTTCTCATGACATTAAGGAGCTCACTCAGTAAAGTTTGAAATTGATTTGAAAAGGGGGGGATTAGACTTTGTTATTAGGTCCCACATTTTGTGTAGAATCTAAAGTAAGGTCTCTAAAAATGTTGCCTTGGTGGTGCCTCTGGCCATTGGCCAGCCACATAAGGACACCAGAGAAGAGATTGGAGAAGCAGTGACTGCTGGCCTGAGGTTCCTTTCAAAAACCTCACTGACTGTACTACAACACCACAGAGTAAAGGGTGGGAGGTAGGATAATATTTAGGAGGAAAGAGAGGTAAAGGGGGGAAAGAAAGAAAAAGAGTGTGAGAGAGAAAGATGTTCTGAGAGAGAGAAAGATGTTCTGGGAGAGAGATAGATGTTCAGAGAGAGAGAAAGTCACTTGCTTTGGCTACTGGCAGATGACTTTTTGACGGCGGAGCACGGTAAGAGCTTCATTAGTCGAGCTTTGACGCCATGCCTGTCGCCGTTCTGAGGGTAGACATAACCTAGGACAAACAGCATGGTGAGTGTAACAGTTACCCTGACAACCGACGGCTGCTGTGCATGCTGGGAGACTGAAACGGAACGGAGAGTGCAAGCTGTGGAGATGAGTGACTGTCACCAATGGCTCTCAAGACAACACTGGACGTGTGTGCATTTACGTGCCATGTGTAAACATTCAGAGTCGGCACATATATTCCTCAAAGGAAAATGAAGCATCTCAAATCTGGGCACAAATGAACAAAGAGCATGCATCTCATGTCCATTTATTAGTGTGCAGATGCAGCCTATAAGACCTTGTTAAAGCAGCTTGGGCTCACGATAATTCAGTCAAGTATTGAAAAATACTGCAATGCAGCAACTTTGCTATTACAACACTGGTACATCAAAGAATCTATCCACTTCAGTATGGTGCTACTGTATATTTTTTCATTTTTAACTGTATTTATTTAACTAGGTCTTTCCTCACTGTAAATCAGCTCCAGAGTTGAATGTTTACTGTATTTATATTATATAATCTGTATTGACTCCTGTCTGTATCCTGTTTGCACATTGTCAATTGCTGGCAATTGAAAGCAATCCTAGGGGAAACACTGACTGTAGAGATTCAACTCTTATCAGTCATTTTAATTTCCTATTGCAACGTTTGCTCCATGGAAACCAGTCAGTATGTTACATGACTTTTTAATATACTGTAGTGTTGTGGCACTAAGTCATCACTGTAAGCGTGGCTTTGAATACAATCTGTAGCACATGACCTCAGGTTGGACTTTTCACTTTTCACACACACAGTCAAGCGTATCGCTTCACAAAACACACAGGGGTCCATATTGTACTTGCCACTGTAAGCAATATTATACATGACTGACAAATGGATAATGTTCCACGTAACGAGGCGAAAACAGGTTTTTGGAAATTCTTGCAAATTTATTAAAAAAAATATTTAAAAAAACAGAAATACCATATTTACCTATGTATTCAGACCCTTTGCTATGAGACTTGAAATTTAGCTCAGGTGCATCCTGTTTCCATTGATCATCCTTGAGATGTTTATACAACTTTATGGGAGTCCACCTGTGGTAAATTCAATTGATTGGACATGATTTGAAAAGGCACACACCTGTCTATATAAGGTCCCACAGTTGACAGTGCATATCAGAGCAAAATCAAGCCATGAAGTCAAAGGAATTGACCGTAGAGCTCGGAGACAGGCTTGTGTCGAGGCACAGATCTGGAGAAGGGTACTAAAACACTTCTGCAGCATCGAAGATCCCCAACAACATAGTGGCCTCCATCATTATTACATGAAAGAAGTTTGGAACCACTGAGACTCTTCCTAGAGCTGGCCACCTGGCCAAACTGAGCAATCAGAGGAGAATGGCCTTGGTCAGGGAGGTGACCAAGAATCCGATGGTTACTCTGACAGAGCTCTAGAGTTCCTTTGAGGAGATGGGAGAACCTTCCAGAAGCACAACCATCTCCGCAGCACTCCAACAATCAGGCCTTTATGGTAGAGTGGCAAGATGGAAGCCACTCCTCAGTAAAAGGCACGACAGCCCGCTTGGATTTTGAAAAAAGGCACCTAAAGAACTCTCAGACCATGAGAAACAAGATTCTCTGGTCTGATGAAACCAAGATTGAACTCTTTGGACTGAATGCCAAGCTTCATGTCTGGAGGAAACCTGGCACCATCGCTACGATGAAGCATGGTGGTGGCAGCATCATGCTGTGGAGATGTTTTTCTGCGGCAGGGACTGGGAGACGAGGGAGAGATGAACGGACCAAAGTACAGAGAGATCCTTGATGAAAACTTGCTTCTTCAAAGTAGCCACCTATTGCCTTGATGACAGCCTTGGACATTCTTGGAATTATCTCATCCAGCTTCACCTGGAATGCTTTTCCAACAGTCTTGAAGGCACCCTTAACCAGCATGGCTACCACAGCATTCTGCAGCTATACACCATCCCATCTGGTTTGGGCTTAGTGGAACTATCATTTGTTTTTCATCAGGACAATGACCCAACACAACTCCAGGCGGTGTAAGGGCTATTTTACCAAGGAGAGTGATGGAGTGCTGCATCAGATGACCTGGCCGCCACAATCCCCCGACCTCAACTGAGGTGGTTTGAGATGAGTCGGACCGCAGAGTGAAGGAAAAGCAGCCAACAAGTGTTCAGCATATGTGGGAACTCCTTCAAGACTGTTGGAAAAGCATTCCAGGTGAAGCTGGTTGAGAGAATGCCAAGAGTGTGCAAAGCTGTCATCAAGGCAAAGGGCGGCTAATTGAAGAATCTCAAACATAAAATATATTGATTTGTTTAAACACTTTTTTTGATTGCTGAATGATTCCATATGTGTTATTTCATAGTTTTGATGTCTTCACTATTATTCTACCATGTAGAAAATAGTAAAAATAAAGAAAAACCCTGGAATGAGTAGGTGTGTCCAAACTTTTGACTGGTACTGTATTTTTTATATTTAACAAATGTGCAAAAATGTTTATTTTTCATTATAGGGTATTGTGTGTAGAAAAACAAATTGTATCAATTCTAGAATAAGGCTGTAACGTAGCAAAATGTGGAAAAAGTCCAGGGGTCTGAATAGTTTCTGAATGCACTGTAACTATAGAAGCTGATTAATGACATTAATCTGGTTAGTTCTTCGAGACAATATCCATCCAGGCCAATAACCTGTGTGAGCTATGTCGCAGACAATCTCGCAGACACAATCGCCTCCTCCTCTAGCATGATGTCAGACAATTTTATTGACAATACGGTCAGATGTCTTGCGTTTGTCATCCATTCTCGTTACCACACTGACACACACCCTTCTGCTGACTGGCAAGGAGAAGTCTGTGCGTCCTCGCTAAAGACAAAGCGTGTTGGCAGTTCTTTGGAGAGCAGACATTTATGTGGAATGATTAAGGTAGTGCAGTGACAAGCCTTTAGTAGCTCAGTGTTTCAACTAGAAATGTTTTAAGCAGTGGTGGCAAGGGTAGGGGGGTGCATTGCTACTAGCGTTAGCACAATGACATGGTAGCTGTTCTCATAGACTTCCAGTCATTGAGCCAACAACTATCCATTTAAAAGTGCGTCTAGGCAGAAATATATATATATATATATATACTGCATATACAACATTTTTGCAGCTGCTAAATGAATCTAGGGGAAACACTGAGTAGCTCCACTAAGAGCTAAAGGAAGTAATGTGACTACTGTGGCCAGTATTGACGACATTCAACAATAAGTTTTGTCTGAAGTGAATGCGCTTATACAAACATATGATTGCATGTTTTGTTATTTGCTGGAGCTGTGCAGTAAGGGAATAAGTGTCTGACTTGAGAAATGGCAGACAACAGTGGAATTAATGTAGGGTCTGAGTGACGCGGCCCTTAATCAAGGAGGAAAAGAGCATGCAGCCAGTGTGTCTGGAGGAATACATGCCCTTTATTCCTTTATTGACTAAATGGATGTGATATGTAATATGTAGGGGACAGCTTTGACTAGGAGTTGGCAGGGGTCACAGGGACCGCTTCCTTACCACTGCTCCAGTGAATTGTCGTGCCAAGTTCATAGTGTGACATGCAGTATTAATGATACGCAAAGGTTGGGCGTTGTTGTTCCTAACCAAGACACTGTTGTAATACGGACAAACTGGGGGACCCAGCATTTTAAATCATAACGCAGCATAAAAACACAACATCCACACTGCTGTAATTTCATACTTTTGGCTTCTGTGAAAAAGTAAACAAAACCTGGAACAGTTAGTTAACAAATAGATTGATATAGTGTTACAGGAATGGTAGGTTGTTAAGTGCAAAGCTCATCAAAATTCTGGAGCATTTTACTTTGATCCAGCCTCTCATCAATAAAGTGGTTGCCTTAAATATTTTGCCCTAGAGGCAAAATGAGGAATGAGTTCTGATCCTGTCAATGGTTTAGGAAAGGCAATAAATGCCCCAGCAAAACAATTACCAGGGGATGCTATTGCTTTGCGGCCAGGCAAACACAAAGTATACAGTTATGCTAAAAGACAAAAAGGATGCCAGAATAGCGCTATTCCCTACAGACTGACTTCGGACACATCAAATCCCAACTGCTCAATTTCATAAAAGTATGACATTTACAAGAGTCATTTTTCCTACAATAGAGCTAACGGTTACGATTACACTCACTGCCATTAATATGATATATGGCCTGAAAAACATGGTTTAATTATTTGATAGATTAATAGTATGTATAAACTCAATTGCCTTTGTTTGAGTAGACAAATAGTTAGACATAGTTGCGAATACTTATAATCAATTCATAGTTAAATAGCATTTTTCTGCTGAAACAAACAATTTTATGATTTCTGCTGCTGTGCTTGTGTAGGTCCTATTGTTTTGTTAAAAAGGTGAAGGGTAGGGTTACCATAGTTCTGAGGGGCCACGTGCTGACGATATTCAGTACACATACAATCCATTGTTTTGCTGACTGAAAGTTCCCTCACATACAGTAGCTTATCTTATAAAGTATCAGCAGTTCATTGCTTACATTTAAGCAGACCATATATTTTTCCACAGATGACTTACAAGCTGAGATGCAGTATACCAAAGGCATGACAAAGTCCAGATCAGGGAATCGTCCTGAACCTTTCCACGATGAAGAGTATTCTGGGTGAATGTCCTATTATCAGAACAGACCATGTATCATGAAGAGGAAACATAATTCCCTTCCAGCTTTTCAATCTTAACATCCCTCATGTAAAGCTCTGACCTTCTCATGACTTGCATCAAACCTCATAGGTTACCCTCCCCTAACATCCCTTACAAATATCCCCCAATAGTCCAATATTACTGGATCATCAAACAGAGATAAACTTCAGTTAGGACTTACAGGTCTCTGTTCAGAAAGCCTTTGTTTCTCATGCCTGTCAAGGTCTTACCCTGGCATGAGTTAGCGTCAAATCCCAGACATTATGTTCGCTCTGTGGCGTCAGGAAGCCGGGATAAAAAAAACAGGCCACCACTCAGAGGACCTACAACTTATCATCCGGCGACACACCTGCTAGTGTTACAGGCAATCACACTCGTATGTCATAAGATCCTTTTCGTAGGTCTGTGGATCTCTTAACTGTGCCTGGAATGTCATTCCATTACGGTAGATGACAGGTTCACCGTAATTACCGTAACCCGTGTTGACCTGAGGATATCCAGGCCTTGTTTGGTGATAATGCTGTCCGGTCGTTAACCAGAGGAAAGGAAACTCCTCTTGGGTGACGAGAAACCCAGTTGAATAATTGAGTAGAGTCATTAACAGATGACCATACTATACCATATAGTGTCCACTCCAAACACAGAGGTAACATTAGCTAGCTGCTGGGAGGATGTCCTGTCATTCCCCCCATATCGTTTTTCATTGGCTACAGCTAGAGATGCAGGTGCTATTTGGTTAGCTAGCAAGAAATGTCAATAACTTTGCTAGGTAGCTATGCTGAACTTGAACAACTTATCCACAGTTAGCATATATCTTAGTTGTCAAACTAATTAATTTGGCATTGATAAAATGGACGGGCAGGCAGGCAAGTACCCACTCAGTTGACAAGATGTGGGTTGGGACAAGCATGCTTTGGCAGGCAAGCTGCAGAAGGGCGAGCAGGCTACTATTCCCCATTGTATATCAGTGCAATTTTGAAAAAGTTTGAGGGTTAATCTACTGTTCCCTCGTTAGACTTTAGCTCATCTCTCTCTGGCTGATGTTAGTTGTTGATTTTGTTGTTGTTGATGTGCATAGGCAACTGAGGGAGAGCCTACCTCCATGGTTTTTGATCAATAGGATTGTAAAGTTCTCAAAGGTAAGAGGACCCATGGTATTTACATATTTACAGAAATCCATTCAGGTGCATTTTGTGGCTTTTGGTGAATGCTTTCTAATGATCTAAAGTCGTGCTGTTGCTACTGCCTGTAAACACACAGTCCAGTTCAAAGTGAATGATGGCAGGCCCATGTGGCAAATGGTTTATTTGCATATAGGCCGACTGTAGCTCTGATTGGCTATGGCGCACCGGTCTGTGTAAAGTACAGTCCTATGCAAGACAGGGTTTTTTATTAGTATTTATTTACTGCAGTGTCTATTAATTTTCCAAACACACAGCCGCTTTCCCACTCTATATTGCTATAAGATTTTCACAAATGCCTTACTCCACGTCAGGGGTTCCCAAACATTCTTTCACTCAGGACCATCTACCAGCATTGGGGAACATCCTGGGGCACCATGTCTATTTCTATGGGCACTGTTCATGAAACAAACTGTTCACACACTTGTTGGTTTCGACTTAGAGAATATTTTGTCATGAGCTGCAGATACATTTTTGCAGGTTTAAAGCTCATTATCTTGCAACTCTATACATTTTGTCATGTCTAATGTGTATTAATGTGATATGAGTGACTAGCATTACAACAATAAAAACATCGATAGGCTAACAAAACGTAGCTCAAGAAAAGTTTGCTGACATGGGCTGGTTGATCTGGACATTTCTGACAAGTTATAAATAGCTCTCTAAGGTTTGCAATGACTGACATGACAAGAGGAAAACTGATGATGTACTAGCCAATTTTGAAATTGCACCTTGTGCATTATACTATTACAACTTTCAAGTCCTTGCCGATGACAAGCATTCCCATAACATGATTTAGCCACCACCATGCTTGAAAATAGGAAGAGTGGTACTCAGTGGTGTTAGCCCCAAACATAAATCTTTGTATTCAGGACATACATTTCTTTTCATTGGCAAATTTTTAACAGTTTTATTTTAGTGCCTTATGCCTTCCTTTTTTTCACCCTGTCATTTAGTATTGTGGAGTAACTAAAATGTTGTTGATACATCCTCAGTTTTCTCCTATCACAGCCATTAAACTCAGAAAATGTTTTAAAGTCACCACTGGCCTCATGGTGAAATCCCTGACCGGTTTCCTTCCTATACGGCAACTGAGTTAGGAAGGACACCTGTATTTCCGTATTGAATGGGTGCAGTGATACACCATCCAAAGTGTCATTAATAACTGCACCATGCACAAAGGGATATTGATTGTCTGCTTTTTTAGGTGCCCTTCTTTGCAAGGCATTAGAAAACGTCCCTCGTCTTTGTGGTCCTTTTGTTATATTAAAAAATCATGTTAAACACTATTAATGCACACAGAGTGAGTCCATGCAACTAATCTTTTGACCTAGGCACATTTTTACGACTGAACTTATTTAAACTTGCCATAACAAAGTGGTTGAATTACTTAACTTAAGACATTTCAGCTTTTCATTATTAATTCATTTGTAAAAAATTCTAAAAACAAAATTCTACTTTGACATTATGGGGTATTGTGTGTAGACCAGTAACAACATCTAAACTGTATGAATTTTAAATTCAGGCTGTAACAACAAAATGTGGAAAAAGTCAAGAGGTGTGAATACTTTCTGAAGCCACTGTACATGAAGAGAACAAACGGGCATAGGGCAGGTCAGTATCAGTTCTTTCTCCTTCCTGGTTGCTTGTTGCACTAAGAGTGAAAAGGAAGCCTGGTCGGCACAAACCATGTGTTGTGATCTCTCGACATACGACACACCGCAGCACACTATAGTTGACACACTGAACCCTGAGCCAAACTCTAAACTGATCTTATCTCCACCTCAACAATCTCCTTATTTAGTCTCCATTTGGGACCTTGCAAGACAACAGAAGACCGAAGCAAGAGTCTCGTATTCATAGTAGGCAAAGCAACATTCTGCCATTGTCCACTTCTAAGGAAATGTATAAAAGTGTATTGAAAAGTCACTCCACCTGTCAGTGGTGCGATATGTGACAAATGTCAATGAGTGTGAAAGTGTTCTACGGGCATTGAACATGTCAGGATGGCCAACATCACAACAGTCTGGGGAAGGTTATTGCAAGAGAGCGTTATTGGACCGGCAGTCGCAAGGTATTGATGTACAGTACCAGTCAAAAATTTTGACACACCTACTCATTCAAGGGTTTTTCTTTATTTTTACTATTTTTCTAAATTATAGAATAATAATCATTTAAAAAAACTATTAAATAACACATATGGAATCATGTAGAAAACAAAAAACTTTTAAACAAATCAAAATATGATTTATATTTGAGATTCTTCAAAGTAGCCACCCTTTGCCTTGATGACAGCTTTGCACTCTCTTGGCATTCTCTCAATCAGCTTCATGAGTTTGTCACCTGGAATGCATTTGTATTAACAGGTGTGGCTTGTTAAATGTTAATTTGTGGAATTTCCTTCTTAATGCGTTTGAGCCAATCAGTTGTGTTGTGACAAGGTAGGGGTGGTATACAGAAGATATCCCTATTTGGTAAAAGACCAAGTCCATATTATGGCAAGAACAGCTCAAAAAAGCAAAAAGAAGCGACAGTCCTTCATTACTTTAAGACAGTCAATCTGGAAAATGTCAAGAACTTTGAAAGTTTCTTCAAGTGCAATCGCAAAAACCATCAAGCGCTAGGATGAAACTGGCTCTCATGAGGACCACCACAGGAAAGGAAGACCCAAAGTTACCTCTGCTGCAGAGGATAAGTTCATTACAGTTACCAGCCTCAGAAAATGCAGCCCAAATAAATGCTTCAGACAGTTCAAGTAACAGACACATCTCAACATCAACTGTTCAGAAGAGATTGCGTGAAATCAGGCCTTCAGGTTCAAATTGCTGCAAAGAAACCACTACTAAAAAACACCAATAATAAGAAGAGACTTGCTTGGGTCAAGAAACACGAGCAATGTACATTAGAACAGTGGAAATATATCCTTTTGTCTGATGAGTCCAAATTGTTATTTTTGGTTCCAACCGCAGTGTCTTTGTGAGGCGCAGAGTAGGTGAGTGGATGATCTCCGCATGTGTGGTTCCCACAGTGAAGCATGGAGAAGGAGGTGTGATGGTGCTCTGCTGGTGACATTGTCTTATTTATTTATTTAGAATTCAAGGCACACTTAACCAGCATGGCTACCACAGCATTTTGCAGCGTTACACAAAGCCATCTAGTTCACGCTCAGCGGGGCTATCATTTGTTTTTCAACAGGACAATGACCCAACACACCCCCAGGCTGTGTAAGGGTTATTTGACCAAGAAGGAGAGTGATGAGTGCTGCATCAGATGACCTGGCCTCCACAATCATCCACAGAGTGAAGGAAAAGCAGCCAACAAAGTGCTCAGTATATGTGGGAACTCCTTCAAGGCTGTTGGAAAGGCATTCCAGGTGAAGCTGGTTGAGAGACTTCCAAGAGTGTGCAAAGCTGTCATCAAGGCAAAGGGTGGCTACTTCGAAGAATCTCACATTTAAAATATATTTTGATTTGTTTAACACCCTGCAATGAGTAGGTGTGTCCAAACTTTTGACTGGTACTATATATGCATATATATGCGTGTGTGACAGGGAGAACAACGTAACCCAAGTGAGAATGCAGGACGTACTATGGATTTCAAAATTGCAACCCAAGTTCCAATATTGGCGGGAGCATATTTTCTTTAATTCTGCTTTCCGGGAGGCAGTCAGTAGGTGTCTGCTATAACACCAATCAATCAGCATGTTCTTTCGGAGTTGAAATAAGGATGAACAGACTATTCCTTAGCAGATGGTAATGAACTGAAATTACACAGCGAGAGACGGAGTATGACTGCAAACGGGAGAGTCTTGCAGTCTGGGCAATGGTAGATTTAATAGGTTTTGGTTCAGTCCTGTGGAAGAGGTTGACCAGCATGAGATCAGTTTGACCTGCTCTCCCGCCATTTTACCGACATCACCTGCTTTTCCCAGCACATTCCTGAGATTTTGGAGAGCCGGATCTGATCGCCCCCCAGATTGACAGTTAGTACAGCAGTTCTGGCGGCTTCATAATTAGCCACTCAGAAGCACATCTGCTCATGTTTGGGGATGAGCCTCACTAACTTTCCACTTTTTTTCCCCTCCAGAATTTGAAAGGAGGCAAAATCATTTCAGGTAAGGCTTAGCTAATAATATCAAAATGATGGTGATTAGGCGCGAAGCCAAATCTGGTGGAGAGGCTTGAAATGATTTGAACCCACATAGGCGCCGAGGGAAGTGGTGTTCAACTGTTGCACCCATAAATATTTCAAGCACCTGCTTCTCAGTCAGATGGAGAAATGGTGCTGGTGAGCCCCAAGGGGATGGAGATCTGTCTTTCAGACTGACAGACAACTGTAGCTTTGGTTGGTGAGGATTCGCGTTTGAAATTTGATACAATCCTCTGGCACCAGAATAAGATTTCTGTTCATCTCCATCCGCCAAACTTCAACAAATGCCTCATCATTACAATCCAGGGCGCGAATGTGGTCACACCTTCACTTATAACCTGGCCCAAGCACATTTTAGAGTCAAGACTATGAAGCTCGTTTCCAAATGTGATTATGAAGCAGCAACATCCAGGTACGGTCAGACAGAAATGTGTACACCCACCACAGGCAACACGTGCCATCATTTCTATCAGGGAATATCAGAGCGCTGCGGTCAATGGTGCTGCTCAACGAAGCAGGTGAGCGCAAACATAAACACGGACCTTGTGCCTTCAAGACCCCAAGCTGTTTTATCTGATGAGGCAAGAGGCATTAGTCTCTTTGAAGGGTAGCAGACAGCAACAATTCACACACGTATACAATGAGACCCCTTTCCTTATTGAATGTTGGAGCAGCACATACTGTATAAGGCCATAGACAGCTTAGTTGAGGCATGCCAAACTGACGACTAAAAAAGGAGGCATTTTCTTTTACAGGCAGTGGAAAGGAGGACATCTATTTGCCATTGTCTCCACTATCAATCTGAATATTGACCTTTTTAAAGTATAGTTTTTTGGAGACGGCATGAAAATGCTCAGTGCCAGAAAAAAGCCACCTCCACTGACAACCACTGGATCTTGTGTACAAGATGGCTGTGTGTGTGTGTGTGTGTGTGTGTGTGTGTGTGTGTGTGTGTGTGTGTGTGTGTGTGTGTGTGTTTGCAATGTTGGCATTCCAAGGTCTAGTTTGTAGGAAGTGGCTGCGACCAAGTCGCACCTGTGGTGCCCTAGGGCCGTATTCCGATATTCCGCCTGAGTTTCCTGAGGAGTAATAGATTCCCCTTGGCCCTCTCACAGCCACAAATATTTTCAAATGATCCAACACAAATGCTAGACCACAGCCTGACTCCAGAATACAATACAACCACTGCCAAACAATGGACATCCGTCAAATTACTTCTCTGCATCGGTGTTGTGTCTGATGTACAAAGTCGATTGAAGATGGTACTTTCGACCACACTCTTGACTACCTAATGGGGAAGGCTCATTATCTCCCACATAGCCATGGAAAATATGGGGGACGGTAGATACAAATAAATGCAGCCATTCTTTCCCATTTGCTACATCTCAAACACAAACGTGCCTTAAAATTGCAGTCTGGGAAAACAATATTACATTGCTGTTATCTAATAAATCAGTAGCATCTATAATGAACAAAAATATAAAACGCAACACACAACAATTTCAAAGATTTTACTGAGTTGCAGTTCATATAAGGAAATCAGTCAATTGAAATAAATTCATGAGGCCCAAATATATGGATTTCACATGACTCGGCAGGGGCGCAGCCATGGGTGGGCCTGGGAGTGCATAGGCCTACCCACTTGCGACCCAGGGCCCACCCACTGGGGATCCAGGCCCAGCCAATCAGAAGGTGTTTTCCCCCCACAGAAGGGCTTTATTACAGACGGAAATACTCAACACCCCCACTCTCCCACAGGTGAAGAATCCGGGTGTGGAGGTCCTGGGCTGGCGTGGTTACACATGGTCTGCGGTTGTGAGGCCGGTTGGACGTACTGTCAAATTCTCTAAAACAACTTTGGATGTGGCTTATGATAAGGAAATTAAATTCTCTGGCAACAGCTCTGGCGGGCATTCCTGCAGTCAGCATGCAAGTTGCACGCTGCCTCAAAAAAACCTTCACATTTTAGAGTGGCCTTTTGTCCCCAGTACAAGGTGCACCTGCTTAATGACCATGCTGTTTAAGCAGCTTCTTTATGTGCCACACCTGTCAGGTGGATGGATTATCTTGGCAAATGAGAAATGTTTTTTTAACAGGGATATAACCAAATTTGTGCACGAAATTTGACAGAAGTTTTTTGTGCATATGGAAATGTATTTATTTCAGCTCATGACTTTACATGTTGCGTTCATATTGTTGTTTAGTGCAGTTCCATGTTGCTGGCTCTGAGGACTGCAGTGGAATGGCTTTGGATAAGAAGGCTGGTCATTGTTTCTGCGAACCCCAGCCACATTGGCAACTCATTTTCACTAACACCAATAGAGCCAACTGTTCGTGCAATGGCATTGGTTATTAAAGCAATTCTGGATTTTTTTTACATTTCCTATCAGAACTGTCAGTCCATTTGTGCTGTATGCAAATCTTTGCCACTGTTTAAATGCAATGCTTTATGCTGTCAGCACAAGGTCCACTCCAGGTGAAGTAGCCTAAACTGTGGTGGCAGAGAGAGTAGACAGGGAGAGATATGCGAACAGTCAAAAACCATGTTTCAGCTATGGGGCATCTTGCCAGGTAAGATATCTCAATTACAGTGTTGGTCAGCACACACTAATAAAGCACAGGTGGTGAATCAGAGCTAAATCTGGCTTAATAATCAGCATTCACTGGCATCAAATAGGGGACCGTTATGTACTAAAAGACATAATTGGTCAACAAAATGCTGTGATCATCTCGATCTTAGATGTTCAAGTGTATGAATTTGGTTTAGTTCATTATAAACTATGTTTCCATCCACAGTTTTAACGAGAGTAAAGTAAAAAATGACAGAAACAGGTTTCAGTACAATTTTATAAACGCCGATAGATAATTTATTCGTTCGACATGGTGGGATCTTTGTGTGTCGATACAATTCATTATGAGATAAATGGCGGAGGGAATGCCTTTAGGCGCAAATATTCATACAATAACCATCATATTGAAGCAAACAGAGTCACCCGGTGATATGGTTTGGTCCTCCCACTACGACTCTGGAAACTATATGCAGTTCATTAGGCTACAGACGAATCCAATAAATATTCTGGTGACATGATGATCGAAGCCTGACAAATAAATATTCTTGCTCTTATCCATAATAATTTCCTCATGTAGACTAGCCTACCCACACTGCCTACCCGCACTATCGGCGAGCTGTTGGCTAGAGCGTACGCGCCATGACCAAAGTAGACACATTTGCTATTAAACGCAACAGTTTTTTTTTTGGTGTGACTAAACTATCGGTAGATCTTAAAATGCGATGGAAACATATTGAACTTTAGATTTTTATTCAGTACATGAAAACTTAAGAGAAAAAGTCAATTGTGTGCACTACGTCGTCACACACTGTTGTTGTTTAAAAAAAATCTGCAACAAGTCTGTTCGGTAGAAACACCACTGGTTTTCTTTACGCAGATTTTTAAAATATTGACATGATAAAACTGTCACCAATTGGATGGATACCTAGCTACTTACTGTAAGCAATGTTTTTGTGCATTAACGTTCAAATATGCAGCTTTTCCAAAATACCATAGTTTTTTAGATGTACCAGAACATCAATCATTTACTTTGGTTAGAACTCTTGAAAAAGTCAAGTCGTCCCTAAGCTGTTTTTCCCCCGTTCTTAAACTGATACGGACATCACAAAGTGTTGTCCTTTGCTATTATGGACAGTGAGTGACTGCATTTTGGGGCGAGGGATTTGGTGACAACATGCTTTAGGACGGGGCATTTTCAGAGTTGAGGTGGGGGGGGGGTTTGCTGTTGAAAAGTGCAGTAATTTAGAAGGTTAATTAATAATTGCAGTAATCTGACAGTGGAAGTGTTTCCATCATACATTATCATACATGTTGGAATGTGACCCTGACTGTTACGGTTTTCTAGGTGTGAAGGAGAGTCGGACCAAAATGCAGCGTGTAGATTGCGATCCATGTTTAATAACGAACGTAAAACACTAATTAATAACAAACACTACAAAAACAATAAACGTAACGAAAACCGAAACAGCCTATACTTGTGTCAACTAACACAGCGACAGGAACAAAGACACTAAGGACAATCACCCACGACAAACTCAAAGAATATGGCTGCCTAAATATGGTTCCCAATCAGAGACAACGATAAACACCTGCCTCTGATTGAGAACCACTCCAGACAGCCATAGACTTTGCTAGATCACCCCACTAGCTACAATCCCAATACATACACACCAGAACCCCAAGACAAAACACACCACAATACAAAAACCCCATGCCACACCCTGGCCTGACCCAATACATGAAGAAAAACACAAAATACTTAGACCAGGGCGTGACACTGACTATCTGTAAATTAAAACAACAAGATAATGGTGCTGTCAATATAATGGTTTGCTCAATATAAGGCATTTGAAACGATTTATACTTTTACTTTTGATACTTAAGTATATTTGAGCAATTACATTTGCTTTTGATACTTTTACTCAAGTAGTATTTTATTGGGTGACTTTACTTTAGTCATTTTCTATGAAGGCATCTTTACTTTTACTCAAGCAAAAGCTGCTCCACCAATTCACAGATATACAAAAATAAAGTTAAGAGGTGAGAGAAACTTCAGGATCCTGTGCAATTAAATCTCAACTTTTATTTCATGAAATGAAGAAGCTCTTCAGTTTCAAAATCAACTTGCTAAGTTTTCTTTCATTGAGTGTGCATATGAACCAAATATTGGTTGGAGAAGTGACAAACACATTTTCGCATTCATGTTGCGATAACACATACATAATTAGATAACATGAGCTTTAGATAAAAAAAAAAAAATTTAAAAGACATGCATTATTAAAGAAGTTGGGGGGGGGATTAGTCAGACCCCTTCCCCTTTTCCACATTTTGTAAAGTTACAGCCTTGTTTGAAAAATTATTGAATTCAAAAATGTCCTCATCAATACCCCATAATGACAAAGCGAAAACAGGTTTTCCATTGATCATCCTTGAGATGGTTCTACAACTTAGAGTCCACCTGTGGTAAATTCAATTGACAGTGCATCTCAGAGCAAAAACCAAGCCATGAGGTCAATGGAATTGTCCGTAGAGCTCCAAGACTGGATTGTGTCGAGGCACAGATCTGGGGAAAGGTACCAAAAAATGTCTGCAGCATTGATGGTCCCCAAGAACACAGTGGCCTACATCATTCTTTAATGGAAGAAGCTTGGAACCAGTAAGACTCTTCCTAGAGTTGGATGCTTGACCAAGCTGAGCAATCAGGGCAGAAGGGCCTTGGTCAGGGAGGTGACCAAGAACCCGATGGTCACTCTGACAGAGCTCTACAGTTCCTCTTTGGAGATGGGAGAACCTTCCAGAAGGACAACCATCTCTGCAGCACTCCACCAATTACGCCTTTATGGTAGAGTGGCCAGACAGAAGACCCTCCTGACTAAAAGAAACATAACAACCCACTAGGAGTTTGCCAGCAGGCACCTAAAGGACTCTCAGACCATGAGAAACAAGATTATCTCGATGATTAAACCAAGATTGAACTCTTTGGCCTGAGTGCAAAGCGTTACGTCTGGAGGAAACCAGGCACCGCTCATCACCTGGCCAATACCATCCCTACGGTGAAGCATCATGCTGTGGGGATGTTTTTCAGTAGCAGGGACTGGGAGACTAGTCAGGATCGAGGGAAAGATGAACGGAGAAAAGTACAGAGAGATCCTTGATGAAAACCTGCTCCAGAGCCCTCAGGACCTCAGACTGGGGCAAAGGTTCACCTTCCAACAGGGCAACGACCCTAAGCACACAGCCAAGACAATGCAGGAGTGGCTTTGGGACAAGTCTCTGAATGTCCTTGAGTGGGCCAGCCAGAGCCCAGATTTGAAACCAATCAAACTCTCGATCTCTGGAGAGACCTGAAAATAGCTGTGTAGCGATGCTTCCCATTCTACCTGACAGAGCTTGAGAGGAATGGGAGAAACTCCCCAAATACAGGTGTGCCAAAAATTTGATGCATCATACCCAAGAAGACTCAAGGCTGTAATCGCTGCCAAAGGTGCTTCAACAAAGTACTGAGTAAAGGGTCTAAATACGTATGTAAATGTGATAATTCAGTTTTTGGTTTTTAATACATTTGCAAAGAATTCTAAAAACCTGTGTTTTCTTTGTCATTATGGGGTAGTGTGTGTAGATTGATGAGGGGGAATAAAACTATTGAATCAATTTTAGAAAAGGCAGTATTGTAACAAAATGTGAAAAAGTCGAAGGGGTCTGAATACTTTCCGAATGCACTGTATATCAGCCCTAAAATCTCAACTGCCATGTGTTCAATGTTTGGAAACCGATGCAGAGTTGGGGTTCATTGAGTCTCACAACTTAAACTCAAGGAGCCTGTCCATTACAATCAACAGCACTGAGTTACAATTGGTTTTGTGATGGATTACAGCAAGTGAAAGCACAGCAGAGGCTTTCACTTGCAATTCACATGAAAGGGTTCACCCCGTTCATGCCTTCGCCAGTGGTTGTGTGACAACATTATTTATATCCTGCAAACTTCAAAGCCACTGCAGAATTCTATGAAAAGGTGGTTCCGTGTGGCTCAGTTGGTAGAGCATGGGGCTTGTAACACCAGGGTGTCTGCTAAATAACTCAATTGTAAAGAGATATCTCTAATTGGGAGCATTCCCATTTGCTGATACCGCAAAGCTCCCTGGTATTGTTGTAGCCTAACTTCCAATGATGTATCCAATCCAATAAAACTGCAGAGTCCCTTGTTACGGATGGTCCCTTTTATCAGTCTTATGGCAAATTACAAACCTGTCTGTGTGGCTGATAGTTTTCACTGTTTCATACATCAAGCAATGGCAGTGGTGCCCTGAGGCGGTGGCATCCCCTTTAAATGAAGCGACTTTAGACCAGTCAGCACTTTCACAACTCAAACTAAAATGGCATGAACTCACTCACAACAACTTTATGTGCAGACTTTAAAAGGTATGGGTTAACGATTTTCAATGCCAGATAAAACACTCCGACATTCAGGGATATCCGTCTGGAAAGAAAAACAAAAAAACAAATTCATAAATATCTGATCAACATTTGCATAATGCATGAGACCACCTACCTCCTCTGCATAATTACAGAAAACATATATATATATATTTTTTTACTTAGCTCGATAATTCACGTTATCAAAGTGCTGATTGACAGTATTCCCTGTATTGTCTTGATTGAATAATAAATAACGGATGCGTTACTTAAGACCTCAGGCAGTCAGCTTCAAAGCTCCTCGAACAAAATGGAAAAGTTTCAAGAGAAAACAAAAATAAGATAATACTTCATACATTTTTCATGACAACCATAGTTTAATTTAATAAGTATTTTACAGTCTGTGATATGGGCCACAAAACCATAACAACTGCAGAGGTTTTGAATTCATTAATGCGTGGCAACACTGCGAAGCCCTTACGGTCTTGAATAAATGAGTCAATCTAACAGTCCAACACCTCAAACATTGTGAGACTTACATGGTCACACTGAATTCAAACGGCATTATGGAGATACATGACTGTTTTCCCCATTGCTCTGAAACCGAGGTCATTTAACCACCTACAACTTGAAAATCTGTCTGTAGCCCAATCTGTTATTAGCCTTAGGCATCACAATCATCCAAAACGAATTCACCTCATCACTGTCAATCTCCCGTCAGAATTGATTAACTGGGATACTTTCATCAGTATTGATCAGCAGGGTGCTACTTTTTTTTTTGTCTCTACCACTGTAATCCTAATTGACGGGGACGGTCCAGACCGTTTCAATAAGTTTCCCTCCCACTGATGAGCGCTAAAGACAACTGAGGGGACCATGGGTCAGGACACCGTGGGAAAGGTCATGTCAATCACTCCAGCGCTGTCTTTAGGCATCTCTTTATCATCATCATCATCTTGCATGTAACAGATGAGGTTTCCCCTTAAAGACAAGTAGAGACTTTATGGCAGTAGAAAATAACAACATTTCTGTTTTATTAAGGAAGGTGTCCAGACATGACAGGTTGTAAATTGAGACTTTAATGGACATTTTCAAAAGACGTAAATAAACTTTAAGTGACTTGGTTGAGAGAGGGAGAGGATATGCTGAGGTTTTTCTCTTACAGTCCAATACTTTCAGTCAGAGGAGGCAACATACTGAAACTATGTGGTGTCATTTGAAAGGGACACTACTTAAGGCAACAAAATGATACAAAGCTCACATGGTCACTTAACTTTGATAAACGTGTCAATCAACACGAAACTGCATGCCACGTAAAAATCGATTGCTGGTTGAGTCACACACACACACACACACACACACACACACACACACACACACACACACACACACACACACACACACACACACACACACACACACACACACACACACACACACACACACACACACACACCTATCCATACCGACTACACAGTAAACATTGCATTAAATTCAACCAAGAATACCCCTTGAATTCTCATAGTTTTAGAACGATCCTTGATAAAGATATTGTGTCATATGTACCACAACAGCAAACAAGTACAGGGAGTACAAGGAGCTCTAATTGCAAGTGTCAAAAGCTTACAGTGAAAACAAAAGGTTGACCAAACCAGGGCATTGGCACCACTAGCAAATTCTGCTGAAAGCCCAAGGGCAAAGCACCATCTCTGCCACAGACCCCTTTCAAAACCCAGCCTCCCAAAACAAACCGCAGAGAGAACATTAACGTTATGTAAGACACCAAAGGACAAGGTTAGCAAAGAAATGAAAATGTCTGGAAGCCATGTTTCTTTTTTACTGGACCTTTGGTCATTTTACAATTGGCTCATTCATCCCCCTCCTCTCCCCTGTAACTATTCCCCAGTTCGTTGCTGCAAATGAGAACGTGTTCTCAGTCAACTTACCTGGTAAAATAACGGATAAATAAAAATGTCTGCGGTAATAGTGGATTGATACTGTTTCACTGTATTACTTCACTGCCAGTGTTGTGATTGGCTGTGATATTCACATATAGATTTTTTCCACCGGAGCAGCATCTGCTATGAAAGTGTGAAAGCTGTTCTGACTTTGTAGCTGTGTTATCTAGTGGAAATCACTTACTGGTTGATAAAATTCTACACTGTTCGCTCTGTGTAGAATGACTTATGAAAGTAACTTTCGGTTTTGGTCCACCAGCTTCAAACAGCTGTAAAAACAGTATTTTTTGTTATTTAAAATATACTGAAAAATATAAAATGCAACATGCAAAAATGTCATAGATTTGACTGAGAAACAGCTTATATAAGGAAATCAGTCCAATTAAATATATTCATTAGGACTTAATCTATGGATTTCACATGATTGGGCAGGCCCACCCACTTGGGAGCCAGGCCCAGCCAATCAGAATGAGTTTTTTCCCCACAAAGGGGCTTCATTACAGACAGAAATACGCCTCAGCACCCCCTCAATCAATCCCACAGGTGAAGAAGCCTGATGTGGAGGTCCTGGGCTGGCGTGGTTACACGTTATCTGCGGTTGTGAGGCCAGTTGGACGTACTGCCAAATTCTCTAAAAAGAACTTTGGAGGCGGCTTATGGTATAGAAACAAGCATTCAATTCTCTGACAACAGCTCTGGTGGACATTCCTGCAGTCAGCATTCCAATTACACGCTCCCTCAAAACTTGGAGACATTGGTGGTATTGTGTTGGGAGACAAAAATACACATTTTAGAGTGGCCTTTCATTATCCCCAGCACAAGATGCACCTGTGTAATTATCAGGGGTGCAACTATCACATTCTGAAATGGCATTTTTGTCCCCCCTCCAATTTTATCATTGGAATGCGATTTAAAATTAGTTACGTGTGCTTTAGGACCATGCGTATGCCTCCGAGCAGTCGGGTAGGCTGTTTGGAGTGTTTATCCGACTGGATAACAAAAATAACATATATAGTACCTGTCAAAAGTTTGGACACACCTACTCATTCAAGGGCTTTTCTTTATTTTTACTATTTTCTACATTGTAGAATAATTGTGCCTGTATGAAATAACACATATGGAATCATGCACTAACTAAAAAAATGTTAAACAAATATATTTTCTATTAGAGATTCTTCAAAGTAGCCACCCTTTGCCTTGATGACAGCTTTGCACACTCTTGGCATTCTCTCAACCAGCTTCACCTGGAATTATTTTTCATCAGTCTTGAAGGAGTTCCCACACATGCTGACCACTTGTTGGTTGCTTTTCCTTCACTCTGCAGTCCATCTCATCCCATCTCAATTGGGTGGAGGTCAGGTGATTGTGGAGGCCAGGTCATCTGACGCAGCACTCATCACGCTCCTTCTTGATCAAATAGCCCTTACACAGCCTGGAGTTGTGTTGGGTCATTGTCCTGTTGAAAAACAAATTATAGTGGGACTAAGCATAAACCATAGCCATGCTAAGTTCTTGAAAGTTTAGCCAACCACACATTAGCATTATAACTAGAAGTATAAAGTATCCACAGTGTTGGGTCCAGTGGGGCAGCCAGTGCCTGATGCAATGTTCAAGTTAAAGGTTTCCAGAACATGGAAGTGCAATAGGAGAAATTGTGTGTTTTGCAGACAGCACCCAGTCTACTGCCTGGTGTTGCTCAGAAGTGATCAGAGCATGCTAATGGGAAACTCCCTGGGTCATACTGTACACGATCCCTTGCTGGGTAGGAAGGGACATTTCCAGCTCCAATACAGTCATGAATGGGAATTCATGAATGGGAATATAGACTCACGTAGGCCAGTTTATTATGTACACACCTCTAGTACCGGGTCGAACTACCCTTTGCCTCCATAACAGCCTGAATTCTTTGGGGCATTCCACAAGGTGTCAGAAACGTTCCACAGGGGTTTTGGTCCATGGTGACATCACGCAGTTACTGCAGATTGGACGGCGGTACATTCATGCTGCGAACAGCCCGTTCCATCTCATCCCAAAGATACTCTATTGGGTTGAGCTCTGGGGACTGCCCAGGCCACTCAAGTAAATTGAACTCACTGTCATGTTCCAGGCAATGTTTTTCCACTCCTCAATTGTCCACAATTCTCCTCAATTCGTGCCCACTGGAGCCGCCCTTCCTGTTTTTAGCTGATAGCAGTGGGACTTGGTGTGGTTGTCTGCTGCAATAGCCCATTCGTGACAAGGACCAATGAATTGTGGTTTCCGAGATGTCATTCTGCACACCACTGTTGTACTGTGCAGTTATTTTTCTGTTTGTGGCTCGCCTGTTAGCTTGCACAATTCTTGCCATTCTCCTTCGACTTCTCTCATCAATGAGCCGTTTTCCCCCACAGGACTGCCGCTGACTAGATGGTTTCTGTTGTTTGGGTCGCACCATTCTCGGTAAACCCTTGACACTGTCATTTGTGGAAAAACCCAGGAAGGCGGCCGTTTCTGAGATACTGGATCCGGCGCACCTGGCACAGATGATCATACCACGCTCAAAGTTGCTTAGGTCACTCAGTTTGCCCATTCTAACATTCAGTCGAACAATAACTGAATGCCTTGATGCCTGTCCGCCTGCTTTATAGCCACGGCGACATGACTCACTGCCAGTAGGAGTGATACATTTACATGAACGAGGGGGTGGACCTAATAAACTGGGCAGTGAGTGTATGCTAGGTCATCTGTGGATGACAGATATAGGCCTACAGTATTATTACTGGAATGTGGCATAACTGATGTTCCTATGGGGCAGTGTAATGGACATATGACTCCAATGAGAATCAAGTACATGTTCAGTTTGTTTAATCAATTTCAGGTTATGGTAGAGCCTGCGAGGCAAAGGAGATGGGACAAGCATGTATCTTTCACCAAGGAGAGAAAGACAGTGTTCTTTGTACAACTGTACCTTGAACAAGAATTCTAAAATGAACAAAAAGATCAGGTGAATTTCTAAACTATAAGTCCATCACTTCTACCCCCCCAAATACCAGACATCGGCAAGGCTGCCTAAACACCAATCCATTCTAAAACATGACTGGATCGGAGATGCAACACGTCAATGTAGTTATTGACCAACTGTCAGGCGGTCTAAAAGCTTTGCCACCAGACATCCTGTCAAGGTGATTATGCCGGGGTGAACTGATTCATGAGATAGTGACCACATCATCTGCTTTTCGCAGGTTCATACCACACACTGTGAAGGTTGATACAGTTCCTTTATCCAACCACCACAGCAACAGATCGATACAATGACCACTGCTGAAAAGTAGGACAATTGTCTTTCAAAGAAAGACTAAAGATTTACCTCCAGTATATCAACCTAATTTAGTGTCACTTGTGATGTAAAAAAATATATATATATATAGTTGGGCAAAAAAAAAGTTCTCCCACTTAAAAAGATGAGAGGCCTGTAATTTTCATCATAGGTACACTTCAACTATGACAGACAAAATGAGATTTTTTTTCTCTCCAGAAAATCAGATTGTAGGATTTTTAATGAATTTATTTGCAAATTATGGTGGAAAATAAGTATTTGGTCAATAACAAAAGTTTATCTCAATACTTTGTTATATACCCTTTGTGGGCAATGACAGAGGTCAAATGTTTTCTGAAAGTCTTCACAAGGTTTTCACACACTGTTGCTGGTATTTTGGCCCATTCCTCCATGGAATGGCCTCCTCTAGATCAGTGATGTTTTGGGGCTGTTGCTGGGCAACACAGACTTTCAACTCCCTCCAAAGATTTTCTATGGGGTTGAGATCTGGAGACTGGCTAGGCCACTCCAGGACCTTGAAATGCTTCTTACGAAGCCACTCCTTCGTTGCCCGGGCGGTGTGTTTGGGATCATTCTCATGCTGAAAGACCCAGCCACGTTTCATCTTCAATGCCCTTGCTGATGGTAGGCTTTGTTACTTTGGTCTCAGCTCTCTGCAGGTCATTCACTAGGTCCCCCCGTGTGGTTCTGGGATTTTTGCTCACTGTTCTTGTGATCATTTTGACCCCACGGGGTGAGATCTTGTGTGGAGCCCCAGATCGAGGGAGATTATCAGTGGTCTTGTATGTCTTCCATTTCCTAATAATTGCTCCCACAGTTGATTTCCAAAACCAAGCTGCTTACCTATTGCAGATTCAGTCTTCCCAGCCTGGTCCAGGTCTACCATTTTGTTTCTGGTGTCCTTTGACAGCTCTTTGGTCTTGGCCATAGTGGAGTTTGGAGTGTGACTGTTTGAGGTTGTGGATAGGTGTCTTTTATACTGATAACAAGTTCAAACCCCCTGCCATTAATACAGGTAACGAGTGGAGGACAGAGGAGCCTCTTAAAGAAGACATTACAGGTCTGTGAGAGCCAGAAATCTTGCTTGTTTGTAGGTGACCAAATACTTATTTTCCACCATAATTTGCAAATAAATTCATTAAAAATCCTACAATGTGATTTTCTGGATTTTTTTTCTCTCATTTTGTCTGTCATAGTTGAAGTGTACCTATGATGACAATTACAGGCCTCTCTCATCTTTTTAAGTGGGAGAACTTGCACAATTGGTGGCTGACTAAATACTTTTTTGCCCCACTGTAAATTATTAGACATGCTTGAATCTGCTTGTAGAACTTCTTAGGAACAATAAAAGAGACTAACTGAAAGCATGTTTGTATATCATGACAATTGATATTGACTTAGCAACGGCAATTGAGTCTCTCTCTCAAAACAGTGAAAACAGCCTTTAAGCTGTTAATGCACATAATACTATTTCATATGTACATGTGAATGAGAATACAATGACCCACCATGTTTGATTCATAGTCTTAACAACGGTTTAAAGTGTGTTTACCACTTGTGTGTTTACCGCCTGACAGATGGTCTTTAACTAAACTAAAAGTGCTTACTAAACATTTCTACTAGACAACTGTTCTGCCAAATTAAACAGTTTATTTAGCCATGCCACGTTCTGTGCTCAGTTCAACAGTCTGCCCTTACTTAGTAACATCTGAGTGGCAATGATGTCCCTTGTGTACACCAAATGAGATGTGTACAGAGCATATAATAGTAATTCACACCTCCTATGATTAGCCAACACACTACAGCACAGAGGAGAAGGGCGCTTTCTTGCGTATGTAAGCACAAAGCGCAATACAGCAATGATTACACACGCACCAAGAAAAATAATCCCTCCTAAAAACTTTTTCCTTGAAAACATCAAAATATTTTTACGAGCCTAAAACGCAGAATGACTTAAATTCAGGAGGCACTCTTGACCTGTAGGCCAATATAAACCACAACTGGAGATGCATTACAGTATGTCTGAGTTGACTAAGCCTCCAGCACCCGTATCTTCCTTAGCTAATTCGGTATCTCTTAATGCTCTCTTTGCACCACACTACTTTGAGACATACGCTAGTCCAAGGAAATATACTTTTGTAGCATAAAGAGACAGATCTGGATTCAAATCTCTTTGAGAGTTGTTTCCCACACTACCTCCGGAGCAGGGTTTCCGTTAGCCGGTAATCCCAAATAAAATTGTTGCTGGCCAAATTGCCCAGGAGAATACACTGTGCTCAGAATGCAAAAATCACATTACGATTATGGTAATTCATCTTAACAGAACATGCAACTCCTGTAATGAAGCAGACAATAAAACATCATTTTCAAACATTTTCCAAAATTCAATTTCGCCAAAAACTCTAAACAGAGCACCTGATGAGAGCAGCTCCATATGTGATGGATGAAAATCTCTGTTAGAAATTTAGAGGGGGAATCTAAAGATGCAACAACTAGGCTGGGCTGCTAATATGACTATGATTGTGCCTTTGGCTACTGGACAATGAAAGAAAGTTGATATGAAAACAAATACAACAGGAGAGAAATGCAAGGTTTCAATGGCATATGAGGAAGTATTTGAAAAATAATTGCCCCCATGTTTCTATGGTCAGATTATGCCTAGGCTTCTTTGAAGCAAGGTAAGACAGGCCTCATAATATGAAGTAAAATGTTCAGATTTCAAACAATTAAGCGCATACTGCCTCCAGCTCACAATACAAAGACGGTTGGGGGATGCGCTGACAGCCTACCGTTGCCTATGCACTCGATGGGCGAATGGAAGGCGTGCTTCAATTACCAGTTGAGAAATAAAAATAGAAGCTCTTTTTAAATCGTGGCCATCAAAACTGTTTAACATGCGATTGCATTTAGAATTGTTGCGCAGTTATAAAAGCACATTCCACCCCAACAGAGGAGAGAAGCTGCAGCAGCTCTAGCACCGTCTGACCAGTGATCCTCTGCTAAAAATAGGCTCTGTATGCTGTGATCAATAAGATACATGACGGACTACAGAAAATACACACGCCCCAATTTAATCCCGCCAAATTTGCCTAATTAACCTATAGACCAATTAGAAGGACAATCAAATGTTTATCCATTTATTTACATAAATGAATAAAAAGCATTCTGCAATTTGGATTGTTTTTTCTCCTGATCAATTTGGCTGGCAACGATTTGATTTGAGCCAAAAGCCGGCAATTACAGGCTAACGGAAACCCTGCTTCGGAGGTAGTGTGGGAGAAATCTAAACCACATACTCCTCTTAGTGGTACAGTGTAATGAAACTACACGTGTCCCACACCACATCCCTTAAAACCAGAATACAGCATTTTTGCTCTGTTACCATAACTGAAAATGAAAGGCTTTTAAAATATCCACACATTTGCGAATCGTTGCATTAATCAAGTGTGCAACATTATGTGCAATATGGTTTAAATTTTGTTTGTCTATATACTATGGTATTTACGGTATGCTAATAGCTGGCCATACCACATCCAAGGCTAAAGTAAGGATAGTGTAAACAGAAAAGTTGCAAATGATGTTGAACACTACGCATATATTACTAATGTAAATTCACCCTTACACAGTAGTTGACCACCCTGGTCTTATAGTGGCTGGCTACACACGTTTAAGTTTCCCAAACTGCTCTCAGACACTCAACAAAATGAAACAAGCTTCATTGGCAAGAAAGGAGCAATATAATACAAAACATATTACATACCAAAATAACACATTATAATCAAGTAAGGAGAGCCACCAATGGACAAATATCTCTCACTTATACTACAATTCAAAGACCCTCACTCTCTTTGTTTTCCATTGCTGTCTCTCTCCTTTCTATCCATCTCTCTCTTACCCTCGGAGAAGTTGATGAGCCCCAGCAGGTGCAGCAGTTTGAGCGAGGCACACACCAGCACCACGATGCCCACTGTCTGCAGCCCCTCAGTCTCCCACACCATGTTCAGCATGGCGCCGCCGCCACCATGCCCAGACCCTGCAGCCCCGACTTCGGACCCCGACCCGTCCTCCTCGCCCTCTGGAGCCCTGGCCGCACCCTCGGCGCTCCAGTTCCCCCGCGCCCACTCCACCTCCGTTGCGCCCACACACACGGGCTGGGCGCCCCGAGGCACCCGCCTACCGCCCGCTCACTCCCCAAATCCAGACTGGGTGGGTTTGAAGTGGAACGGGTGGATAGGGAGTCTGTCTGCCTTAAAGTCCCAGAAAGTCTGCTAGAGGCATACGGGAAATGTTAATCTCGTTAAAAAGTAAGAAGGTAGAGGAAGAGTGATGAAGATAATAACATGGCTCCTAAAGTCCTTTTAAAGAGTGCCTCTTTCTCTTCGACTCTCTTCTTGTCTACGTATGTATCTCTCTCTGTCAAGGGAGAATACTCTAAGAGCTACGGATGAGGAGTGAATGAACTGCTATGTTCCCTCTGACAGTCACTCTGGCTCAGATGTAGAGAGGGGAGGGAGGCAAAGGAGGGAGGGAGTCCGGGAGGGAGGCATGGAAAGAGAGGAAGGGAGGCAGAGGAGACAGAGGCAGAGGGAGGGATGGAGTACATGTACAAGAGAGCGCGAGCGAGGGTATAAAAGAAAGCAAGAGAGAGAGGGAAGGTATATGAGAGAGAGGGAGATAGGGGGACAGAGAGAGAGAGAGAGAGAGAGAGAGAGAGAGAGGAATGTATATGAGGGAGAGAGAGAGAGGGGGAAGGTATATGAGAGAGAGAGAGAGAGAGAGAAAGAGAATGTATATGAGAGAGAGAGAGAGAGAATGTATATGAGAGAGAGAGAATATATATGAGAGAGAGAGAGAGAAGGTATATGAGAGAGAGAGAGAGAGAGATATGAGAGAATGTATAGAGAGAGAGAAAGAGAATGTATATGAGAGAGAGAGAATGTATATGAGAGAGAGAGAGAGAGAATATATGAGAGAGAGAGAGAGAGAAGGTATATGAGAGAGAGAGAGAGAGAGAGAAGGTATATGAGAGAGAGGGAGATAGGGGGACAGAGAGAGAGAGAGAGGGAATGTATATGAGGGAGAAATAGAGAGAAGGTATATGAGAGAGGGAGAGAAAGAGAGAGAGGGGGAAGGTATATGAGAGAGAGGGACAGAGAGAGAGAGAGAGAGAGAGAAGGTATATGAGAGAGGGACACAGAGAGAGAGAGAAGGTATATGAGAGAGAGAGAGAGAGAAGGTATATGAGAGAGAGAGAGAGAGAGAATGTATATGAGAGAGAGAGAGAATGTATATGAGAGAGAGAGAGAGAATGTATATGAGAGAGAGAGAGAGAAGGTATATGACAGAGAGAGAGAGAGAGAGAGGAGGTATATGAGAGAGAGAGAGAAGGAGAGAGAGAGAGGGGGACAGAGAGGAGTATATGATAGAAAGGGACAGAGAGAGAGAGAGGAGAGGGGACAGAGACAGAGAGAGAGAGAGGGAGGGGGACAGAGAGAGAGAGGGAGGGAGACAGAGAGAGAGAGAGAGGGAGGGGGACAGAGAGAGAGGGACAGAGAGAGAGAGAGGTTTATGAGAGAGAGGGACAGAGAGGGACAGAGAGAGAGAGGTATATGAGAGAGAGGGACAGAGAGAGAGAGAGAGAGGGTATATGAGAGAGAGAGAGAGAGAATATGAGAGAGAGAGAGTATATGAGAGAGAGAGAGAGAGAGAGAGAGGGTATATGAGAGAGAGAGAGAGAGAGAGAGAGGGACAGAGAGAGAGAGGGAGGGGGACAGAGACAGAGAGAGAGGTATATGAGAGAGAGGGACAGAGAGAGAGAGAGAGAGAGAGAGAGAGTAGAGAGGTATAGAGAGAGAGAGAGAGGTATATGAGAGAGAGGTATATGAGAGAGAGAGAGAGAGAGAGAGAGGTATATGAGAGAGAGAGGTATATGAGAGAGAGAGAGAGAGAGAGAGTAGGTATATGAGAGAGAGAGAGAGGTATATGAGAGAGAGAGAGAGAGAGAGAGAGGTATATGAGAGAGAGAGGTATATGAGAGAGAGAGAGAGAGAGAGAGAGAGAGAGGTATATGAGAGAGAGAGAGAGGTATATGAGAGAGAGAGAGAGAGAGGTATATGAGAGAGAGAGAGAGAGAGAGAGAGAGAGAGAGAAGGTATATGAGAGAGAGGGACAGAGAGAGAGAGAGAGAGGGAAGGTATATGAGAGAGAGGGACAGAGAGAGAGAGAGAGAGAGGGAAGGTATATGAGAGAGAGGGACAGAGAGAGAGAGAGAGAGAGAGAGAGAGAGAAGGTATATGAGAGAGAGAGAGAGAGAGGGACAGAGAGAGAGAGAGAGAGAGAGGGACAGAGAGAGAGAGAGAGAGAGGGACAGAGAGGGGGAGGGTATAGAGAGAGAGGGACAGAGAGAGAGAGGGGGAGGGTATATGAGAGAGAGGGACAGAGAGAGAGGGGGAGGGTATATGAGAGAGAGGGACAGAGAGAGAGAGGGGGGGTATATGAGAGAGAGGGACAGAGAGAGAGAGAGAGAGAGAGAGAGGGAAGGTATACAGTGGGGCAAAAAAGTATTTAGTCAGCTACCAATTGTGCAAGTTCTCCTACTTAAAAAGATGAGAGAGGCCTGTAATTTTCATCATAGGTACACTTCAACTATGACAGACAAAAGGAGAGAAAAAAAATCCAGAAAATCACATTGTAGGATTTTTAATGAATTTATTTGCAAATTATGGTGGAAAATAAGTATTTGGTCACCTACAAACAAGCAAGATTTCTAGCTCTCACAGACCTGTAACAACTTCTTTAAGAGGCTCCTCTGTCCTCCACTCGTTACCTGTATTAATGGCACCTGTTTGAACATGTTATCAGTATAAAAGACACCTGTCCACAACCTCAAATCGTCACACTCCAAACTCCACTATGGCCAAGACCAAAGAGCTGTCAAAGGACACCAGAAACAAAATGGTAGACCTGGACCAGGCTGGGAAGACTGAATCTGCAATAGGTAAGCAGCTTGGTTTGAAGAAATCAACTGTGGGAGCAATTATTAGGAAATGGAAGACATACAAGACGACTGATAATCTCCCTCGATCTGGGACTCCACGCAAGATCTCACCCCGTGGGGTTAAAATGATCACAAGAATGGTGAGCAAAAATCCCAGAACCACACGGGGGGACCTAGTGACTGACCTGCAGACAGCTGGGACCAAAGTGACAAAGCCTACCATCAGTAACACACTACGCCGCCAGGGACTCAAATCCTACAGTGTCCCCCTGCTTAAGCCAGTACATGTCCAGGCCCGTCTGAAGTTTGCTAGAGAGCATTTGGATGATCCAGAAGAAGATTGGGAGAATGTCATATGGTCAGATGAAACCAAAATATTTGGAGGGAGTTGAAAGTCCGTGTTGCCCAGCAACAGCCCCAAAACATCACTGCTCTAAAGGAGATCTGCATGGAGGAATGGGCCAAAATACCAGCAACAGTGTGTGAAAACCTTGTGAAGACTTACAGAAAACGTTTGACCTCTGTCATTGCCAACAAAGGGTATATAACAAAGTATTGAGATATACTTTTGTTATTGACCAAATACTTATTTTCCACCATAATTTGCAAATAAATTCATAAAAAATCCTACAATGTGATTTTCTGGATTTTTTCTTCTCATTTGGTCTGTCATAGTTGAAGTGTACCTATGATGAAAATTACAGGCCTCTCTCGTCTTTTTAAGTGGGAGAACTTGCACAATTGGTGGCTGACTAAATACTTTTTTCCCCCACTGTATGAGAGAGAGAGGGACAGAGAGAGAGACAGCGAGAGAGCGAGAGAGGGAAGGTATATGAGAGAGAGAGAGAGAGAGAGAGAGAGAGAGAGAGAGAGGGAGAGGGAAGGTATGTGAGAGAGAGGGACAGAGAGAGAGAGAGAGAGAGAGAGAGAGAGAGAGAAGGTATATGAGAGAGGGACAGAGAGAGAGAGAGAGGGAAGGTATATGAGAGAGGGAGATAGAGAGGGAAGGTATATGTGAGAGAGGGACAGAGAGAGAGAGAGAGCGAGAGAGAGAGAGAGCGAGAGAGGGAAGGTATATGAGAAAGAGGGACAGAGAGAGAGAGTGCGGAAGGTGCGGAGAGAAAAAAGTATTATACAGTATTTATGCACTCACTACTGTAAGTCGCTAAATTACTAAAATGTCAAAGTAAGGTAGAGAGGGGGCAGTAAAGAGAGAGAGGGTGAGAGCAAGAATGAGGTATAGAGTGAGAGAGAGAAGTAGAGAGGGGAAGGTAGAGAGGGAGTGTGCAAAGCTGTCATCAAGGCAAAGGGTGGCTACTTTCAACAATCTAAAATATATTTTGATTTGTTCAACACTTTTTTTGGTTACTACATAAGTCCTATTTCATAGTTTCACATCACTATTACACTATTATCTGCAATGTAGAAAATAGTCAAAAGAAAGAAAAAACCCTTGTGTCTGAACTTTTGACTGGTACTGTACATATTAATTACCCCAAATAGGACAATCAACAATCAGGTCAATACAGTACAGTTCTCTAATATTATTACATGAAGAGTAGGCTAAACCCTGTGACAACTGGTCTAAACTTGGCAAGAGTACAACTATTGGATACTGGGACAGTTGTTCATTTACATAAATGCATATTTCCCCAATGGAGCATGTGATAATAATAATGAGAAACAGTCCATTTGAAGGGGCAACGGACAGCTACAGGGACAACAGCTCCATAGATTAACATACGCTCAGTTATAGCCAACAGTCAATTAGGAAAGTGGAAACTTCAATCTACTAATAGCAGCTTTCATTTCAGTGACTGATTGTAACATATAGTAATGGTTGTTTAAGCCTCTGTCTAACTGAACTGTAGATTGGGAAGGTCACTTCATTTGAAACAGGAACCTTCTCCAACAAGAGCAAAAAGCAAATTGATTACTCTAGCTCATTAAATGTGACTGATTACATTTAGGATCCATTTGATTCAACA